>NC_087445.1:8181818-8484848 GCF_036321535.1 Camelus dromedarius | reverse complement strand
GAAATTTGAAATCTTTTTCCACATTTCATCCCAGGATAAGAAATGTTACAGTGAAACTAAGGCTTCTGGAAAATGTGTATGGTTTTCTTCATATTAACTTACAGGAACATTTTATTTGAAAACAATTGTTAGAAACAATTGTTAGAAAACAACATGTTAGAAAGACATATTGCTTTCTAAACTTATTTCATTTATGTATTTGTTGCTATTGTTTTCCTTTCCCTAAGATTGTGTCCTTTCAAGAAACCCAAAATAGCCTTTGTAAACACCTTATAGAAATGTAAATCTCACGATCAATTTTCAAGAGTTGAAGTGAAACACAAAACAAGGGAGATTAGGGAGATCATCCTCAAGACTTTTTACTTGAGTGTCGCAAAAGACAGATAAATACTCCCAATTAAAGCTTAATAGGAAAAATACAACTTTACTAACCTTAGGTATTATCTCCTGATAATTGCCTTAAAACTGGGCAAGAGGAAAAATACACTGTGTGTTTTTTTTCCCCCTACACTCAACATTCAGGAAATTATCTCATTACATTCCAAGGACTGATAATATCAGCTATTTACCAGTACTGATTTAAGATTTCAAAAGCTACAGGATTAAAAATATCTAAATCTACTTTAAATTAAAAGCCTGCAGAATAGGTCAGCATATGTTGTATTTTTTTTCCTGAAGAAAATTCTTATTTTTCGGATCCTCTTGAAAAATTAACAACACAGTATTGCAAAACAGCACTCATCTAAAGATACTCAGTGGCCTCGCTGAGGAAAGAGAAATTCAGAGACATCAGGTAAGTGGCAGAGCCAGGATCTGGACCTGATTCTATTGAATTCCAAACTCCGTGTACTGTCCACTTTACTATTTTCCCACATTACAGATTTCTGTGGTCTGGCATGCATTAACGAAAAGTCTTCTGTGCTAGAAGTCAACAGATCTACATTCAAGCCTGGACACTGCCACTCCCTGTCTTCCCATTTTGGGTGTCTTCATGAGAAACAATACAGAAGCCTTGATAGCTGTCAGCTGAGAGCTGGCCTGACACAGCGAGACAGTGGTGTTCTCCAACTGAACATGAAACATGTCACAGAGCATCAATGTCAGCTGAGGTCATTGTAGGACTGTGATGGAGTGAGAAAAACACAAGAGCACTTTGTAATCACATCTGCTCCCAGAGAAGCATAAGAACAACATGCAAACCATTGATATATCCAAACATCTTCCCCAGCTATCATGAGCGCCCAATGCTTTTCTATCAATTGCAGCTTTATGCCCACTCTATTCCTCCTGCAGCTGAGGTGCAACAAATAGAATTACCCCCACTCCCTGATAGTACCTATCCTATCCACAGGAAACTCCTGCCTCCTTGAACCTTCCTTCAAGTCATCCAACATAAAGCCAAACTCTAACAAATCGTCCTCCACCCTCTTATTCTGAGGTCCATGCATGCCCATCAGGTCAGTCTCCCTTGTTGCATCAGGTAATAAAATGAACTTCTCATGACTTAACATGCCTCCAGTGGCCTTTGGGAGGCATCAACACAGCTCTCTGGAATTTCACAGCTTACCCACCTACAAAAAGAGGACAAAGAGTGGGCATCAGTAGCATCAGTCCAACACTCCCTAAGGCCGTTCCAGTGCTGTCATGCCACAGCCTTAGAGCTTGCTATTTCTACCCCTTTCTTCTGATTTTGGGTGATATTCACCAAATTCCTAAGAAATTCAAATAATGATTGTTTCTACTTCTCACAAGAGAAGATTTACAATAATTAGCACAAGCACTGAGCTAAAAGGCAATTCTCCAGTGGCCTCAGAGAGAGTGATTAAGAGCATTGCTGTTGGCAGGAGGGGATAGCTCAGTGGCAGAGTGAGTGCATAGCACACACGAGGTCCTAGGTTCAAACTCCAGTCCCTCCATTTAAAAAAATATTTAAAAATAAGTCAATCAATCAATGAAATTACCTTCTCCTACCAAAAAAAAATAGTAATGCTGTTACATAATCTATACAACTTTGAAGTCAGAAGTACCAGAAACCCAGACTCACCCTGTAAATAATCCTGTAATCACAGATGCAGGCTTTATCATCTTTTCCTTCCTCTGGGGTTTTAGCACCATTTTACAGAAATTGAAGCATGGAAGTAAATTTTGGGGCATGACAGTTTATAAATTAAATGTGGTTAAAAGTGACTGAGTGATTAATCCTCGTTCATGCAGCTATAACGATGAAGTCAGTAAATAACATGCAATTTAATTACACTTCTGATACACATGATATGTAAGTTATGCATCATAATAATCATCTGGATTATAAACCTTTTTCTATCTCTTGTTGAAACTTGGCTGAATGGATCACTTGGATTTAATAAGTTTTGATTTGAGAATGAAGATTACTCTCTCTGTAATTGGGATACATTTATTTAAATTCCAATGAAGAAAGATATGAGAGGAAATAGCACTGGTGAAGGGAAGAGATCCATATAGAATAATCAGAGGCAAACTGACTGCCTGACCAAAGAAGAATATGAACCAGGAGAGAGCAGCAACACAGGCAAAAGGAAATTCTGACAAACATAACCTGAAGAGAAGCAGATCTTACTAATGATAAAAGGCTATGAATTAAGATGGATTTTTGAATTACGGAAGCAAAGTCTCTGGAAAAGTGCCAAAGCAGTCAGGAAGGAATCTTGGCAAAACAGCAGCAATGGAATAACTAGTGTTTCTAGAAAGTTTGTATTTCCAGGGAACAAAGGATTTTAAATGAAAAATTTAATCATTCTGCCAAATGCACTTGCCACTGAAGGTTTGAAAAGTGGCTTCCTTTATTTCATCAAATAGGTGCATTTGGTAGGTGGCTGTGGGGCAGTACAGTCAGACCTGGGTAATAATTCTACATCTACCCACTCCTACACAGATCACTTCCTCTACCTTGTCCTCAATAAAACAAGTTTTGAGTAGCCCACTGCCACCCAACATCTACCTAAAGGCTTATTCAAGAAGCACACTTTTACAGAGATCAGCCCAGGACCAAAAGACTCCTTACAGGACATACTAACTCCTCACCATGGGGATTTTCTAAGTTCTGCAACTGTATCAGTTTGGAGTTCCAGAAATAGTATATCCTAGCTTAACCTCCTCAAAAGGAGCTTGCTAGTTACAGTCAGTATCACACTTTCACCTTTTACTTTGGAATATTTGGAAGTACACATATTGAGAAATTTCCCTAGTTACTCAACATCCTTGACATGAGAACCAATGTAGTAAATTCCCCTGGGAATTAAGCACTTTGAATAATTTCTACTAGTGTATTTTCAAATTCACTAATCTCTTCTTCTGCAATGTCTTATCTTCAATTAACCTATCCAGTGTAATTTTCACTTTAGACAATGTATACTCCACCTTTAGAAGTTCAACTTGAGTCTTCTCTATTTCTTCCACATCTCCCTTTGACTTGCTCATGTTTTTCTTTTCTTTCTTAAACATATATATTTATAATAAATGTTTTAACACCTTGTCTACTACTTCCATCAATCTTCATTCTTGTCATTTATAGATATATTTCTATAGAATAATTTTTCTTCTGGCTATGGATAAAATTCTCCTGTTTATTTGCACAGCTGGTAGTTTTTTATTGGATTGCAGACAGGATTCCAGACATTTTGAGTTACATGCTGCCGGCTTGGATGGTTTGGGGATTTTTGTTGTTGTAGTTTGTGTAATTTTCAATATTTAGGGACTTTGTTCAGAAGTGCAGTTACATTACTGGGAATTAGTTTGATTCTTTGAAGTTGATTTTTATTTTCTTATTGTGAACACAAAATGCCTTTAGTGTACATTTTGCCCTACTGCTGAGCCAATACCTTTCTGGGGACTCAGCTCAATATCTCATGTGTTTGATCGTCTTTCATTTTAATGGACAGCTGATGGAAAAACAAACTACACACATGTTACATGTATTAGCTCGTGTACTCCTTAAAACAATCTTGTAAGGTAGATACACTATCATTACTACTATTTTACAGATGGTGAAACTGAGGCACCAAGATATTGAGCTCACACAGCTGCTAAGAAGCAAAGCTTTAATTTGAAGAAAAGCAATCTGATTGCAAAGCTTGTACTTTTAATCACTAAGTTACTTATTGTTGTTGTTGTCACTATTATTAATGATAGGCAGGAGTACACAAGCAAACATATAAGTTGATGTCAGAGTAATCAGAGTAGTAATGTCCTAAGTAGGGAATGGGACAGGGCTCACCATATAAGCAGGCAGCATATGGAGATAAAGACAAGAAAATTAACACGTACCCATAAATGATGACAAGGTTAGAGATTTGTGAAAACTGAGATGAGACTCTCTAACACTGAAATCCTTTCCAATAATCAAAAATCTCTTAATGTTCTGCACTCCTTAATTTAGAAACGTTTCTACCTATTCTAAAAATATCAACTAATTGACAGGTTGAAACCTTTTTTGTCCATGATAGGAAAACCCAAGCTTGGTTCTTCTCGCTCTGAAACAGATGAGAAAGTGAAAAAAAGATTCTATAAGATCAATCAAGCAACATGCCAGGTGGAACAAAGGACAAAAAACACACTCATACTTAGAAAATAACTGGGAAGCAGAACGCAGGAAGCAGAGCTCCTGATCTGGAAATGCACATTGGGATGAGTGACAGCCACAGCATTCACAACACAGGCAGGACATTTCTTAACAGCAAAACCCCCTCTGAGAATATATGATAACGAGAACTAGTGTATCTGACATTTGTACTACATTCGAGAGCTTTCAAGGGCCTCCAACTGATGTGATCACATAATAATTCTCTCTGGTCCCTGGAGCAAACATATTTTTTCAGATGAAGAAACTGACTCAAAGAAGTTAAATGCCAAGATGTCTCAGCAAGTAGGCTAGACTAGAACTGGACTTCTGACATCGCATTCTCCTCCTGTACGATGTCTGTGCCACACAATCTGAGACGCCCACCACTAGACCAAGGTGAATAAAACTCAAAGATTGTGGGCTCCTGGACCACTCCAGAGTTTCTTTTCCTTATAACAGTCATTTGATATTTCTCCAAGTTATAGAAAATTTTATATATTTTAGGCTTGAATTTATCTTTGAAAGTTCAAATCATGAATACTTACAAATTATTGTACTTTGGAATAGTCAGTGGATTTGATTGAGAGTTGTGGTGACTTAACCAGCAAGTAGACACTGAAGTCCAGGCACACAGATTAGAGGTAACACTTGGTATAATTCTGCTTGTGCAGACCCACAATGAGGCCAGTAGAGGAAGTTCAGAAATTCTAAAAATTGTAGTGGCTTACAACAACAAATGTTTATTTGTTTTTCTCACAGAGCTGAAAGCAGTCCAGGAAAGCTCTGCTTCAGGATACAGGGTGGGTACAGGTCAGTTCCCAGCATCTTGCCTTCCCCTTGGACCAATCACTACCTGGATTGTGTTCTGCTCGGAAACAATGACAGAAGTGTAAGTGATGGGAGAAGAACCACACAATATCTTTTAAGGCCTCTTCTCAGAAGTGGACATTATCACAAGCCAAGGAATGGGGAAGGTTACCACACTCTCTGGTGAGACGTTCTGCGAGTCACACAACGAAGGATGGGTGAAGGAGTGAAGGGAGGTTGTGAAGAAATGGGAACATTCACCTAATCTCCCACACTATTTCATATTCTATTTTGTGAAGCAAGTTTGTATTCCTAATGCATATCAGGGCCAAAAAAAATAAAAAAGGGGGCCCTTGGGAACAGAGAAATACTGACCTGACTCCTGCTGCTACTTCTATGTAAAAAGGCTAAGAAGCAATCTTTAAGCCTGAAGAACCCATGAGCGAGCGTCTGGATGTCCTGTATACTGTGGTTGTGTCATGTCATAACTTAGAGTTACTCTGTACTAAAATCTCTCCTGGAATTTTAAGGAAGATTGCACAGTTCAAATAGAGGTGAATTTCTGGCAAAAGTCAGTTGGAGGCATATCTTGTGAAATTTTATTCTCCTACTTAAACAAAATTGCCTATAAAATCCAAGCCTGCGTGCAAAGCGCTCTGGTAAACAAAGAGCACGTTCAGCGCTGGGAGCTCTGTGTTCACATCCATCGACATGTGTTCTTCCAGGAACAAATCACTATATCATCCACTCCCATGTAGCCACCTCCTGGGGAACAGATACCCCCCCCAACTCACATACACACATGCAAGGCCATACAAATGCAGAAGAGTGAAAGAATGAAAGGAGAGTTTTTGGATCCTAACCCCTTTCAATTCCAAGAGGCACATCAAACTGGACCAGTCACATGCTCTGTTTAAAAATAAACAAACAAACAAACAATCTGAAACAGAAATCTATGAATTGAAAGTTGATTTCTCATTTCTATGCAATGAAGTTTGAGATTTTGCTATTTTGATGGATATGGATGCTAACGATCATTTTTCCATCTCGGATACCAGAACTACAAACAGACACAATGAGCAAACTCCCTTCTAATTCCTATAATCCATGCCCATGTGTCCTTAAACTCTGCCTCTGGGAAGAAAGCTTCTGCTGAAGAGGCATCACTGAGGTATTACATTGCCACATAAAGTATCGAACATTTGTCCCATGAAAACGATCCTTACAGACAGAGCCCCGGTGTGGGGCCTCATCATCTCCTAAGTTACTGCAGTAGAATCCTTCCTCCTCCTCCTCTTCTCCCTCCTCCTCCTCCTCCTTCTCCATCTAACTGCAGCTTCTCCCCATGCATTTTAGAGATCCACTGTTCCATGACACAGATCTGATGATGCCACTTCGTTAGAATAGCTGACCGTTACCTGGAATGCTGCCCTTTCCTGCCTGCCCTGCACTAGCTCCTATTAGTCATTAAAAGCCTTATGCATTTCACCTATTTTCCTCCAACCTACATTTCCAGCCTCGTCTCCCATTAATTCCTTGACATCTCCAGTGCCTCGTACACACTGGACTGCCTGCTCTGCCCAGTGTTCCCTTGAGTGTGGAGCCCTTCCATCGTGTTGCCTCCTCTGCCTTGGACATTCTTTATTCCCCCATCTGAGACTGGCACAACAGGACTCCCCCTAGAGTAGCTTTCCAGCCCCTCAAAATCCTGGAGTGTTGCAGCAGCTCCTGCAACGGTGTCCAGCAGATTCCTTCCCTCTGTCTTACTCCACACTCATCTGTCCCCGGGATCTTCCCAAAAGTCAGACGCAGCTCTGCTGAAAGTTCTTCAGTGGCTCTTCAGCTTTATGGAATTGACAGCAAATCCCTACATACACTGCTTCCTCATCGTCCTGCTTCCACCTTTCCTGCCTCACCACCCATCTTCCTGTGCGGCCTACAATGCCACCATTTGGAACTTCCTGCAGTTTCCAGTGGCGGACACACTTCTCCCCTAGTCAGCAACCTCACGTGTGTCCACCTTCTCCCTGGAATGCTCTGCCCTGCTGTCAGCCGGTGAAATCATACTCCTTTAAAGACAAGCTCAAACAATCTCTTTCTCAAGATCCTTATCCTCAGCTTGCACCCTGGGTAAGTCAGTTACTGTCCCAATCCTGCTCCCGTAACCCTGCTTCACAGCCCCACCGCCCGCTGTATGGCCCTCCACTCTAACAAGCTGCACACTTGTTCTGCTGCCCTGGTTGGGCCGTGAGCTCTCTCAGGGCTCTGCAGTCTGTAACAAAGCCAGCAAACACACGAGGTCAGAGAAGGAAAGATAAAGAGCGACAGAGCCCCTAGGGGAGAAGAGCAATCCCCCAGAGGGAAAGACTTTTTCACTCACTCTCTCATTCTGTGTCCACTCACGGCCTAAATACAGGCCCCGCATGTCTACCCATCTCTTAGATGATAAAACAAACCGTTCCTCAGAAGGCCCATGCGGGGACACCATGCAGTAGCTGTTCTGTCCATCTCCCTTAATACAACTGTTCTGTGCATTCTCTTAGCAGATGAGGGCTTCCAGGCCACCCGTGGTTTGTGGATACCCCCTAGTTTTTTCCCACAGTTGGTGCACTCAGGCCTCTCACAGCCACAGCCCCAGTCGGCCTTAGGGTACCTTACTGTCAAAGGCAGCTCTTGTCTACCTCCTACACAAAGACTTCAGGTTAGAAGACCGTAATTTGGGGCTCTGCCCTGTCCTAGGGACAGAAAAGCTGGAAAGCAGGTTAAGCCTGATGGAACGTGAGTTGGGATCTCCCGCTGCCTGCTGCAGCTGGGCCAACAGGTCCGTGGGAGGGGGTCATCACAGCACAACCTGCATGGCATCACGGTCTCCCCATCAGGGCACAGACTTCAGGGCATCGAATTGTGGCAAAAAGGTCTATACAGCTTTCTCCTCCACATCCATTTCTCTTTCCTAGAATCGCAAGGTGGTCTCAGATACCTCAGTTCCAGGTGTGACTACTGTTAATCCAGGACTGGGCATGCACACAAGTGCAAATCCCCAGGCTTGCAAAGGTAGCTTGCTCGAGACACTAGCAGCTGAGACACACATGGGAGACAGAACAGAGGGAGGCAGGTAAGACAAAGTGCTTCTAAATCAGGTGACCAGGCTTCAAGTCCCCGCCTGGCCACTTTGTCACCCACCATGTGATATTGGGGAGTTGCTGAACCTCGTGGTCCCCCGTCTGCTCATCTATAAAGGGAGGTACTGTTAGCTTTTATATCTGAGATCTTGTATAAGGATAATCTGAGGTCATTCCCATAAAGCGTTTCTGAGTACATTATTTGGCACATAAGTGCCAACAAATGCTTCTGGCTGCTACTACTGTATGCAAATTATCTACAGAACAATATTAGTAAAACCGCCATGTCTTTTCCTCCTACAGGCAGATATACTGGGTTCAAAGCCTGTAAAAAGAATGCCCAAAATGTCGATCACTGACTACCACACAGTGAGTGCTCAACAGATGATTTCTCAATCACTGATCATTCCTTCCTCCTATGCAGTCAGTTCTCAAAGTTCCATAGTAATAAAGAGGGAAAGAGATGTTGACAATTCAAAACGTTTGATAATCCAAAAATAGTGTATACTCGGCTAATTAGAAGAGTGTTTAACACTCTTTAACAGAAGACTACATCCAACGTTCACAGAACTCGAGGCAAAGTGATCCTTTCACTCAACCAACAAATTCTAACTGAGACTACGCCCACACCAGGCACTGCGCTGACTGCCCACGAGGCCCAAGGGACCAAGACCATCGATCTCTGCCCTCACGGAGTTTACATTCTAACGGCGGCAACTATGGCCACTTGATGGCTTTCATGGGCCCCAGGTGTGTGCCTCTTCCTCCACGAAGACAGATTAAACACTATACTTTATGGCTGTGTTGGCATAAAGGTGAATTTTTAATATTACATGTTAAAATACTTCTTTGATCAAGAAATTCATTTTTTGTGTTTTGATTTTAAAGAACATTTTAAAAATATTTTTGTGGATCCTTAAGAGTATTTTGGGCCCTAGGCACTGTGCCCAACAGAGAAGATGGCAACAAAGTAAAATGAACATGAGAATAAAATATACCAAGTGGCTTTTTTTGCTGAACATCTGAAGGTCAGTTGCAGACATCATGTCATTTAACATCAAAATACTTCGGCAGGCATCTCCAGAATAAGGACGTTAATATTAATTCTTGAATCTACAGTATCTTAGCCTACATTACTGAGTCCCATATCATATAATTTTTGTATTTTATATAGATACTTCTATTTTGAACCAAAAGTATATTACCTAATTTATCCATTTCCATTATTTGCCACATTTATCTTTGGGAGACACTTGACTGTATCAAAATACTCTCTCATTTTTAGCGACTAAAAGGTTTCTTCGGCTGCACTGCTAGTGGCGCTTTACTGAGAGACAGAGTTCTCTATCCTTATTCTTTCATTGTCATCTTTTGATAATTTTTCTTTCTCCCAAAAATCCTCAGCCCATACTTCTCCTTGGAAGTTTTTTCAAGAATCCGGTTGCCTAGGCTAAAATATTAGGAAAGAGAAATGTCATATTCCATTGGCTGGATGTCACTTTCCAAAGTACACATGACAGTCACTGAAGTCCACAGGCAGTGTGACCACAGATCTCATTTCACAGACACAGCCTTATCTACAGTGTATCCTTCAGAACAGGCATGACGTAAATTCCAATATAAATGTGTGATGATCTCATGACCTGGTGAAGGCAGGATGGGAGAAGAGCTACAGTTGTAGTCAGGATGCAGGCTTAGGTACCAACCCTGACACATCTACTTAAATCATCTTAAACCCTCTAAGCCACGGTCCCAGCTGAAAACTACAAATGATAGCAATACAGCTGGAAGATTAAATGAGATAACCTGTTCCAGGCACCTAACATGTAGTCTACAGAATGCCTGTCTCCTTCCCCCTTCCCTATCTTTTCTCTAAGATCCATTCCCAAGGAAAATTCCCACAAAAAGAGCTATGCCTCCCCTAAAACCTTCACTCTTGCCACACAAATCCCCCAATTTGGGGTCACATGGAAAAGTAACAAAATAACAAGTAATAAGAGATAATTCTAGAGAGAGATTACTTGTTTCACTTGAAACATGTGAAACAAAATACTCAATATTTTTGGTAATAAAAAATATTTCATCAAGATTTCATTTACTAAAGCGGGCAAACAGTACTTCCGTCATCTAGAACAATGAGGAAGGGGAGTCACGGTATATATGTACATGTCTCAATCTGACTACTTCAGTCTAATGCCTCCAACACAACAACATCTAAAAATATATGCTTCCACTTCTGAGAAGATGGAGTAAACGTGCTTTTCCCTATTCCTCCCGCTAAGTACAACTAAAAGACTCTGGAAATCATATATACAACAGACTCAAGCCGACTCTGAAAAGTGGAGAGAAGAAAGACCAATTAGGCTCAACTGAACGAGGGAAGAACGTGGTGTGAGTTCCCTGGATCTTCTTTTTGCCTCAAGCATCCCAAGCTGAAGAAGCTGGCGACCCAGAAACATCAACAAGTACAAAGAAGTAATAGTAAGAAGCCTGCTCTCTCAGCCAAAGGACCAGATCAGGGGCAGCGTACGAAGAGTGTTAGATAACCACTCTGTTACAGCCAAACACCACAAAAAACACAAAAACAAAAACAAAACTGTGGCCCCACCTCCAGTCACACCAGCAAAATCTGAGTGGAGAGTTAACACTCCCACCATTGGGAGGCTGCCACCAGGGGACCCGACACCCCACCAGGGTGATGTGAGAGAAGGCCAAGGAGGAAGCTGGGCGTTTCATCCCTGCTGCCTGGTAATGAGGACACTTAACACCTGCATCACCACCTCGACCTATAAGTTTCAATATTTGAAATTCAGTCAATGTAATCTACCATATTAGCAAACTAAAGATGAAAAAAATCACATAGTCATATCAATGATGCAGAAAAACCAACTGAAAAATTCAACACACATTTATAATTTTTTAAAAAACTTTTTAGAAATCTAGGAACTTGATGAAAGGCATCTGCCAAAAAATGTGAAGCTAACAATATACTTTATGGTAAAGACGGAACGCTTTCTTCAGAAGACTGAGAACAATTCAAGGACGTCTACTCTTATCACTGGTATTTCATACAGTAGAAATTCTAGCCAGTGCCAGAAGGCAAGAAAAATAAGTAAAAGGCATGCAGATCAGACAGGAAGAAATGAAAGTGTTTGCAGATCACATGATTCTCTACATAGAAAATGCCAAGGAATCTACAAAAGACAAAAATCATAGAATAAATGAGTTCAGAAAGGTCACAAAATACAAGAAAACAAAGAACTATTATATTTTTATATGTTAGCAATGAGTGTGTAGACCTGAAACTAAAATTTCACTGCCATTTCCAGTTGTTCAAAAAATGAAATACTTATATGTAACTCTAACAAAACATGTGCAGGATATGCATGCTGAAAACCATACACCACTGATGAAAAAAAGAAAGAGAAAGAAGAGAAGAAACAAAAGGAGGAAAGAAGGAAGGGAGGGAGGGAAAGGAAGACAGATTTGAATAAATGGAGAGACAAACTGTATTCATGGATTAGAAGACTAAACATAATAAAGATGTCAATTTCCCCCAAATTAATATATAGGTTTAACAAAATTTCTATCAAAATTCTGGCAATATCTTTTGTAGATACAGACAGGATTATTCTAAAATTTATACAGAAAGACAAAAGAACTAGAAGAGTAAAACAATTTTGAAAACAAAAAAATAAAGTATGATACCAAAACCAGGCAAAGACACCACCAAAACAGAGAATTATAGCCAATATCACTGATGAACATAGATGCCAAAATCCTCACCAAAATATTAGCAAATAGAATCCAACAACACATAAAAAAAGATTATACATCATGACCAAGTGGAGTTCATCCCAGGGACACAAGGGTGGTTCAACATATGCAAATCAATAAATGTAATACATCACATCAACAAGAGAAAGGACAAAAACCACATGATCATCTCAATCGATGCAGAAAAAGCATTTGATAAAATTCAACACCCATTTATGATAAAAACTTTCTACCAAAGTGGGTATAGAGGGAACATATCTCAACATCATAAAAGCTATATATGACAAACTTACAGCCAGCACAGTACTCAATGGTGAGAAACTCAAAAGCTTCCCACTAAAGTCCGGGACAAGACAAGGATGCCCACTATCACCACTCCTATTCAACATAGTCCTGGAAGTCCTAGCCACAACAATCAGGCAAGAGAGAGGAATAAAAGGGATCCAAATTGGAAAAGAAGAGGTAAAAGTGTCACTATATGCTGACGACATGTTACTATATAGAGAAAACTCTAAAAGGTCCACACAAAAGCTACTAAGGCTGATCAAAGAATTCAGAAAGGTATCAGGTTACAAAATTAATGTTCAAAAATCAGTTGCATTTCTTTACACTAATGATGAATCAACAGAAAAAGAAAGTAAAGAAACAATCCTCTTTAAAATAGCACCCATAAATCAATAAAAAATGTTAAAAAAAATAAAATAAAATAGCACCCAAAGTAATAAAATATCGGGGAATAAATCTAACCAAGGAGGTGAAAGAATTATAAACAGGAAACTATAAACCATTGATGAAGGAAATTAAAGAAGACTTTAAAAAATGGAAAGATATCCCATGCTCTTGGATTGGAAGAATCAATACTGTTAAAATGGTCACACTGCCCAAGGCAATCTACAGATTTAATGCAATCCCTATCAAATTCCCCAGGACATATTTCACAGAACTACAACAAATCATAATAAAATTTATATGGAACCATCAAAGACCTAGAATTGCCAAAGCATTACAGAAGAGAAAGAGAGAGGCTGGAGGAATAACTCTCCCAGACTTCAGACAATACTACAGAGCTACAGTCATCAAGACAGTATGGTTTTGGTACAAAAAACAGACATATAAACCAATGGAACAGAATAGAGAGCCCAGAAATGAACCCACAAACTTTTGGTCAACTCATCTTCGACAAAGGAGGCAAGAAAATACAATGAAATAAAGACAGTCTCTTCAGCAAATGGTGCTGGGAGAGCTGGACAGCAGCATGTAAATCAATGAAGCTAGAACACTCCCTTACACCACACACAAAAATCAACTCAAAATGGATCAAAGACTTAAACATAAGACAAGATACAATAAAACTCCTAGAAGAAAATATAGGCAAAACATTATCTGACATTCATCTTAAAAATGTTCTCCTAGAACAGTCTACTCAAGCAATAGAAATAAACGCAAGAATAAACAAATGGGACCTCATGAAACTTACAAGTTTCTGCACAGCAAAGGAAACCAGAAGTAAAACAAAAAGACAACCTACAGAACAGGAGAAAATTTTTGCAAATGAAACCGACAAAGGCTTGATCTCCAGAATATATAAGCAGCTCATATGACTTAACAAGAAAGAAACAACCCAATCCAAAAATGGGCAGAAGACCTAAACAAGCAACTCTCCAAGGAAGACATACAAATGATCAATAGACACAAGAAAAAATACTCAATATCACTAATTATCAGAGAAATGCAAATCAAAACTACAATGAGATATCACCTCACACCAGTCAGAATGGCCATCATTCAAAAGTCCACAAATGACAAATGCTGGAGAGGCTGTGGAGAAAAGGGAACTCTCCTACACTGATGGTTGGAATGAAGTTTGGTGCAGCCACTGCGGAATACAGTATGGAGATTCCTCAAAAGACTAGGGATAAACTTAACGTATGACACAGGAATCCCGCTCCTGGGCTTCTATCCAGAAGGAACCCTACTTCAGGATGACACCTGCACCCCAATGTTCACAGCAGCATTATTTACAATAGCCAAGACATGGAAACAGCCTAAATGTCCACCAATGGATGACTGGATAAAGAAGATGTGGTGTATTTATACAATGGAATACTACTCAGCCATAAAAACCGACAACATAACACCATTTGCAGCAACATGGATGCTCCTAGAGAATGTCATTCTAAGTGAAATAAACCAGAAAGAGAAAGAAAAATACCATATGAGATTGCTCATATGTGGAAACTAAAAAAAAAAAAAAAAAACAAAGCATAAATACAAAACAGAAATCGATTCATACACATAGAATACAAAACTGTGGTTGCCAAGGGGGTGGGGGGTGGGAAGGGAAAGACTGCGATTTCAAAATTGTAGAATAGATAAACAAGATTATACTGTATAGCACAGGGAAATACATACACGATCTTATGGTAGCTCTCAGAAAAAAATGTGACAATGAATATATATATATTCATGTATAACTGAAAAATTGTCACTGGAATTTGACACAACATTGTAAAATGATTATAAATCAATAAAAATGTTAAAAATAAATAAATAAATACAGTATGAAGAATCCATCTATCTAATTTCAAGATTTATCATTTAGCTGCAGTAATCAGGATGATGATATCACCAAAGGAATAAACACAAAGGCCAATCAGACAAAACAGAGAGCCCAGAAACAGACTCACGCAAATATGCCCAACTGATTTTTGACAAAGGTACAAAAGCAGTTAAATAGAGGATGGATTGCCTTTTAAATAAATAATACTAAAACAATTGAAAATCTGTCAGCTAAAAAAAAAAGATAAACATAAAAATTAACTCAAAATGGATAACAAACTCAAACATAAATTGTAAAGCTGCATAGTTTTAGGAAAAAAACAGGAGAAAATCATTGGAATACAGGTCTAGGCAAAGGGTAAATTGACTTGATACCAAAAGCATGATCTATGAAAGGAAACTTGATAGGGTGGACATCATTAACATTAAAAAAAAAAGAAAACTTTGCTGTGCAAAAGACCGTGTTCAGAGAATGAAAAGACAAGCTACAGACCAGGAGAAAATATGTCCAAACCACAAAGGACAAGCGTATAATGAATTCACAAATTTCAACGGTAAAAAAAAAAAAAGAAAACAATCCAATCAGAAATGGGCAAAAGTATAAGCAGACATTTCAACAAAAATATACAGATAGCAGATCAGCACATGAAAAGATATTCATCACTAGCCATTAGGGAAACGAAGTTAAAACCATGTTGAGTTATCACTACATGTCTATCAGAATAGCTAAAACAAAAAACAGTGGCCACACCCAGTGCAGGGGAGGATGTAGACAGAGTCATTTATATGTTGCTGGTGTGAATGTAAAATGCTACAGCCCTTCTGGAAAACAGTTTGTCAGTTTTGCAAAAAAAATAACCTAAATTAAACTTTCAACTCACCCAACAATAGCACTCCTATCGCAGAGAAATGGAGGTATGCTCACAAACAATATATATACATGAATGTTATCACAGCTTCCTTTGCAAAAACTGCAACCAACCCAGGTGTTCTTCAGTGGGTGAATGGTCAAACTATGATGCATCCATACTATGAAATGCTACTCAGAAATAAAAAGGAATAAGCCATTGATACATACAACACACCAAATGAATCAAAAGAGAATTGTGCTGAGTGGGAAAAAAGTTCCCAAATAGTTACATACTATATGATTCAACTTAGGTGACATTCTGGAAGTGACAAAATTACAGAAATGAAGACCAGTTCAGTGGTGGCCAGGCGTTAAGGAAGGCATTGCCGTGGAAGGGAAGCGGGTGTGAATAAAAGAGAGCAACGTGCGGGATTCCCTGTGACGATGGAAATGTTCTGCACCTCACCTGCATCAGTGCCCAGATCCTGGTTATAACATTGTCCTATAGCTTGGGTAAAGGATATAGAAGATCCCTTTATACTGATTCTTACAACTGCATGGGAATCTACAGTTATCTCAAAACCAAAGGTGTAATTCACACACACACACACACACACACACACACACACACACACACAATATGCCTAGTTTGCCAAGAAGCTATGCATCTATTGCTGACAAATCAGATGCACATTAAGCTTGTGACTCTAAACAGGGACTCAGGACTTCGCACCCAAGCTGCGTTGTTCAGACTCACCAGCCCTCTGACAGACATAGCTTTGAAATAATGACATGGGAAATACAGTGAGCCTTGATTTTCTGCAAGGCTCATTAAGTAATACTTGTCAGCTGATTTGGTTATTTGGGTGGTTGTTCTGATTTGATGTCATCCTTTACTATGAGCTCCTGAACCAAATCAGTAACTTAGCAGTTTGTTCCTGCATCAGCTACCATCCTACCCCAAACAGTGGCTATCAACCATGGCTGAACATCAGAACTGCCTGGGGAATGAGTCATTCAATCAGGGACTCAAGTGTTATAGGCAGCCAGAGCTGAGAAACACTGGTCTAAAACAAAGAGACAAAAAACAAAATGACCAATGATCATATTTTAAAAATAGCAGTCACTATTGGCAAACATGGTGGAGACAGCAGTGTCCTAGAGTGGGCCAGAGAGCTCACTCAGAGATGGTGCTCACCCTCCAGGCTCCCAGTCTAGGGGAGGAGCTCAGTCAGCCCCTACTTGTGTGCCAAATTAGCAGCCTGATCTGCAGGCAGTAGCTTCCAAGGTATGAAAAGGCCTCTTTCAGGGAAAGACAGAGGTAGGGTTTTTGGTCTGATCCATCTGTGCTGAGTTCTGGAGGGGTGGTGGGGAGGGTAGACAGTTACAGTGACACCTTTAAAAACTTTCTTAGTTTGTTATGGTCTTTTGAGTCTCTGAGATGCCAGGTCCTGTTGGCTTTCTGAGCTGGGAAACAAGCCTCAAGGTGGCAGTCTTAAAAGCTGGGATGCTACACGTTGGGTCCAAACCCTTCACTCCTCAGGGAGAACCTGGGAGTTGCAAATTCCCACCCAGTTGCGAGTCCCTGTGCCCGGGGTGGGGTTTTGAGTGAGAGTGCATCTCAGCCTTTCCTACCCTTTTCGACATGGGTATTTTCTCATTTATGACATGTAGAAGTTGCTCAACTGGTTTCTGGCTTTCTTATAGAGGGAACTGCTCCTTGGGTAGATTTTGTGTGCATGGGAGGAGGAGAGCTCAGGAGCCTCCTCTGAGGCCATCTTGGATCAGAACTCTCCCCTTTTCATTTCTTAAAAATTAACAGTGTGGCTCTGCCCTTAAAGACACAGGGTACTTGACCAGCTCTGCTGGCATTAAGGCTCCCAGGATCTTTCTTTACTCATTCTTACCACTGCATGTGAGTCTGTAATTATCTCAATAAAGATTTCAATTAAAAAAAAGTCATGGCTAGTCACTGAATTCATTCATCAGAGTTGATCACTCTAACAGAATCATACATACCAACTGTATGATGAAATTTAATGCTACAGCTCCTACATAGTTCACTCCACCTAAATCATTTTTGTGGTATATTTATATTTAGGCTGCTCATTTCTGTGACACTCTATTTCTTCAGCTGTTAAGTTTTGGTGTTTCTCTCACCCATTATGACTAGCTTTTCTGTTGTTCATTGCCAGTGGTACTTTTATCTCTTTGTTATTATTGTTTCATCATAAAATAACTTTAAAATCTATGATAACATGGCTTTCCAAACAAGGAAAAAAGTGAATATAGCATACTAGAAATAAACATGAAAATTCTTGCCCAGGGTACTTGGTCATTCATTTTAACAGTGCCAAGCACTATTATAGGCACTGAAGACACAGTAGTAAATTAAACAAAGTCCCTGCCTTCATGCAGGTCACAGCCATCCAGGGTAGAAAGAAAAACAAGTAAGTATGTAATATAATTACAGCATATTAAATAGCATAAAGAGAAGTGCATTGGGGACATGATGGATAGAAAATGACGGGGGCACTAACGTGGATGGGGTGGTGGTCCTGCACAGCCTGTCTGAAGAGATGTCACTTGAGCAGAGATTTGAGTTACATAAAAGAGAATATATGGTATGTAGCTCATAATCATCAAGACCAAATCAATCCTGGCTTAGCTCAGACAGATGCTTATTAATTCTTGGTTCCCAGGAGAATTAATGGAGAAACAGGTCCTCAGCCAAACTTCTTTATCTTTCAATTCAAAGGCTGAGATATTTGGCTGGAAGATGAAAAAGGGTCAAATACCGAACATCCCATTCTTTCATTCTCCTTTCCTTTGATAGTTTTTTAAAAGCGTGTCTAGCTCTAAAAGGGGGGAAACAAAGCACCATTTTAATGAACACTGCAATTAAGAGGCACATCCCAGGAAACTAACACCCTTTGAGCTGCTGTGATGTTGGCCTTTTCCCGATTCGAGGTCAATCAAGTTATGGTGTCTGCATCTCCCAGGGACACTGCTGCATGTAAAATCATTTGACTCACTCTGGCTTACCTGAATCCTCCTAAGGAGCTCAATCTGCAGATCAGAGCACACTACTCCTTTTCAATTAACTCTCTTTCAGACTTGATCATTGTCCTTATCTTCATTTATGACAAATGGTTCTCCCTGTGGAGATAGGCAGCTGGTTATTCCAAGCTAACTCAGATAATCCTTATTAAAATCACCACCTCCCTTATGCAAACCCATCCATCACCTTCACCTTGATAGGCCCCTGCCAGCCGAGTGCCTGGTGCCACCTCTGGTCTCCAAGTGGCAGGTTTCCTCCCTACCCACCCACAACACTGTACTAGCACTGGGACACTGCAAGGCACAAACTGCAAGGGAAGATTTCTGAGCCATTCACTTCTTTGGCAGCTTAACACAACTCAGGAAATGTTAGCCAAACAAACATCACAGATTCTGGGGAAACAGGCATGGGACCCCAGGATGGCTTTGCCTGAAGGCTTCCTTGGGGACAGCAGGGCATGTTCTGGGGTGTTTCTGGGACCTAGGTCAATAAACAATGGATTAATGATTTTGCAAGACAGTACCATGGCAAGTGGTGTGAGTACTGAGATCTGATAAACTAGAGGTTCAGCGTGAACACCTACAATGGAAGGAAGGAGTTAACACTTCCTGTTCAATACCGAAAATTGCCTGAAATGAAAGAAGTCATGGGAGAAGGAGGTCCCAGCAGTTCCAAAGCCTTCCTCAGCCCCGCCAGCACCCACTCCTGGGCAGCTTACTCTTGAAGCTCCTCCTGGAATATGTATAAGTCACTGTCTCTTGACTTTAGAAGTGCTCTAATTGGCCTCTAAATTCAAACTCATGCTGGATTGGAAGTGAGTGGGGCCAGACAGCCCCCTGACGTGGTTCGTGTGAGGATAATTCCTGAGAGCAGTGCTGGTCTCTGCCACCGTGAGGCCTGGACTAGACATGGCAAGATGGCGGGCCTGTCACGGGCAGAAAGGAGCAAGCCACCAAGATAACTGTTTCCTACTTTCCCTTTGTTACTCAAATGAATGGAGACTGTTTCTCTTCCAGATACACTCAGTCAGTGTAACGCCTGCTAAAGTGGACTGGAGGACCCCACGGTACAGAGCCAGGCACCCCTGGAAAATGATGACCGATCTTTGCAAAGTCACTGGCGGGCCCACAGGCCTGGGATCACATACAGCCTACTGCCCTAAGTGAACAGGGAATTAAAATCAAAGACCATGAGTAAGAAACAATAATAGGGAATGTCAAGAGAGGGGGAAAGTACTGTGCTAGATGAACTGCAGATGAATCTCTGAATATCCAAGAACTTATAAACTAAGACTGTGAAAGACAGCGTCTTCTCAGGGAACCCTGGATGAGGAAGCTTATTGCTCGAGCTGTTAGCACTGCTACCAAAACTGTAACCACCAGCCAGCATGCAGGGGGAACTGGAGACCCAGGAAGAGCTGCAGGCCGCCTGGTGTAAGAAGTGAAGCAGCTACGAGTCTCGATGTAACAAAGAGGCCACAGTGACGGGCACAACCTTACCCCGCTCAGGAAGTTAACACTGGGGAATCCTACTTTTGGAACCAGGAAAGACTATGAAATTTGGTGACCAAGTCAGTAGAAATTCCACATTTGCTCATTTCCTAAATAAGTTTCTTTCTGATCAATTGTGACTAAAGACTTTGTAGACAGATTCTAGGCTGTGATAGCGGTGGTGTCTGTTCCCTTGATTTTATCTAATCTATCATCCGTACTTGCCTGAGTAATTGCTCTACAGCCTAAATGTATTTGTCATTCATGTTCTGGTAATTTTTCAACACTTTCCCATTGCAATAAAAAGCAAGTTCAAAATATTTAACGTGGTTTATGAAGCCTAAACAATTTCTCTTCCCAGTGTCTTCTCTCACCATTGTCAATATACAGTCATCCTGTACAGAAATGTCATGTTTTTCCATGAATGAGCCAGGCTTCTTCACCTTAGATTATCCCCCCTGCCTAGACCCCCGACTCGTTCAGTAAGCTAACTCCACTCCATCCTTCACATTGCAGTTTAGATTTTACATTCTCTCGAACATTTTCTTTAAATTGCATTACGGAAGGATTAAGGAGATTAACAATTTCCCTAAATCCTTCAAATTACATTATGAACCTCCCCTATGTGCTCCCAAAGAATCTCATATTCCTTCCACAATGGTACTTAGCACACTGTATATGATCATTATTAACTGATCTATAATCCCTCACCAGCCTGTAAATTTCTTGTGGGGGCTACTACATCTTGTTCATCTTTACAGTCCCAGCACAGAATAAGATCTCTTAAATGAATAAATGAATGAATAAAAACAGCTTTGTCACTTAGTGGCAGGAGACCTGCATTCAAGTCAACGCCTCATCATTTAACCTTGAGTTTAAGCAAACCATAAACTCCCTGTAGAAAATAATATAGAAGTTATCCTCTGTCTGCACAAAACCAGCAGGCTGGACTGGACAACACCCTTCTGGTCCTGTCAACACTGATCAATAGCTCCATATGCAAAAGATGGCAAGGTGCACTGGGTTGCTCTAAAACACATACAAGGCAAGCATCCCTGGGCACTCTGAAGAAGAGGAAAGATGAACAGTCTCTATAAATGCAGAGATTCAAAAAAATTCTGTTCTAATTGTTATGGGAAGGAGGGAATTAACTGAAATGGCTAGTATAGCAATGTGAATACTTGGCCAGATTATGCCCCAGCTCAGTTCTCTAAGATTCAAGTGTTATCCCCCTCCCCCCAAAAAAAGCTTTTATTAGGTAGGACTATGATCTTTGTTGATCATAAATAAGAGTTTATTTATTAATTTTTAGCACAGCTTCCAGTTCTCTTTCTGGCTGTGAACTGGGCCCCTTTCCTTGAGTGAAAAATGTTCACTTGTGCAGAAGTTGAGCACTTCCCAGCACTAACCTCCATGACCCTTCTGCCAGGTTTCGGCAAGGGTGGCATCCTGTCCGTTCCAGCAGAGCTCCATCCCTGTTTGAGCTGGCATGCAAATGCAGAGTGTGATCCATCATGTTTTATTTAACAGAGTCGCTGAGAGAAAGGAGGAAGGAAATTGCTGTGAATTAAATGTCCTTGTCTCTTCAGGCAAGAAGATAAAAGTTCTGATTGATTGCCGGGATGGCTGAAAATGGAAGTATTAATGCAAAACAATGATTTTGTTATGTTTCTATTCTCTGGAGTGTTGCAAATGGCAGAGAAAATTTTATTTCGGAAGCAGATTGAGAGATTTTCCGCCTTGCCAGAACAAGCAAATTCAGTGAAATCACAAAGCAGATGGTGAAGAACCAGGGAGTAGGGCCTGGAGATTTACATACAGGTCCTGGCCCTGCTCTGTTGCCTTGGTGGCCTTGGATGAGTCATTTACTGTCCTGACCTTAAATTCCTTAATATTCGAAGGTTTGGTTAGATATGAGAGCTAAAGTCTCTTCACTGCCCGTAATGCCATACAACTCTTTCTCCTTCTAAACTAAACAAAGGAACGAGCCTTAAGTAGGCACCATCCTCTGGATGCTGACCTGCTCTGTCCTCGAGAATCTTGCATAACATTATCAGCAGAGATTTTACCACGTTCTACATGTCTCTTCAACAATATAGAGAGAATTACTCTACTAAGAATTTTATAGCCACTAAAGAAAGTATAAGGTGTTAAGTGACACCCCCCCCAAACAGTGGCTTAAACCTGACAATTTACCAGTTAACTCAAGCACAGTTAACTACATGGAATAGGTAGTGTGGTTTGGGTGTTGGCTTCTATCTTTTCCTCGCTTAAAAACTAGGAAAAACTCTTAGTTAAGTAGAGATAATGAAAATAGCTCTCTGGTGCCCTGGTCCCAATCCTCCTTATTTCTCCCCTTCCTGAGTCTGTAACTTTCTCTGAGTGCATGAATCCCTGAGTCCAGCTGTTTCATCTCCCATGCTTGCTGGATCTCTGATACACCCAGGCTTCTAAAGTCCTCACAGAGAATTCCCAAGTCGGGCAAGGTTCAGAGTTTCCGTCAAATGTCTTTATCTACTAGACTTCTGTCTCTTCCCTAAAAAATTCTATTCAGCCTTGGGCATTGCTGAAAACTAAGGAATGTTTGATTTTTCTCCAAAGTGGGTTTTTTTCCTGCAGGACACCCAAGACGGTTACCTTAGAAATTGGTCCTGTTACCTCACTTCACTCTGTGGCTGTGTGTGTGTGTGTGTGTGTGTGTGTGTGTAGGGGAGCGAGAGAGAGATGCAGCACAGAGAAAGCTATGAAGGAACAATTACCAGATTCTATAGCTCAAAACAAGAGTCTGTCTGATCTCAGGCCATGCCCAATATCACCTCCGGGACCAGAACTCAAATTCAATAGGAGACCAGATTTTAACATGGAATTTAGGTTTGGCCATCAAACAAAAGCCAGACCACTTTCAGAACTCACTCCTGCAAACATACGCATTACTGAAGTAGTCGTAAAATATTATTTTACTTTATATGTGTCTTGGCTTCCTTTTTGTGAAATACCTGATCCTTAAAACACAAAGTCCTGCAGAACTTGAAATAATTCTGTTTGAATCACAAGAGATGCTGACTTGACTATTGCTTTTGTTCAAAACAAGTTACTTCCTAATTTCGACCAGTAACATCCGTATGTTAGCACCAGGTCCCCCAGAGTGCACTGGTTTTCTCTACTGCTTTGATGGTTTCATTTTATTCAAAAGTTCCTTCTGGATGCAGGAAGTCAAGTACAGAAAGATGAAGTCTGGTGTTATGGGTAAAACTCAAGAAGACAAATCTTTCCCCTCGGTGAAAGGACTCACAGATGATAAACTACAAGCATTCTCTCAGGCCGCCAGGGGGGAGTCACACACACAGTGTGAGCCATTCCCTAGCAGAGCAAATTAACAAATGTAACTCAGATGAACTTAACTTGTTAGAGTATAGAGTTAATGAGCCTGAAACATGTGAGATTAGTTTAGGGGAGTGAGCTTAGGCAGGCTCCGAAGCAACACAATGCATCCCAAACACCAGGAGATCTAGGCTGTTTGTCACAGACGGAGCAGGGGTAAGAGAGTCAGTGGTCGGCACCCTCACCTCACCCTGCAGGAAGGGCTCCAAAAATGGATGAGTAGGGCTTCCAAAATATCACAGATCCATGCTTTATAGGGATGGGTGGAGCACTCTCAGATGTAGTAGGTGCGCTGGGAAGACAGATTTATATTTGTACACTTATATTTGTATTTAATGATTGTCTTTAGACTTTAACTTTTAACATCTTTATTTCTCTCATAATTCCATCTGATAGTACATAGTTTTGTCCTATTGTTTAAATGTTTATAAGGGAAAACAAAGATAAAAATTATAATTATGAGGAAAATGTTATCCTACTTAAATCACTTAGCATAAAGTTCTAAATCTTCAGCCGGTCTCTCCGGTCAGATTATCTGCTGAAAGAGACTGACTTCCATGATTCGTAAAGCCAAATACTATTACTTAAACTTGGGTAAATCACATAATATTTCTGTGACTTTCTGTGCATCAGTTTCTTCCGCTGAAAAATGGGAATAAAAACAGTGCCTACTCATAGCCTGTTACTATGTGCCTGGTACTTATTGCATTCATGTTTATTATTTCAAAAGATGTATCATTCTCAAAATGGAATGAGGTTACATTTCCTTCTTACCTCATACCAAAAAATAATAATAATTGGATTAAAAATTTTTAAGTTAACAATGAAGAAGAAAATTCCATGCAAAGGATACAAAGTTTCAGTTACACAAGATGAATAAATTCTAGAGAGGTGCTGCACAGGGCAGCACTGTTAGTAAACAAGGCTGTATTATATACTTAATAATCTGCTAAGATCTTGTGTTGTGCTCTTATCACCAGAAAGTAATAAGAATAATAATAAATAAAGAAGGTAAGAGAAAACTTTTGGAGGTGATGGATATGTTTATGACAGAGATTACGACGATAGTTTCACATGTAAATACTTATCTCCAAACTCATTGTTTTATACATTAAATATGTGCAGCTTTTTGTATGTCAATTATACCTCAATAAAGTGGTCTTGAAAAGAAAAGGAAAAAATATACTAAAATATATTTTATGATCCTGAAGTGAAGAAGCCTGTGGAAGGCAGACAACAAAGCGAGGAATCATAGCAGAAACAGGTTCAAGTTTATAAAGATTTAAATCTTCCACGTGGAAAAATAGCTTCCATAAGCAAACTAAAAAAGAAAAATGACAACTATTTTATAAAAGACTTGAAACATATGTGACAAAGAGATAATGTACTTAATATATATTAAAAAAAACTTACAGAAATTAACAAAGAGGACTTCCCAATGGGCGGAAAAATAGGGAGAGCACCTGAGCAGGCTGCTCACAAAAAAGGTGATGTTTCTTTTCTCAGCGCTCTCCTCACTAATAACCAAAGCCATGAAAATTAAAACAACTTTGAGGTCGATAATATCCAGGGTCATGGCAGTGGTGAAATGGGAACCTGGTAAAGATCCGGGAGATGTGAAATGAGGTGCAAAAATAGGGAAATGAGACGTAAACTGTGGAGAATGGAATCAATGGGAGGAAAGAAAAGGAACAAGGCGCAAAGTCTGAGGCAATTAACCTGGAGGCAGCCTAGAAGGCATTTAGGTCAAAGCATGAAATAGACTTGGATCTGAGTCTTTTCTCTGATGACCGCAAGCTACACAGCCTTAGCAAGTTACTGGAACTCGTGACGCATCTATAACTTGCAGCACAATTCTGAGGACTGAGTAAACGATGCACTGGCTTCGGTCAGCCCCCACTTGCATCCAGCCTCCAGGGTTAGCACAACTGTGTTTACTGATTAGGGCGACTCTCCCTCCTGGCCTTAGCCACGTGGCCCTTGAAGAGCAGGCAGGGCTCCTTCGTCCTCATGCCCCATCCGTAACACCGTCAGCAAGGCTAACAATGGCGCGCTCCTCCTAGGTTAAAAGCAAAACGGCCAAGGGGAGGTTTTCAGATCTCAGCCTGAGCTGTCTGCTCCAGCAACAGGGAACATTCCCCTCTTGACCAGTGAGGAAGCAAAAGCAGTCAGTTTTGCCAATCACTTTTTCCCTAGGGAGTGCAGGATGGGCTATACTCGCCTTGGGTCTTTGGTTATTTTAAGTAATTTTCTTTTTGGTGGGGGCCTTGTGTTTGATTTTTTAAATTCATCACCTTTTATGTACATTTATGAAGTGTTTAGGGGAATCATCGCTCCTGCTGCTACAGCATTCAGAAACCTCCCCACAACTCCTGGGCTGGAAATAAAGTGTTTAATAATATATATGTTCATAAAGACATAAATAAAATGTTTCTTGGGAATGGCTGGTTAGAAAGAAAAAGGGAAAGAGAGAAAGAGAACAGAAGAGGGGGAGAGACAGAGAGAGAAAGGAATAAAAAAACAACTGGTGCTTACAACTGAGAGAGGGGGTTTATCCATCCAAGACTGCCACCTAGGGACACTGTACTGTGCCTGTCCCTTCAGCCTCCCTTGCCCTGGAAGGCCACCAAAAGAATCAGAGGCAGCTGACCTGCAGGCCTTCAAAGCTAAATAAAAAGCAGATGAATAAATGTTGGTGCATCAGTAGATTCTAAATCTTGACAACACAGAGCCTTATTTAATTTGATCCCTGTGCATCAGAGACTTTAACCGACCATTAGTCAGGCAGGCTGCCACTCTCCTCTCAGTTGCCGAAGGCTAGCCCTCTTTATGGGGCATCAACCAGCCATATTTCATGTGAGCGAGTGAAAGGAAACAAAATCTCTGGTGATAAAATAAAGAATAAATATAAACACGATTCCTTCATCCTGCATAAACCTTCACAGACTTCTTGTTAAGTCATTTAGATAGGTTTCTTTAAAACAAAAAAAAGTATATATATTTGAAATTTTTGAATAAATGAAATGACCTCTGACATTTTTTTAAATGACCAAAGGTGGTTTAAATTAGACTAGATTTTTAAGAGGTTCATTGTATCTGGTAAAAAAAAAAAAAAGAATACTGATGAAAAAAATATGTTCATATTTAATATTTTCTCTCTGTTCTATCAAACAAAGCAGAAAAATCATATATATGAAGAATTTATCCTTAATTTTGTGCCTCCACACTCCTTTGCTGACTTAAACAAGGATTAGTATACTATACACCAAGAATCTATTTAAATGCCAAAAGCAACTCTGTATTTCTAAGCCTTTGTGATGCCTTTTTATGTGGTAGAGAAAAAAGCAAGTAAGATTTGTCTTTTATTTTTAACTCCTGCCCAGAAAACAAAACCCTCAGAAGCTCTCATATTCTCTTTAATCACATTTTCTACCTCCAGGCTCCAAATTCAATTCTCATTTACAGATTTCTAAGGTTTGCATAATTTTAAAGCACAGCACTATATATTTCTGTCCTATGAGTTGAATACTCTGAATTCGCTGTTTCAGTGCACAGATTTAATGACCATCCAGATTCTTGCAAAGAAAACAGGTAGACAGATTCAAAAGGATACTTTCTCAGCTAGGCTAATGTTAACTAAAAAGTTAATTGAATGAAATTAGAACATAACACCTACTAAAATAAAAAACCAAAGTTAACAATAAGATTTTCATTTGAGTACCCAATCTAAAAGCTTAACAAAGAAACAAAAAATAGTTACAGTGTGCATATATTTATCATTCAATTTAGATGAGTCACATTTAAAAAAAAGACAAAATTTATTATGCAATCTAGAAATAGTCTGAGAAGTAGATTAGGACACAAGAAAGTAAAATTTCAGTGGTACAGAAGGGTGTAGAGTTTTTAAAAAGAAGTAAATGCAACAGAGAAGTCCAGTAAAATAGTCCTGAAAAATGTCCATTAGATACGGCCTTAGGGAGAGCAGTCTCAGTAGCGTGCTCAAGGCACAGTAGAGGGAAGAGGAAGCTGGAATACGAGAAGCAGGGATAGCAATACTACCCTTTCAGCAAACATGGATAATATAGGAAGCAAAATAAAAATGAATGG
This sequence comes from Camelus dromedarius, assembly GCF_036321535.1. Taxonomy (NCBI): domain Eukaryota; kingdom Metazoa; phylum Chordata; class Mammalia; order Artiodactyla; family Camelidae; genus Camelus; species Camelus dromedarius. Next base: position 8,457,097 of record NC_087445.1, on the reverse strand, counting down.
AAATTCAGGGTCCAATGGAGAAATATTTTTAGGGTAAGAGAGCCAGGAACATGTTTATTCACTGCAAGAATGGCCCAGTGGACACGCAGCACTGAGGACACGAGACAGAGGGAATGTCAAAGGAAGGTCATCTTGGAATCAAGGCAAAGGGGTGTCAAGGGCAAAGGGAGGTGGGGACTGACCTGGAACAAGAGAAGAAATTATTCATTTTTTCTGGAACTGGAGGAAAAGATGGGGGGATAGTTGTGAATATAGATACGTGTTTAGGTTCAGGAGACAGGAGCACATTTGATGGCTTCTATTAAGCAGAAAGTGAGGCAGCTGTTGAAACCCAAGGAGATGGGCAGGTTAGTGAGAGAGCCTAAGAAAAGCAGTGATGATTTGAAGCAGTAAAAGCACTGACCGAGAGTCCCCTGCACATAAGAGGAGGGGAGCTAAACAGTCCCACGGGTCCCAAACTGGGTATTTGCTGGGTAGCTGTAGGAGGAGGATTATGAGGGGTTATTTTCTATACCCAAAATAATCCCCAGTAATTTTTCACAGAATAAGGTGATGATCACCTAGAATTTATGGTTGATCTTTCAAGTCCAATTATACACACCACGTGCTTAGCACCTGATGCTAAGCTTTATCCCATCTGTACCACTATTCTTCTGTTCTCAAAAAAAAACAAAAACAAAATTCCATGGCAATTTTTTCTTCTTTTCTTCCCTCTTCCCAGGAAAGTTTCAAAAGTTTTAAAATTCCTTCTGTCACTAATTTGCCACTCGCAGCTCTCTTAAATTTCTGAAATAATATATATTTTCTTCATTATATTTGTATATTCCATACACTAAGAATATTTCATACATGTTTGCATATTTGATTATCATACAGTGGACAGAAAACTAAAAGATGGAAATTCAATCCTAGACAAGAAATTTTTAAGCAGCAAAGATTTCTTAAATACAACTCCAAAATTACAAACCATAAAACACAAAATTGGCAAATGTGACTGCATCAAAATTGATAACTATTGTACTGTAAAAGATAACATTAAGAGGAAAAATAGACATGCCACATAGGGAAAGAAAAATTTGAAATCACGTAGGTGGCAATGAATGAACTTTTCAACAAATGTCAAAAAAATTTTTTTTAATTGAACCTGGAGCTATACTTCATATCACATAAAAAACTCAAAATGGACCACAGATCTAAAGATAAAGACTAAAAGCTATAAAACTTCTAGACAAAGGCATAGAAAAAAAAATCACTGAGACCTTGGGTTTGGCAAAGATTTCTTAGCTACATTACCAAAATCATTATACGTAAAAGAACAAATTCATAAACTGGACTTCACATCTAAAGTCTTTACTATTAATTTGCAATTTCATAATAATTAGCAATATTCAGCATCTTTTCATGTACCTGTGAGCCCTTTGTACATCTTCTTTGGAAAATGTCTATTCATGTCTTTTGCCCATTTTTCAATTGAATTGTTTTGTTTTTTGGTATTGAGTTGTATGAGCTGTTTAAAGATTTTGGATATTAACCCCTTATCAGTCATATCATTTGAAAATATTTTCTCCCATTTGGTAGGCTTTCTTTTCATTTTGTCAATGGTTTCCTTTACTGTGCAAAAGCTTTTAAGTTTAATTAGGTATCATTTATTTATTTTTGCTTTTGTTTCTTTTGCCTGAGGAGACAGATCCAAAAAAAATACTGCTATGATTTATGTCAGAGTGTTCTGCCTATGGTTTCTTCTAGGAGTTTTATGGTTTCTGGTCTTACATTTAGGTCTTTAATCCATTTGAGTTTACTCTTTGTATATGATGTGAGAAAATGTTTTAATTTCACCTAATATCTGTCAGAATGGCTATCATCAAAAAACTACAAATAACAAATGGTGGCAAGGATGTGGAGAAAAGGGAACCCTTGTACACTGCTGGTGGGAATATAAATTGGTGCAGCCACTATGGAAAACAGTATGGAGGTTCCTAAAGAAACTAAAAATAGAACTACCATATGATCTGGCAATTCCATTCCTTAGCATATACCCAAAGAAAATGAAAACACTAATTTGAAAAGATACATGTATCCCAATGTTCATAGCAGCATTATATACAATAGCCAAGATATAGAAGCAGCGTAAGTATCCATCAGCAGATAAATGGATAAAGAAGAAGTGGTATATACATACAATGGAATATTACTCTGCCATTAAAAAGAATGGAATTTTGCCTTTTCCAACAACATGGATGGACCTGAAAGGTATTATGCTTAGTGAAATAAGTCAGAGAAAGATAAATACCACATGTTATCACTTATATGAGATATATAAAAAATAAAACAAATGAATATAACAAAACAAACAGACTCATAGAAAACCAACTAATGATTATCAATGGGGAGATGGAAGGGGAGGGGCAAAATAGGGGTAGGGGATTAAGAGGTACAAACTACTATGTATAACATAAACAAGCTACAAAGATATATTATGCAGCACAGGGAATATAGCCAGTATTTTATAATAACTTCAAGTGAAGTGTAATCTATAAAAATACTGAATCACTATGTTGTACATGTGAAACTAACATAATATTGTAAATCAACTATAATTTTTAAAAATAAAATAAAGATAAATCCAACCTCCAAAAATAACATTAAATTAAATTAAATTAAAACTTCTACTCCTCAGAAGACACTGTAAAGAGAATAAAATGGCAAGTCATTAGCTGGAAGGAAGTTTCTGCAAATTATATACCTGATAAAGAACTTACATCTAGAAAATACAAAGAACTATTAAAACCAAACAAGAAAACAAACAGCCCAACTTTTTAAATGGGGAAAAGATTTGAACACGCACTTTTACAAATTAGATAGATAGATAGATAGATAGATAGATAGATAGATAGATAGATAGATGACAAGTACACGAAAAGGTGCTCAACGTCACTGCTCATGGAGGAAATGCATATTAAAACCACAGTGATGTTACTATACACCTATTAGAATGGCTAAAAGTAAAAAGCCTGACCATACAAAGCATTAGAGAGGATGTGGAGGAAACAGAACTCCCAAACCCTCTTGGTGGGAATGTAAAATAGTACAACTACTTTGGAAAACAGTTTGGTATTTTCTTAAAAAACTAAATATACACTACCAGATGATCCAGTCATTCCATTCCTAGGTATTTACTCAAGAGAAATGGAAGCATATGTACACATACACAAAAGCATAAACTTGTACAAGAATGTTGATAGCAGCTTGATTTATGGTAACCAAAACCTGGAAGCAACCTAATGTCCATCAGCAGGTGAATGAGTAAACAAATCATGGTGTATCCATACAAGGGAATCCTACTCAGCAAAGAGGTAACTACTGCTTCATGCAACAGCATTGATGAATCTTAAAATAAATATGCTGAGTGAAAGAAATGAACCAACATGGAGTACATACCATATGGTTCCACTTATAGAAAATTCTCGGAATTGCAAACTAATCTATAGTGACAGAAAGGGAATCAACGGTTGGGAAGGGTGGAAACAGTGTGGAGGGTCAGAAGAGGCAGATTACAGAGGCGCATAAAGAAATTCTTAAGGATGGTGGACATACTCATTTTCTTGATTGCTGTGCTGGTTTCACAGGTGTACACATGAGTCAAACTTTTCAGACTGTATACTCTAAATGTGTACAGTTATGTATATCAACCTCAATAAACCTATTTAAATATTCCATTGCCAACATTCTTTTTGCCAAAAAAAGTATAAGAAAATAATATAGTGAACACCTGTATATTAATCACCCAGCTTAAAAATAAATCATTAAAAATATATGCGAGACCCCCTCGATTCACCTTTTGCACCGGTTGGAGACCCTCATCACCTTCCTACTGAGGAGGACCCGCAGCATCTCCAAAGCCCACATTTTCCTTTTGTGAATACAGATGTATGACAAATTATATGTAGTTCTCTTTGCAGAATAAGTGTTAATCCTTCCCTACAAATTCTTCTGCCTTCTTCATGTGACAAGTTCAAGAAACCCCCGTGGGTCATGGTAAATATAGAGAGTCCCTTGAACCACACAGGCCACCTCTAAGTTTAGAAGTTCACACGTGGACTGGCCACCGCACTGCGCAGCCTCAGCACCGCCCTGTGCCGGGAGCAGCTCAAGGGGACAGAGCTGACTCCAAGCAAACTCAGTGCCAGCACGGCCTCTTCTCACCTCTCAGCTGACTGACAACAGTGGGACAGGCTGCTCTGTTACTCAAAGCTCTTCCTGGTTTCATGCATTATATACTCCCTGTTGGAAATGGCAATGTCTCTCCTGGAAAATGAAAAAAATTCCTTCAGCCTCTTGGTAGTACAGTGGGAAGGAAATGCATTTACAAGTTCCCATGTTATCTGAGCAACTGCTTCTGTACACATTTTGCAATGATACAAGAAGAAAAAGCCTTTCTCCACAATGATATGACCCCAAAGCATCAAAGAATTCATGTAAGGCTGAAATGGGAAGAAAAGAGCCTGCCCTAAGATTCATCTCAGAAGTAAAGTAAACAAGCAGATTTCTAAGTAATTGTATCTCTTAGAGAAAAGATCAGAACATGAAACTCACCATGTTCAAGACTTGCTTTACAAACAAGAAACTGAGGCATGATTGCTTTACTGTGTTCTGTTTCAAAAACTAAACCTCTAAAAGGCCACCAGAGTACACCCATATTTATTGTCTTTTAGACCTTTGCTAATGGCTTTTCAAAACTTTCCAACTACAGCACAGTAAGCTTCAAAACAGGGTCAGCGGGAAGGTTCTGAATCAGCGGGGCGGAAGTGAGCAAGCTGTAAAAGCTAACTGCATTTTATCCCCCTAGGGGATGAACCAGCGACTGCTCCTGATCTAAGTTTTCCCAGTTTTCCTGGGTAAGAAAAAGAGATCAGCCGCCCAGTCTTCCACCATCTCTCGACCAGCACCACACCCGGGCCCCATAATCTAGGGACAGATGATTAATGGCTCATTGGATAGCCTCAAACTGCTTGCTTCTGCACGACCAGAAAAGCTGAGATGCACATTATGAGAGCCTAATGGGATCAGTTGTAAGGGGAATAAATGAGCCCTTTATCAACACTGCCAAAAGAGTCATCTTCCCACAGTAACTAGGAAACCTTGACTCTCCTTAAAAACCCTAACTGGTTTCCCAGCACCTTGGGGTAAAGTTCAAGCTCCTCCAATTCTCTATACAAAGCCCTCCATAACCTGTATTTTCCCTGTCTTTGCAGCCTCACTCTCATCCACGACCATCCCCTTATCTATCCTACCCCTACACCCTGTGCTCCACCCAAATGCCGAGGTTCTCCCATCAGGCCTTGCTCGTGCTGTCATGGCTGAGCTCATCTAGGTCCCTCTTCCTCGGACATGCCTCTCCTCTTCCGCCATCAAGTCTGCCTTGACGAGGCCCTCCATCCAACAGCCTGAAAGGAACTGAACCTTTCCAACAACCCCACGGGTGAGCGTGGGGGCAGGGCCCTCCCCAGCCAAGCACTCAGGATGACTGCAGCCCCAGCGGATGCGTCGACTGCAGCCTCGTGGCAAACTCTGAGCAAGAACCACACGGTATATCATGCCCAGACTCCTGACCCACAGAAACTATGATAAATGTTGGAAGCCACAAATTTGGTGGTAGATAATTAACACAGCAACTTTTCACGCTCAGTTCCTAGTACCTACCCGCCTAGGAAGAATTACCTCCCCTCTGCTTTCTAACTGTGTCCTCTCCTCTGACTCTGTTGGAGATTGTCTTACATGAGCTGGCCTCTTCCTTCCTGGCTGAAGCTTTCAAGGCTGGGAGCAGGTCCTTTCACCTCTTTATTCCCAAGACCCTAGCACAAGGCCTGGCACATGGAAGGACTCCACAAATGTTTGTGAATTGATGGAATAAATTCAATTACAAACTAGTTTCAGAATTGAAATTTAAAAAACAATTTACAAGTCAAATTTGTTTTCTTTCAAGTACAGAAGACTGCTGGGAACTATCAGAATAGTCTGAAACCCCAGCAGAAGTCTTCTTCATTCAAAGGCCACCCTTGCTGACCACATCGTTATCCAGCATGAGGGATGTTTGAGGTAAGTACTCCTGGGTGAGGTAGAGACTCGGTTAAAATGGAAATCACAGAGGCTAACCACCCTCAGAGATACACATTGCTCACTTGAGACAAGGAAGAAGCACCTACTCATCCACGTTGTCTCATTGTAACTGCTGGAAGGAGGTCCCTTCTAGAAGGAAGAAGCTGGAAGGACAGCAGGCTGGATGAGCCCTTCCCCCATTACCAGGGCACAGGCTGGGAACCTAAGAGGGACTCTAGTTACTTTTGCAGAAGGGAAATACAAAATGTTTACCAGGGACTATGTTTATTGTATAAGCCACCTCCTATTTTTTGCTTCATATTTTGAACAATATTAAAATGCATACAATCAAAAAGCCCTGGGATTTATCTTCTGGGAAACAGAGTGTGTAGAGATTGTGGGCCACTCTATTGCTTGTGGGTCTCCTTTAGCTGTAGAGCCTCAAAAGATTAGAAAAGATGGAAAAGCAGGCTAATTTTCTGAGGCCAGCCAAACAATCAGCTGCATTCAACTAGCACCATCTTCTCCCAGTTGTTAACCAGTCCCACAAAATTAACAGCATTTTCCCAAGTTACAGATTCAGAATCCAACCTCAGGGGCACTAAGTAACTTGTCTTAGGTTACTCAGGATAGTGATTTGGAGCCTGAACTCACTCAAAGCCTTCGATCCCATATTCCTTCCCCCCAGACTGTGCATAAGGTAGGGGCCCAGACTTTAACTGACTTTTCCTTTATTGTAACATTTACAAGCATTGTCCACATGCCAGGCTCTTTGCCAAGAGAGGGTCTGAAAGATGTGGTGCCGGGGTGCCGCGGTGGGGTGACTCTCCCAGGATGAATGTCCTGCCAGTAGCAGCCCTTAGAGCTGAGGAATTATTTTTCAGCTGATAGTTTTTCTGATGTTATCTAAAAACTTTTTCATCCTTTTTCATCACTCTTACAAGAGAACAGATATTCTAGCACAGACAAGATTGATTTTGTCAAGTGTAGGGAGGGCAAGCTAAGGCAATACCGAGTTAACGACGCTTCCAACAATAAGGTCTATTTAGTTAAACCTACTTTAAGGAACAAACTGTGCCCAGAACAATATGCTCACCTGTCTCACACTTCTCTACATGGAGCACAATGCTTGGTAGCTTTGGGTTTTAAAATTTAAATAACAGTAGTGTGAATGTTTGAAGACCCAGTTATCAGAAAAGTCAAATATCTACAGGCTCCCAAATAAATAGATGTTGAATAGCTGAATGTCAATCCTTTTCCATCCCCATTATATGAACGCAACACTAGACATCCCACACAGGGTGGCTGATGACTCAGTGCACCAGGAGCTGCAGCTGGTGCCTTTCACATATTACTGCAACTCATCACTCCACCAGAGCTGTGAAATAGATATTAATATATCCAATATGTGATTATCTAACATAGATTGGCATTTATTATGTGCCAGGCACTGTGCTAAACATTTAATATGTTTTCTCTTTTATTCATTCATCCAATAACTGTTTATTGAGAGTTTATTATAATCCAGGAATGGGATTGACCCCTAAGGATACAACAAAAAGCAAACCAAATAGAGCACTTTCCTCATGGAGTGTGCTTTTCTGGTGGGTAGAGACAGTAATAAATAAGAAAAAAATACCAAGATGATTATACATAATGATGGTACCAGGAAGGAAAATAATTAAAGAGAGAAAAGTGCCTTGAGAAGGGAATGTCCACATTAGAGAGCATGATCAGGGGAGATGTTCTGGGGTGGTGACGTCCAAGCTGAGGCATGAAGAACATGAAGGATATGGCCATGGAAGGTCTTAGACAGGGAGAACAAATGCAAAGGCCCTGAGGTAGGAAACAGCCTGCATGCTAGATGAGCAGAAAAGACACCAGAGATAGAGTGGTCCACAGTGAGTCTAGAAAGCTAGGCAATAGTCAGATGATGCAGAGCCTTGTAATTCATGGCAAGGAATTTTGATCTGTTTTAAAAACACATGAAAGCACTGAATGTTTTAAGCAGAGGTATGGCATGATCTGACTTGTATTCTTTAAAGATGATTCTGGTTTCTGTGTGGGGAATGAACCTTAGAAAAGCAAAAGTGGAAGTGGGGAAACTGGCAAGGAAGCCATTACTGCCACCCAGGTCAGAGATGGCAGAGGCTTGGCCTAGGGAGGTGGCAGCGGGATGCAGAAAAGTGGGATGATCTGAGACATGCTGTAGTGGTGGCACTAAAAGAGCTCATGGAAGAATTAAATATGAAAAGTGACCTTAGGGGGCTGGCAAATTTATTGCCCATTTATTACCCTTTTATACAGATTTAAAAAAAAAAAACTGAAACTTAAGATGTTAAATTACTGTCAATTACATCCCAATAAAACAGAGGTTGAGGAGACTTACGGGCAAGAGCTAGACAGTGGAAGCTCTGTGAATCACACCAGGTAAGCTGAACACAAAGCCCTTACCCACTGTGCTCCACTGCTTCACATACATCCCTGCTTCTTAGCCAGAATTTCTCTGAGTAATCTCAGGTTTTTCTCATCTTCTACTCCTAGTCATTGATCTTTCTGTTTTCATCCAGGACTGCCATGTGCAGCTGTGTAAGCTGTGCACTGCACAACTAGGGGAGGGAGGAAACAGACTATTGTGGAGGTTTTAAAGACAGGTTTACAAATTCACTGCTACTCTTCCTCTCTTAAAGTACTTAAGTTCTGCTCTTGGGTATGGGTGGGACTTAGTGATGCACTTATGATAACAGAACACACAGAAGTGACAGGATGTCACTTCTAAGATTAGGTTAGAATAAGGCTTTTACAGCTTCTATCTGAAGGATATTCCCTCTCTCTCTTTCTTTCTCTCTCTCTCCTCTTTATTCCCCCCTGCTCCTCCTACTCTCTCTTCTCTCCTCTCTCTCTATAGTCACTGGTTCTGGAAAAGCCAACTGACACACCTAATGGCCCAGAACCAAGGCCTGCCAGCAATCATGTGAGTGAGCTTGGAAGGAGACTTTCTGAGGCCTGCCAACAGGCACCAAAAATGAGCTTAGAAGCAGATCAAGCTTTAAGATGACTCCAGCCCCAATCAACAGCTTGAAAGAAACCACATGAGAGACTCAGATGTCTGACCCACAGAAACTGTGATAAAATAGTTATCTGTTGCTTTAAGCTGCTAAGTGGGGGGTGATTTGTTACACAGCAATGGATAACTAATACAACTGCAATTGAAGTTAAACAGCATGGCAGCACTGTTCCCACCCTTCACTGCTTCTCTATTACCAGCTTTGGACTTTATTCCAGTTGAAATCTACTCATTTTCCCAGATAGAATCCTCAGCCTCTATCTACTGAATTCACATCCCTCATCCACAGGTGAAAAGGTGTTCCAGCTCCATCCACCTCAGACTCAAGGGACTGGTCCTGGTTAGACCAGCACCTTTGCCTATATTAAACAATACTTTCATATTTCTGTATATTCCCAGGATAAGATACTGACTGTCAAACAGTGTTCAGAGGAATAATGGTATCAGAATCTCTAGGGAGATTTACACACATAGAGATTCCTGGGCCCCAACACTAGAGGCTGATTAGCTAGGTTTTGAGTCAGGTCTAGGAAGCAGTATTTTTAGAGTCTCCAGGTAATTCTGAGGCATGGCCAGGTTTTGTAAGCTCAGGCTTAGTGTTTGCCCCTGACTTGCTGTGGAAACAAGGCCCATTACTGGGACTAGACGCTAGGTTTCCCGAGTCCTCTTTGGGAAATCTCTCTCATACATACAACATAAAGTTTACATTTTTCATCTACACGTTTTCTTGAAGGCAATAACTGAATGTTATTTGCTGAATGTCAGCAAAGATGCAGCAATAAGTATATATGGAATTTACATATAAGACACTTTGTACTTTCAGGAAACTGGGATTCAATGTGATGGAAGTTAGTACTGTGAACATATAAATGCATTTTCTGTGATCTCACTTTTACAGTAACAAATTTAATTGGCATCTTCTCTGACTCTGTGGAGAATGTGAAGAGCATCTCAATAAATTAATAAATGACAGCTTCAGGATTATCAGCGATCGAGGCTGCAAAACCAATAGCTAAAGAAAATACAGCAAAGCAAAAACAGAGCCATTTATTCTGTTAGAGTCAAATTCAGGGAAACAAGGAAGTCAGCAAAATGCCAGAGTCAAAGATGCTACTGGAGAGAGTTTCTGGTAGCAAAAAAGGAAACTGCAGTTTTCTAATTAACAGTGCAAAGAATATTGAAAATGACCTTAAAGGGGAGCTTAAAAGGTATTTTAATGAATTTTTGGCAGGGACTGCTGATGAGCCCTTTTTCATAAGTGAAGACAAATGTCTTAAAATTAACCAAGGCTTATGATCATCATATTGGAATCATATTTCAGGGAAATAAAACCCTTCACTGGAAGCTAAGCAAAAGGCCCAGTAGGAATACTGATCAAGCTTGTATCTTATTCTAATAACTCTAAGAAGAGCCAGACTCCTGAAGTCTAATTATTATGGCATTGTCTCTTTTTAACCTTCTTTCTGAGAAACTGTCAGTGATCTTAAACACACACACACCCCACCAGACACAGACACGCACACCCCACTCATCACTACATGTTTACCTATTCGTCTGTCTCGATGTCTTTCCCTTCCCTTCCAATCATTCTTCAGAATCCTTCCTAATCACAGTTACATTAAACTACACCAGCATCTCTCATATTTTGTAAAGCCTTCACTTGCCCTAGACTTCTAGTTTAGCATAATCTGTGAAAATATCTCTGTAGGTGGACAGAAACAGCCTACATTCTAGCGTGCAACCCTATGCCCCCCAACAAACTGACCAACTCCCACAGTCACTTCAGAGCTTGAGACTAGGATCACCTGGTCACTTCTGCAGTGGCTCCTCCTTTGTGCTTATGGGAAGCACCTGTTTATCTTCAGCCCTCCTCCATCTGTTTTTTTATGTTTTTATGTATACTTTCCCTTCCCTGATTTCAGTACTGATATGGAATTCTGCCTATCATCATACTTGTCTTGTCCTTTTTAGGGAGAAAGGCAAAAGCAACTTGTGGGCTCAGAATTGATGTTTTTATTAAATAAAGAACAGACCTTTCACCCATTTCTCTGAAACTATAATACAGGTTTAGTTTTCTCCAGGACCAGTCAGTGGTTGGTCTGGAAAATCTATATGGATGTTCACAGTATCCCTGGGGAGGAGGTGGGTAGGTGGAGAAAAGATACTGTATTCTCAGTTTGGTGAAGGCAAAACTAGCTTTTGACTATATAAAAGTGTTCTGTCTTCTGGAGAAACTTTGACAGCAAAAATGAAAGTAGGAGGTTTTTTTTATTTTAGAGCTAGATAAGTAAGTTATGTAAATTATTTCAGAACAAAAATAAATGATTTTTTAAAAAATAAGTGATTTGTCATCAAGAAATGGGAAATAGTTTTAGACATTTCATCCACAGGGTAATCCATGAACCCTAGGCAAAAACCCTGTCTAGCTCAACAGCTTTGCCAAGAGAGGAGTAAAAGAGTAAAGGAAATTCTCTCCCGCAGAGTCCCTGTGAATTCCGCCATCAGTCTGGGGTCTCGGTCTAGACTCTAGATTGGAGCACAGACGAAGTGGAAGGCAGAGACCATGTCAGCCCCGTGCAACTCAGAGTGTGGTCCTTGGAGCAGCACATCCTGGAAGCCAGTTAGAAATGCAGAATCACATGCCACACCCTGGAACTACTGAATCGTAATCTCCCTTTTTCAAAACACCTCTATTGTGCTATGATTCCTGTACAGTAAACTACACATACTTCAGATGTACAATTTGATGAATTTTGATAGATCTATACAGCAATGAAACCACCATCACAATCAAGATAACTAACATTTCCATCATTCCCCAAGAGGTGCAAATTTTGAATTTCCAATTTATTCCTTCCCACCTCTTTTACTCCCTGGTAACCATGAGTTTGTTCTCTATGTCTGTGAGTTTGTTTCTGTTTTTTAGATACATTCATTTGCGTCATTCTTTTTTTTTTTTTTTTAGATTCCACATATAAACAATATCATATTGTATTTTTCTTTCTCTTTCTGACTTACTTCACTAAGAATGACAGTCTCCAGGTGACTGGATAAAGAAGCTGTGGTATATTTATACAATGGAATACTACTCAGCCATAGAAAAGAATAAAATAATGCCATTTGCAGCAACATAGATGGACCCGGAGATTGTCATTTGAAGTGAAGTAAGTTAGAAAGAGAATGTAATCTCCCTTTTTAACAAGATCCTAGGTAATTTGCATACCCCCTTAAAATTTAAGAGGATCTGCCCTGGAGGACTCTTCTCTAAGCAGGCTCTGCAGGAAAGTGGGACAGCTGGATTGTTAACTTTGCCAGCTTCACGTCCTCCTAGTTCCTCCTCTTCCTCACTTTCCTGGGCCAGAGGGGTAACAGCTTTCATGAAGGCAACTGCAGTGGAGCTGCAGGGCAAGGAGCTGGAACCCCAGTGTATTTCCCTGTCATTTGGGGAGTGTCCATTATCCCAATGTGATATCTACAATATAATAAGCTCAAATTACATTGAAAGATATGTGGATTGGCAGCACTACTTGCTTACTTCTTCCAAATGACAAGGTCTGGCCCAACAACCTGCCTTAAGAAAGGTGAAAATCATTAGCCAGTGAAATTATAGAAGAAAAAATCACTGTGAGGTTGACAGAACTCTGGGCAAGGCTGTGACATATGCCAATTTGGTCCTAATTAGTGTCCAGTGCCACCTGCTATGAACTAACATGGAAGGTTTTAGCCCTGGCCAAAGTTCTCGACAATCTCCACTGCCTCTGGGAAGTGTGACTTTGCCTCAAGGAAACACTAACCTCTCTCTGTGTCTGAAAAATCTGGATACAGAGCTGTGGGTCGCCTTCGGATATGTTCAATTTTGTTCTCCACTACTCAACTCTCAAGTGAACTATTCTGTACAAATCTACTTTAATTATGTATTAATTTCAATATTATTACATGCAGAACACAACTGCTACTCATTAAAAATTAATCTGGAATCTATTGGTTTTATTTAGTATTTGTTATAAGGCAACATTCACTTTTTTTAAAAAGGCCTCCAGATAAATGTGTTGCTCTACATAACCAAGGAGTGATTTGCCAGAAACAGAAATACCTTAACAAGAATTCTGCCCACTTTTCCCTTCCCTCCTCTCTTTGGCAGCTTCATTCATAACCATCAATAATGAACCAGCAGAAGGAGGAACTGGCAAGGACTAAGTACAGCATTTGTGGGTCCTGATGTTCTAGGATGTTGGAGTTGGACACCAAAATCCTACTCTCATTTTGCTACTGAAAGAAATGATGCTATGTCCTTGTCTTCAACTGCCCTGCTCTGGAGATCCTGCGGCAGGAATGCCATTGTTTAGATGCTGACAAGAAGCCCTGTGCTTTACTTCACATCCATTATGGTACTTCTCCATACAGACAGGTTCAGAGTAAAATAACAAGGCTTAAATTGCACCTGGGAAGAATCACATGGGATTGCAAAGATAAGTGAGTGAACACTTGAGCTGCTTTCTTCTAAATCTGAAGATAATAGCTGACATTTACAGAATCTTCACTATGTGCCAGGTGCTGAGCACGTATCTTATTTAATCCCACGGTGAGGACTGCAGGTACTTCTCACAGCGAATTTTGCAGTGTTGTCCTAACACTTTAGAAGGATGTCTGTACATGTTCACAATTACTGAGTAGTCCTTTGACAAAGAAACAAACCTTAACCCTGAATTCATGACGCCAAATGATTTACAGAGAAGATTCATTCTTGCAGTGTAGTTGTTGTCTCTTCTGACAGTATCAAATCAACATTTCAAAAATAAGTAATACATTCTGGCTTGAGCATTATTTTCTTAATGTAGAAACTAATGCTATTCTTTAGGTTGTTTCATGAAAATGCAGGTTTCCAATTAGAACTGACTGTTTTGTGGCTGCTTCTCAGTGAGCTACACCTGAACAGATCCCCACCCCACCTTTTCTTTGACTTTCTCACCAGCTCTAGTTAACAAGCAAGCAGAAGTAAAAAAAATGGACCAGGCCAGTGTATTAGTTAGCCTACCAATGCAAGTACATAAAAATAACTTCAACTAACATAAGTAAAAGATAAAATACATGGTGGAGGGGAAGGGGTCTGATACAGGGGTATTACAAGAAACCAAAGGCATGAAGCATCCAGGCTTGAGGAAGTGATGGGAAGAGGAATGAGAAGTTCATTCAGAAGGTCAGGGCCCCTTCGTTGTTCAGCAGTGACACTTTCTGTTCTCTTTGCAGAATAGCTTTCTCTGCTTCTCCCCCACATGCCAGAAAACAGCCACCCACAGCTCCCAAGTCTAAATGTCACATGCTGGCCAAGTAGGAAACTATGCTTTCTCCCTCCTTCTTAGAACTAATTTCAAATTCTTGAGATAAATCATCTGAAAGGCCCACCTGGAGCCAGATGTCCACCTCTGGGCTACTCAACTGTGTCTGTGAGGTGGAGTCAAATAGGAGAAAATGGCTATAGGACCCATCAATGCAGGTTGGAAGGCAGATGCCAAAGAAGAAGTAGTGATTGAAATGAGAAGGTGCCCTAAAGGATGTTAAAGCTGGTCCAGGTTCTGCAGAGAAGCCAAATCAATAGGATATTGATTCCAGGTGATGATTGATTGGTTGATAGATTGATTGATAGGCAGATAGATAGATAGATAGATAGATAGATAGATAGATAGATAGATAGATAGATAGATAGCTGTATGTTATAAGGAACTGGCTCGCACAATTATGGAGGCTGAGAAGTCTCAGGACCTCAGTCACCATGCTGGAGGCTCGGAAGAGCCAATGCCGTAGTTCCAGTCTGAAGGCCTGAGAACCAGGAGAACTAATGTACATTCCAGTTCGAGGGCAGGAGACCAATGTCCACCTCAACAGTCAGGAGGTAAAGTTCCCTCTTATCCAAAGTCCTTATTCTATTCGACTGGATGAGGCACTCGAACATTAGGGAAGGCAATCTGTTCTACTCAGTCTACCAATTTAGATGTTAGTCTCTCCAGAAACACCCTCATAGACTCACTCAGAACACTGTTTGGCCAAATGTTTGGGCACCCCGTGGCCCAGCCAAGGTGACAAATAAAATTAATCATTACAGATGTCTCCACCACAAATAACACAGTGTCTTCTTGAATCTGATCATATAGACATAATCAGAATGTTCATCTAATGATATTTTAACTTCTTATGGCAATATAGATGAATTATGTCAAAAATAAAACATTGCTATCTATTTGGAAGGAAAGTAGAATGCCAAATAGGTGCCTTGACCCCAAACTGTCTCTACAATCCAACTGATTACAGATTTCTCTCAAAAAAGGCATTAGCACAAGTAACCCCACCCCATTTTCCTCACCAAAAATGATGATGTAATGACAAGAAAATTCTTGATTCAGATCCTTTCAGATTTATCTTAAGATTTTAGACTTTTTATGTCATAGTATTCTTCTTTCTTAAAGACACATGCATCCCCTGATTCCAAATCCAAACTAATAGAAGTTAACTTAAGACTTACCACAGTTGTGATGAATTTTGCAGAATTAAGCTTAAGCAGAAGCTAATAAAAACACATTTTTATTCACTAATGTAAAGATAACTTACAGTTTGTGGCTTGCATTATTAAGCAAGTTTGGAGGGTTAAACACTCATGTTCTAAATGACAGAATAAAATTACTCTCATCCATCTCCTTGTTGCAGAAAGAACGTGTGTTAAGAAGAAATACAATTTTGCAATATTTATGCTTTTAAATAATTTATAATCATTTATTCACTGAATACTTAAACACATACTATGTGGCAGAATTAGCCCTAAATATAAGAGATTTACTTCAAATGCAAAATGCACGCTTTTTTATTCTTGAATTATTTGGCTCTATTAAACATTACTGCTATTTAAAGACTTGTCTTTAAAACAAGCCAATACTATTATTTTCAGGATATACCAATCTTCTAAATATTGAGCACTTACATACTCAGAACTCTGAGAAAATCAGGTTATGTCTTATCCATTTCCCACATTCAGAAAAAAAAGGAAAGAGAACGAGAGCAATAGAGAGGAGAGAATATGATAAAGCAAATGGGGTAAAATATAAACAACTGGCATAACTGAAGTAGAGAATCTAGAGGCGTTCTTTATACTGTTCTTGTGATTCTTCCAGGTATATTTAAAATTATATAAATATGAAAAGTTGCCCCATATGGAAAAATTTAAAATAGGACCACCACATAATCCAGCAATCCCACTCCTGGGTATATATCCAAAGGAAATGAAATCACTATCTCAAAGAAATATCTGTATTCCCATATTCACTGCAACATTATTTACAGTGGCCAAGGCATGGAAACAACTGAAGTGTCCCGTGATGGGTGAATGGATAAAGAAAACCTCTCTCTCTCTCTCTCTATGTGTGTCACACACACACACACACACACAGAGGAATATTATGCAGCGATTACAAACAAGGAAATTCTGCCATTTACAACAATATGGATGGACCTTAAGGTCATTATACGAAGTGAAATAAGTCAGACAGCTAAAGATAAATACTATAAGTTCTCATTATACACGCTGAATCTAAAAAATCGAATCATAGAAGAGATTCATGGTTGCCATGGTTGCCAAAGGTCAGGGGTTGCCAGGGGTTGGGGAGGCAAGAGATATGTAGAAAGGTAATCGAAAAGTACAAACCTCCATTTATAAAATAAAAGAGTCCTGTGGATTTAATGTACAGCCTGCTGACTATTGTTAACAATACTATGTATCTGAAAGTTGCTAAAACAGTAAATCTTAAAAGTTCTCATCACAAGGAGAAACTATAATTATTCATTTTTAATACATGCATATATCAAGCCATCATGTTGTATACCTTAAACTAATACAATGTTATATGTCAGTTATATCTCAGTAAAACTGCGAGAAAGAGTTGATAAAGTTGTTAAGTTGATAAACGGCCACAGTCAGTTTATGTAAATGTAAGGCAGGCCGTCGGCAGGAGAATGCTTGAACGGTTTACTGCAATCATGGAAATCACTTGTATTGAATCTAACTTTCACCTTTCCCTGCAGTGAGAAACGTACCATAGGGACTGTCAGCCTGCCTGGAGCCAAGGTCCTCCGGGAAGCTCCGACTCACTTACACCTTCAGAAAGTCACAGATAAGCTCTCAAGCAGTGACTGGCCAGCTCCATCTGACTCAGTCTCATCTTTGGGTCTCCAGGAGGCAGTAATAAATCTATCACTGAGGAAGACACCAAGGAGGATGAAAACCGCATTCAAACTGAAAGTTATTCAAATTAAACTAAGCTGATGAACAACAAAAAAGGAAGGGTAACAATTTTTCCACTTTATTATACAGAGGGTGGGAGGATTAACTAGCTTATTTTTATAAACCACTTTAAAGACAAATTGTGCTGTTAACTTGCCAAAACTCATTCTTACTGTGCTTGTTTGCTGTGTCCTACATAAATATTTAACAGTTTCCCTGGGAAAGTAACTCTTGTTTAATCTATCATCCTTTTCTTATTAGTAGATAGTATACAACAGCCATTTTTTTCCCTTGAATATATTATTTTTAAAAATGCCTCCAAGATAGCTTTCTATCAACCAAGGAATAATCCACAAATGAATCACTATTTTGATCTCTCTAAACAATGAGAATCACATAATATGGCTGAACTTACATATTGGAGTTCTTTCAATGTAAAATAGGGGTTAATTTTCCTCTGCACCACTGTGGTCATAATCAAATTGGTTCTTGCTAAGGTAAGCTTTTTAATAAAGAAGAAACAATACAGGTTCTGTTTTATTCAGCTATTTGAAAGCCATTACTGACCACAAAACATGCCTTATTTCTGGAAACAAGGGTTTCACAAATTAAGGGAAGATTCCTGATGTCACCCAAAGTGGTAATTTTCAACTAGCATGTTTCATGTCCTACAAATAAATCTACTTGTTGAGAAGGGAGAGGAAGGAGGAAGGAGTACCAAAACCCCTTTTTACTGGATTTTTAACTCTTGAGTGAGATCAGCGCAGGCCCCAGGCTTTAGCCAGGGTGCTCAGCTGTGCTGCGTGCAGGATCCCTGCCTGGCTTGCTTCTTGCTCTGCGTGTCCCTGGATCTCTTTATGTGGCCTTGGCAGAGGCGCATCCGGGCCTCCCACTGCAGCAAGAGCAGACCCCTCAGCATACGCAGCACCGGGCACTGGAAGGCATCAGGGCAGAGAGCCAGCAGATAATCCCTGGCAAGTAACGTTGGCAGGAAAAGAGCAGGATGTGAGCAACGGGGTGATGATTAGGAGAAATACCGGGTACACAGTGACCCTTCCCAGGCTGCAGGGTTACAGTGTGCCTGTCACACTTACCAGTGAACACGGGAACAGAGAATTGGCATAGTCTTAATATTTTCACGTGTCACCAGGAAAACTCTGTGTCCCTAATACACGAAATCTAAGTCCAACCTGTTCAGCACCACTGACCCAAGGAACAGAGTCAATTCAAGAACCGAGTAAATTCAAGAACCCTAGATAATTTCCTTCCCAGATGAAGCCTTCATGATCTGGCATGATCTGCCTCCATGAGCAGAAAGGTCCTAACTGGGAGGCCAGGCTGCAAACATGGAAATGAAGATGGCTCCCCTTTGCCCCTAGCACAGTCTCTACTGACTCAATCAAACCAGAAAATCTGACCCAACTTTTCCCTGGAAAATTTCTCGCAGCCACAGGTGGCAGAATCAAGACTATTATCCCTGCTTCCCCCTGGGTGACCTTGGTCTTGAGCTCATCCTTGGAGAAGGAGGGCTCTTTGGGCAGGTTGAAGACCCAATTCTGTGCCCTTTAAAGAGTCAAGTTCCCTCAAAGGGATGTAGTGTTCATAGGGTAAGCCTGTAGCTTGCAGACGAAGCTGAATTAGAATCTAGGCTTGGGAGCTGTGTGACCTTCAACAAGTTAATCAGCATTTCTGAGGCTCAGTTTACTCACTATCAAAATGAAGAAATAATATTTTAATGATTAAGTGCCAGGTATTACCATCTTTTCATTCTAAAGTGCAGTCAATTATATTTTAATGTAGACAATAAATTTAATGTAAATGAAAAGGAATACAGATCTATTCATACAATTATGTCCATCTCTCTATCCTTAAGTACCATAAAGAATATTTAAGTGATGTGTTCTTTAATTGAGAATCTAAAGATGTTTCTAATTCATTTGTGGCCATTTTCAGTTACATACTTTCCATTTTTTTAAAACCTGTGCTCATGAGTTGTTGTCCCATTTCAGGTTTGACAATGAAATTTCTGAGCATTCAAAGCTGCTGTCGATGGTTATTCAGGTTATGCACTGACAGCACTGAAAATGTCATTCACGCGGTCTGTGAGGGTGTGTCTAAAAACACCACATTTCCTTAAATGAATCATGTATTGCTGCAAACAAACCTGCTCTTCATGAAAGCTACCAGACCCTGGTATAGACAGATGCTCAGGTCCTGTGGCATCAATGTCTGTATGATGCATAACTTGACTGAACTAACCTCTCTTCGTGTTGAAAATTTTGATTTATTCAAGAATATAAGGCTGGCTGATACTATAATGAAACAATTATTTGCAATCACAAATAGAATTATCTTACACTGCTGGAAAGAGACAACAAGGAAGATGCATGGACTTTAGTATGGTTTTAGAGACACACTTGTTCTGTTGGATGTTCTATTGTTGAGTGACCAACAAATAGTCCAAAGAAATTTTAAAATCCCATCTTGGCTTTCTAAATTATATATACCATTATTCAAAGTTCAATGGGCCTGGGAGAAATACTTTCTACACAGTAATATTAGACTGCTATTCTTACGAAGCTATTTTTAATATAACACATTTAACTAATCATGAAATATTATATACTCATTGCAAACAATTCTGGAGTGAACGAACAGCAAGCATAATAAAAAAAGACCGTTAAAATCACACACACTGTTTCCACCTCTTTAAACACTTCACTGTATTTGTTCTCATCTTTCTTCAAATAGTATACTTGTGTATATGAAACATTTCTATAAATTCAAAATTATCCAATTATATATATAGTTTTAATTTTAATATCATTAATATCCTATTAAATATCTTCAAAAATATCACTTTTAATACTTGCATGTTATCATGTATTAGATGTTTTGGTTTCTTTCAATTTTTAACTATTATAAATAATGTGATAAATGTCTTATGTCAAAGATCACAAATCTTTGATCAAATATCTGATGCTTTTTCATGGGATAAACTCCTACAGGTTTTGAGGAACCTGTTAAGGACTTTGTTACACATTATCAGGTTCCCTCCATAAAGTTCATGCCTATAGCCATTCCCGTCAGAAGAATAAAAAAGCATTCATTTTCTCACATACTTGCCAATATTCGATTTACAAAAATATTTCTATCAATAAATTAAATATCTTGAAGAGATATCTATACTCCCATGTTTATTATAGCATTATTCACAACAGCCAAGATATAGAAACAACCTAAATGTCCTTCAATGAATGAATGTATAGAGAAAATATGATAAATATATAACACATGCATAGAAATATTAATCAGCCATTAAAAATATACATACACATCCACCCAAAAGCAGTACACTACACATTCTTCTCAAATGCACATGGAATATTCTCCCAAATACATCACATGCTAGGACACACACAAAAAAAGCCTTGATAAATTTAAGTAAATTGAAATCATATTAAGCATCTTTTCCAACCACAAGACTATGAAAGTAGAAATCAACCACAAGAAAAAAAACTGCAAAAAACAGAAACACATGGAGACTAAACAATATGCTACTAAACAACCAATGGATCACTGAAAAACTCAAAGAGGAAATCAGAAAAATACCTAGAGACCACAGAAAATGAAAACACAATGATCCAAAATCTATGGGACTCAGCAAAAGCAGTTTTAACAGGGAAATTTTAGCAATACAAATTCACCTCCAAATGAAGAAAAACCTCAAATAAACAACTTAATCTCACACCTAAAGGAACTAGAAAAAGAATTTTTAAAAAAAGTTAATTGAAGGAAAGAAATTATAATAATCAAAGTAGAAATAAATGAAACAGAGACCAAAAAAAAAAAAAAAAAAAAGAAAGAAAGAAAGAAAGAAAGAAAGAAAGAAAAAAGAAAACATAATGAAACTAAGAGCTGGTTCTTTGAAAAGATAAATAAAAGAGATAAGCCTTTAGCCAGACTCATCAAGAAAAAAGAGAGAGGGCCCAAATCAATAAAAATCAAAGTGAAAAAGAAGTTAAATCAATACCACAGAAATACAAAGACTCATAAGAGATGACCACAAACAACTGTATTCCAATAAATGGACAACCTAGAAGAAATGGGCAAATTTCTATAAGCATACAATCTCCAGACTAAACTAGGAAAACACAGAAAATATGAACTGACCAATTACCAGTAATGGAACTGAATGAGTAATTTAAAAACTCCCAACAAACAAAAATCCAGGACCATCAAAGAATTCACAGGTGAATTCTACCAAACTTTTAGAGAAAAGTTAACACCTATCCTTCTCAAAATATTCCAAAAAATTGCAGAGGAAGAAATGTTTCTGAACTCATTCTAAAAGGCCAGCATCAGGGGAAGGGCATAGCTAAGTGGTAGAGCACATGCTTAGCATGCATGAGATCCTGGGTTCAATTCCCAGTACCTCCATTAAAATAAATATATAAACAAACAAACAAACAAACCTAATTACTTCCCCCACCAAAAAGTTTTTTTTGTAAAAGACCAGCATCACTCTGATGTCAAAATCAGACAAAGATATCACAAAAAAGAAAATTACAGACCAATATCACTGATGAGCAGAGATGCAAAAATCCTCAACAAAATATTAACAAACTGAATCCAACAATACACTGAAAGGATCATACACCATGATCAAGTGGGATTTATCCCAGGGACATAAGGATGATTCAATATCCACAAATGAATCAGTGTGGTAAAACCACATTAACAAATTGAAGAATAAAACCACATAATCACCTCAATAGATACAGAAAAGGCTTTTGGCAAAATTCAACATTCATTTGTGATAAAAACTCTCAACAAAGTAGGTATAGAAGGAACATACCTCAACATGATAAAGGCCATATATGATAAGCCCACAGATAACATCACATTCAATGGTGAAAAGCTGAAACTATTTCCTCTAAGATCAGGAACAAGACAAGGATGCCCACTCTTTTCACTTTCATTCAACATAATATTGGAAATCCAGCCCCACCAATCAGACAAGACAAAGAAATAAATCTATATTGGAAAGGAAAAAGTAAAACTGTAACTGTTTGCAGATGACATGATACCATACATGGAAAATCCTAAAGTCACCACCAGAAAACTACTAGAGCTCATCAATATATTCAGTAAAGTTGCAGGATACAAAATTAATATACAGAAATCTGTTGCATTTCTATACACTAACAATGAACTATCCGAAAGACAAATTAAGGAGATATTTACCGTCGCATCAAAAAGAATAAAATACCTCGGAATAAACCCACCTAAGAAGGTAAAAGACATGTATTTGGAACTACAACACTGATAAAAGAAATTACAGATGACATGAACAGATGGAAAGATACATCGTGTTCCTGGATTCGAAGACTATTGTTAAAATGATCATACCACTCAAGGCAATCTACAGATTCAATGCAATCCCTATCAAAATACCTATGACATTCTTTACAGAATTAGAAATTTTTTTTTTAATTTCTATGGAAACACAAAAGATCCTGAATAGCCAAAACCATCCTGAGAAAGAAAAGGAGAGCTGGAGGTATCATGCTTCCTGACTTCAAACTATACTACAAAGTATTCAAAACAGTACACTACTAGCACAAAAACAGACACACAGATCAATGGAACAGAATGGAGAGCCCAGAACTAAACTCATTCACTTACGGTCAATTAATCTATGACAAAGAAGGCAAAAATACACAATGGAGAAAAGACAGTCTCCTGAATAAATGGTGCTGGGAAAACTGAACAGCTACGTGTAAAAGAAAAAAGTTAGAACAATTTTTTACATCATATATAAAGTAAACTCAAAATGGATTCCAGAACAGAAACCATAAAACTCCTATATGAAAACATAGAATACTCTTTGACATAAACTATAGCAATATTTTTTTGATTTGTCTGCTAAGGCAAAAGAAACAAAAGCAAAAATAAACAAATGGAACCTAAATTTAAAAGCCTTCGTACAGCAAAGGAAACCATCAACAAAACAAAAGGACAATCTACTGAATGGAGAAGATATCTGCAAATGACAGGACTAATAAGAGGTTAATACCCAAAATATATAAACAGTGCATACAACTCAATATCAAGAAAGCAAATAATCTGATTAAAAAATGGGCAGAAGACCTGAATAGACATTTTTCCAAAGAAGACATACAGATAGCCAACAGGCACATAAAAAGATGTTCAACATCACTAATTATTAGAGAAATGTAAAATAAAATCACAATGAGGTATCACCTCAAACCTGTCAGAATGGCTATCACCTACACTGGAATTTGACACAACATTGTAAAATGATTATAAATCAATAAAAAATGTTAAAAAAAAAAAAAGAATGGCTATCACCAAAAAGACCACAAACAAATGTTCATGAGGATGTAGTTAAAAGAGATCCCTTGTATGCTGTTGGTGGGAATGTAAATTTGTGCAGCCACTATGGAAAACAGTATGGAAAGTCCTAAAAAAAAAAAACTAAACTAAAAATAGAACTACCATATGACCCAGCAATCCACTCCTGAGTATATATCTGAAGAGAACAAAAACACTAATTTGAAAAGATACATGGACCCCAATTTTCATAGAATCATTATTTACAATAGCCAAGACATGGAAACAACATAAATGCCCATCAACAGATGAATGGACAAAGAAGATCTAGTGTATATACACAATGGAATATTACTCAGCCACAAAAAGAATGAAGTTTTGCCATTTGCAACAACATGAATGGACCTGGATGGCATTATGCTTGGTGAAATAAGTGAGACAGAGAAAGACAAAAACAGATTGTTATCACTTATATGTGGAATCTAAAAAAATAAACTAGTGAATATAACAAACAAACAAAAAAAAACATTTAGACACACACAAACACAATGGAATATTATTCAGCCACAAGAAAAAGGAAATTCTTTTCAGAGTCATCCTTTAAACACTTAGAAGGACTTGCTGAACATTTTTTGGTAAATGGTACTACCATTTTTGTAAGTCTTCTAAAACCAAGAAAAAGATAAGTAATGTGGAAATAATGCAGGCAAATTAATATCTGAAATTTCAATGCACCTCAGGAATACAAATACAAAATTTCAGTGTAATTTGACGAAAGGCATGAAGTTACAATCAGCAAGCCTCTCAAGTAGAGAGCAGCAAATGTAGCCAAAAACATTCAAAGAAAACAGAGCGGAACTAAATTGAATAGAAAGGAATTTAAAACAATGCCAAAATGCAAAATTAACCTTTCTTGTTCTCTCATTTTGCAGTTAATTTACCCTATTATAATCCTTTGACCTATCATTTACCACCAATTTTACTGTCAGCATTTTAGCTGTTCTGTTAATATGCCCTCAGTTGCAGATATATGAACCTCAGACATAGATGATCTTCTGAACAAAGAGAAAGAACTCATTGTACCCAAAGCAATGCATGCTTGCCACACTCTGCAATTCCTCCCAGCATCTGGAAGTACTTGTGTGTGATTGATCCTGCTCTGGGCCATTGTTCAAGCAACAAATTGCAAAATATAGATGCTAAGGGATATTTAATGAGACTCTAAGAGGATACATCTTTGCTTTAAATTCCAACATTCTGTGATTTTGGCAAATAACTTAGTGGTTTTTTAAGCCTATAAAATGTATATCACCAAAATAATACTTACTCAAGAGTTGTGAAAATTAAATGAGATAATGCATGTTAAAAAGTCTTAGTATATAGTACAATATTATCACTGTTGTTACATTGTACATTTGTACATCATTGTAGTACAAAATAATCATTGTTGTTATGACTATTTGCTTATTATGCTTACAAAACAATTTCTAGTCTTCTTATATGTCACAGCAACTACTTGTTGAAATATCCAGGGAAATACAATCATTCAAGATCTTGCTTTGCCCAAATACAAACCTCAAAAAGTATAATTCTCTCCTCACATGCAGTTAGTTTCTAATAGCATGTGATATTCGAAGCCTACCTAATATTTCTTATTCCTGTCTTTAAGTGTATTAACCTCAATAAGGTTCATGAAGTGCAAATGAAAATGCAGATTTCCAGGCTTCAGAAACATTTACTTTTCAAATGTAGTACTCGGGAATGATTTTTTGCTCTGAATTTAAAATTAAAAAAAAAATGTGTCAAAAACCACAGACATCAGGCCATCTCAGAGGGCCAGGTACAGTCTGCTCAGACCCACTCTGACACTGCCTTCCCTCCAGGACAGCGGAGTAGGACAGCCTGTGCCAGAAGGATGAGGACCTCTGGCTACAGACTCTGTCTTGGGTGATGGCTTTCCTAGGTAGACGATATTGATATCTGGGCAAGTAACAGAGAGCTCTGTTTTAATCATAAAGATAATGACATCCTGCCTGACTCCTCTCTGCAGATTGCCATCATGTGGAAGGCAGCAGGATGTCTGAGATTCGAGACCACTAGGATGAGGGAGGTAAAGAGGGATCCTGCCTACAGCACCAAGTTGTTGAATCAAAGTTTACAGAAAGCCTTACAGGATCCTATGCCAAAGAAGGCATAAGCTTCTCATTGAGAGAAATAGTGAAATCTGTCTCAGTGTTTTTGAGGAATGATCAAAACACAATGTGTCTGAGAAATAAAATTCCCAAACCAAGGCTCTACGTACTTCATTCTTCACTGTGTTTGTCTATCTAGATCCTCACCCGGAGAGACGGGGAGGACCAAAAACAGAGAAAGTGCGCCTCTAACTGCAGGTTGCTGTGCTTATGGAAGTCGGAAAGCCTGAGTCATTACTGGAAAGATAATCTGCATCTCCTTCACATCAGCACAGTTCCACGTGGGCAGCTTTCTTTCTAAGTCAGTCTTGGCAAATGAATTTAACCCGAAGAAATGCATTCGCTTACTATTCTCTTGGACAAACAGATCGTTGGTGTGCTTTGGCACTCTGAAATAGTAACCTTCATTATTTTCTCTGTTATCCACAAACTTTGACATCTTCCCATCAGTAGCATTATACATGCAATTCATCAAAGCTTCAGTTCCAACATAAGCTCCTCGAACACACCTCGCTTGTGAAGTATCCTTGCTGGCTTTCTTCTGTTATATCCCTTCAAGTTAACTTCCAGCTGACAGACCAAGATTTTTTTTTTCTCTTTTCTGTAACCATTAATCTTCACTGAAAAGCTGTTCAAATGCCTTCCAACAGCTTCAGGGGCAAAGCCTCCTGCTGGTACTAGTAACTCCCATAAATATTATTGGGATTGTACGTGTACATCAGGGAGAGATTTTTAACCCCAGAGAACATGAAAGGAACACCAGCAGTCTCATTCTGAGTGAGGATGTGTCATGCACTGGAGCACAGGTGAGAAGGCAGGCAGGAAATTAGTTAGCAATTGAAAGGGCAAACAGGTGTTCCACAAAGGCTCTGCTTCCAGGGAGCAGTAACAATGTCACACTTTATTATATACTTTTGTTCCTTATTATTACATCTTATCTCCCCTGGTAAATGATAAGCTCCCTGCAAGAAGCATCTTTGTCGTATTCATGAAGTGTTTGGCAGATGGGCATTCAGAAGATGTTTGTTGACTAAAGTAATGGATGAGTGGATAAATGGGCGGACAGCCAGGTAGTTGGGTGAATAGCTTGCGAAATAAAGCTTATATTATTCACATGTCAAAAAAGTCGCTGATAAGAACATACTCCCCAATATCAAGATGAATAAAATATTCTTTTAAAGGTCTTTTTTAAAAGAACTGTCACATTATTTGTGTGTGTATCTGTTTATGCTTCAAAGCCACCCACAGAATTTTTGCAGCTGACTCTTCAGCAACCAAAAACACCACTGTAATTTTGTCTTTTTTTAATTTTATTTTTATTGAAGTGTAGTTGATTTACAATGTTAGTTTCAAATGCACAGCAGTGATTCATACATATACATACATATTTTTTTCAGATTCTTTTGCATTATACGTTATTACAAGAAACTGAATATAGTTTCCTGTGCTACAGAGTAGGTCCTTACTGTTAATCCTGTTCATCTATTTTATATATAGTAATGTGTATATGTTAGTCCCAAACTCCTAATTTATTCTTCTCCCACCCTTTCTCCTTTGGTAACCATAGCTTATTTCCTATGTCCAAATACTACTGTATTTTGAAAAAATCTTGGTATTAGTTGTCTGGCCGTGTGCTGGAGACTTAGGGGCATTTTCTAAAGACACACTGCCTGTAGAAATTAGTGAGGGAAGATTATGATGGAAAAAAAGAAACATTCTTAACAAATTAGGACAAAAAGAACCTATAATATACTCCTTAAAAAGTTACACTTAAATTGATGCTTAGAATATTTATTTAAGAGCTAAAGGAGGAATAAATTAGGTCAAAAAGAACCTATAATATACTCCTTAAAAAGTTATACTTAAATTAATGCTCAGAACATTTATTTAAGAGCTAAAGGAGGAATAAAGCTCTTGTGATGAAGAGCTTATGAATTTAGAGTTGTGGAATTAGGTTTACCAGGTTTAAGTGTTCTAGTGAGAATAAAATCCTAATGAAGAGAGTGCCAGAGTGTTTCTACTATTATCTCAGTTTCACTCCCAACAAGCTGGCCAGCTAAGCATGCTGGTCTGTGATGGTTCTCTATAAACTCACTTAGGAATAAGCAACTCTGAGCACAACTGAAAACCCTATGAAAATCCAGCTTCTGCCCCAGGCAGAAGAAACTATTTGGCAGAGAATTTAAAATACTTTTGATTAACAAGTTAAAGTTTCTAATTTAAAAGGTAGAAGACATCCAAGATCAGAGGGGTAATTTCACCACAGAGATGCTGGAAATAAATAAAACAGCAACAGAGATAAAGAACACCTTCAACTGCTCATCAGTAGACTTATACTTGAAAGAAAAAACAGACTTGAAAAAAAGTCAACAACAATTACCCAAACTGAAGTTCAACAAGAAAAAAGGAAAGAAAAAATTTTTTAAAAGAACATCCAAGAGCTTCTGAACAATATTGCAGAGGATGAGAAAGAAAGAAATGTCCAGAAGAATGTATTTGAAGAGATAAAGGACAAGAGTTTTCCAAATTAGTGATAGTTATGAAGCAAACAGATCCAAGTCCAGAGAACAGCAAGCATGATAAACATTTTTTAATTCTAGACCTATCATATTTGAACTGCTAAGAACAAAGGCAATGAGAAATTCTTGAAAACAGTCAGAGATAAAAGAAACATTACATACTGAGGAATAAAGACAAGAATTACAGAAAACTTCTTATCAGAAACATCCAAGCTAGAAGATAATATCATTTAAATGGTAAAAGAAAAACTGTCAACCCAGAATTCTTTATCCAACAAAAATATCTGTCAAAAATGAAGAAAAAACACCTTTCAGACAAAAACTAAGGAAATTTATTGCCAACAAATCTAACAAGAAATGTTAAACTTCTTCAAGCAGAAATAATGTATCAGACTGAAAACTGGATCTACCAAAAAAAAAAAAAAAAAAGAAAAGAAAGAAAGAAAATGGAATAAATGAAGATAAAATTAAATTAAATTTTTCTTATTTTTCAATTACTCTAAAGCAAAAATTATAGTAATGTAGTAATGCATTCTATGTTAATAGCATTTGAAAACATAAAAAGTATGACAATAGCACAAGGATGGGAAGAAGGAATTGAGAATACACATGTGAAGGCCCTTTCAGCACACATAAAGCAGTATTATATCATTTGAAAATACTGTTAGTTAAACATGCATATTATAAGCCCTAGGTTAACCACTAAAACAGATTTTAAGAGAAGTATAAATAATCAGTTGGTAGAGAAGATAACATAGAAACATTGCAAAATGCTCTAGGGAGAAAAGTGAGGAGTAAAGAACAAATAGAAGAAATGGCAAACAGCTAGGAAAAAAAACAGTAAGTTTTAATCCAATCATACAAATAATAACATCAAATGTAAATTTAATTTTCAAAACAATTTTCAAATTGGATTTTAAAAAGCAAGATTCAAATATGTGCTATCAACAAGAAATCTACTTTACGCTTAAAGACGTATAGGTAAGAAGGAAAAGGATAGAGAAAGACGTACCATGCAAACATACAAATGAAATCTGGAGGAACTATATTAATATCAAAGTAAGCCTCAGGAGAAAAAGCAATATTGGGGATAATTAGGGACACTACATAATGATAATAAAGTCGACACTCCAGGAAGGCATGTACCTAACAACAGAGCTTCAAATACATGAGCCAAAAACCAAAGGAGCTAAAAGAAAATCAACAAATCCATAATTACAGATTAACATTTCAATATTGCCCTCAGTAATTGATAAAACAAGTAAACACAATATCATTAAAGATTACAGAAGAACTAAACAACACTATCAAACAGCTAAACTTGAATAACATACAGAACACTCCACTCAACAGTAAAATTTAATTTCATGTCCCCATAGAACAGTCACCAAGAGAGGTTATATTCTGAGACATGAAACAAAGTTCAACAAATTTAGAATAGAAATCATATTATATCAGAATACTATATATATTATATACAATATAAATTTAATATAAAGTCTTATTATTACCAAATGAGAGTGGAAATTTAGGTTCTCCACTCAGTACTTGCTGACTAGGGTAGCAGGGGACCTGTGTTTTTCCATGATATTTGGTTGGAAAGCTTGTTATTGTCATAAAATTTTCTGTCTTGCTAAGTAGCTTTTTTCCCACCTAGAGACAGGAGGCTTTTCTTTCGGCTTTTAATCTGAAGCCATTGATTTTTTCCAGGGTGCAGTTTTCTCCAACACCCAAACTGGAATATATGGGAGCCAAAAAGGAATCTCAGGGAACTCACCACTGTCTCATTCCTTGGGTCCCAAGATCCCTAAATAGCCTTGCCTTTTTCTCTCCACCTTTCAGAGTCTTTTTTCTTATTTTTTCAGATTATACTATATTTTAAGTTTCTTATGTTTTAAAATTTTAAATATATCATATTTAAGTTTCTTATATTTTAAGACTATATTATATTATAAAATACTATATTACATTATAGGAATGGAGGTTAAAGAGACCTAAATGGAGGTAAATTTTCTAAATTTACATGAACTACAAAAATGTTGACACCAATAGATTGTGAATAATTTCTGTATGCATAACTACAATCACTAAAAGAAAAAGATCGATACAAAAAGGTCCACTCAAAAACACTATACCTGAATCAAAATGGAATCAAATTCAAAAATTCTACAATATGTTCACGTGACTCACAAAAAAGGCAGGCAGGGAAAGGAAAATAGAGAAATGAAAAACAGAAAGCAAATATTTAAATGGCAAGGTTAAGCACTAACATATTAAAAATTACATTAAATGTAAACAGTCTAAATATATAATTAAAAGACAAAGATTGAAAGAATGGATAAAAACAAAAATGACCCAAGTCCTCTGCTATCTTAGAAAAATTCACTTCAATTATAACTAATTGAATATAAAATGATGGGAAAAGATATATCAAGCATTAATCAAAAAAGAAAGCAAGAGTGTCTACATTAATAACAGAAAAAGTAGGCTTTAGAAAAAAGAAAATTACCTAGAACAAAGTGGAACATCACACAATGATAAAAGGGTAGATCCACCAAAGAGATAGAGCAATCCTAAATATGTATACACCAAAAAAAAGCTGCAAAATCAGTGTAACAAGAACTGAGAGAACTGAAAGGAAAAGTAGACAAATTCACAACTGTAACTGGAGACTTTAACACTCTTGTCTCAACAACTGACAGAACTACTAAACAGTAGTCTTCACAATCAGTAAGGACACAGAAGAATCTAACAGCCCCATCAGCTAACAGAATCTAACTGATGTGTGTAAAACACTCTACACATCTACAGCAGAATACACATTTTTTTCAAGTAAATGAGGATACAAACATGCACTGAAGCATTTACTACATCCACTACACTTCTTTTAATTGCCTTTTTCCAAAGAGAAAACGTAATAAATACTTGTTAATTATAATCAGTGAAATAATATAATACAATGATAAATAAAGGTAAATGTAATCATGTCAGACCCACTCCTCTACAATTCCTATCCACATTGTTTTTGTGGGCATGAGAGATCTGCAACCCACAGACTTACTGGCTGCCTCTCATACTGACAAATTCTCAGATTCTCTAAGCCTCTTTTCCCTTATCTGTGTAAGAAGGGAAAGAATTACACCTACCTTACAGGCTGTCTTTTCTCTCTCTCAGGACCTGCACAGTCTCACAATTGCTTCTCTGTAAGTTTGTTCTTTCCTTCCCTCTGCAGACTAGACAAAAAAAAAAAAAAAAAACAAAAAAACGAAATGGAAGGAAACTTCTCTACAAATATGGCAAAGTTTTAATGTTCTTATTACATAAATTTCAATTAAAAATGAATATGGTAATGAAAAACTTGACAAAGAACATTAATGTGCAGTTTAGAAAAAAAGGAAATTTAAAGGGTCAAAAAGGAATGAAAACCTCAATTTTATTCAAAAATTAACTAAGATAAAAACACAAATGGACAGAAAATACTCACCTTAATGACCAAAGAAATGAAAACTATGATTTTTCCTTAAGAATTGGTCAAAATAAAATGAAACCAGTATTATTGAGAATGCAGAATAATTTACTTTTGATTATACTAATGATAGTATAAATTGATAAAATTTTCTACAAGGAATTTGTCAGCATCTATTTCAAATTTTTAAAGTAGTAATCCCCCTTCTTGATGTTTATGGATCATTTGTATTTGTTTTAAGGAGTTATTATGCCACAGAAAACATCAGAGATTCACACAAAGACTCATAGAAGGTAGTTCTCATGTTTTAGCTATGGTCTAGTGAAAAACTAGAAACCTAAATTTACAACAAGGAGAGTGATACTGAAATGAACTGTGATCTGTGCATATGAGGTAAGCCCAGCCATTAAAATCATGTTTCCTAAAATTATTTAATCATATGACAAAATGAATGCAATATAATGTTAGGAAAAAAGCCGTATACAAATCATATATTCAGTTTATATGTTAAAATATATAAGGAAAGACTTAAAAAATCAAAACTGTAAAGAGTGAATTACTTCTGGGAAGTGAGATTATATGTGATTTTTTTCCATCCTTCTTTATGTTTTTATGTCTCTTACAATTTTCTTATTTTTAAAAGTACTAATCTGTTCATCTCTTGGTATTTTCTACTAGACTAGGCTCCTTGTAGAGGGGTGACATTATCTTCACAGGGGTGCTCTCCCTAGAAACCAGCCCAGGACTGATACAAAATAGGAATTCCCAGATGTCAAATCAATAAAGCAATGCTTTTGTAACCAAAGAAATTGCAACTGATTTTATTCTCATATTAGCTGTGATTTATTCAGGAAATAATTATTTTTATGTAAATGGCATTAACAATCCATTGAACCTAATTGATCATTTCTCAGTTATTTCTGGATTTTCATGCAAGTCAAAAATCATAAAGAAGACACTATTAACATGACATTATAATAAATTAAAGGAGGTTATGTTTTTAAAATACTCTTATTTTCTATATTATCTCTCATTCCAAACAAAGTCTTTATGTGGCTTAAATAAGAACATACAATAATAGCGTTTACATTTATCACATGCTTACTAAATGTCAAGGTTTCTTCTAAGTGCTTTAACCCTAGAAGTTATTTAATCTTCATAACAACCCTATTATCATCCCCATTTCACAAATGAAGAAACTGGGGCACCATGGTTAGGAAAATATACAAGATCACACAGCTGAGAATTAGATGAATTAGGATTACACTCTGGCCCCAGAGCCCAAACCCTTGAGGTTACAGAACTGCCTCCGCCTGAATAGAGATTGGAGGCTGTCAGAATCAGCTGAACTGAAGCCGAAGCACACTGACCACAAGCTGAGGTGGAGAGTGCTCCCATTTATAGCCCAGCCTTCTCTCAGGCCTTGACCTCTCCCCTAGTTGTCGCCTTCCCTTCCCAAAGCAACACCTACATCCTCACGTTCTGTCTGCCCCCAACTCCACCAGCACTTACAAACTTGAAAGGACCTTCTCCAGTTGTTCACTCTAAAAGATACAATGACTGATGTGACACTGTTGCCTCTCCCAAGGAATCTGGAATTTTGACAAGAAATAGATTCTTAAAGCAAAAGACCAAATCTCTAACAGTGAGGGTTTCAAGGACTCGCAAGGCTGTGATGGAAACAATTGGATCGAGAGAATTTCTGTTGACACTAAATTTATATCCACAAAGGAGACAGTCTGGGCTTCTAAAAATAGTATGCATTTTGGAGTCTACAATTTTCTAGCTGTGTGAACATAGGAAATGTAGTTAATTGGGCCTGTTTTCTAATTTCTAAAGGAAGACACAAAACCTATCTCCAGACATATGACAAGATTCAGTGATAATGCATATAAATTAGCACCCACAGTCTCTGGTGTAGGGTTAACACTTTCCATAAATTGTTGGTATTGACATTTAGTATTCATTTTGGTATAGGTATTAATATTAGGGATATTAACACTGACATTAATTAACATTAATGAAAAAGTACTGAAGCCAGCATCAGAAAACCTAGATTTGAGCATCAGCTCAACGCTGACTCTGTTGAGCAGACAATACCCCTGGGCCCTGAACACCCTTGCACATCCTTTCTGAGTGTGCCAAGAACAGAAGGCCCTGGGAGCTCTTTATCTGGGCCACTTCTCAGGGCTGTTTTTGCAACAAGCAACTTTGAAGGATAAGGTAATGTCTCCACGCAGACGAAGAGCAGGTTTGCTTAGCGCTCGCTATAAAAACAGTACGTTCCTCTTCTGTGACACAACCCGCTGCAAAGGCAGCATCCAGCCAGGTTGATCTGTGTCATCCCATGGGACTCAGATAGCATGAAGAAACAGACGTGATACCACCACTCTCATGCTGTTTGCTGTGTGGCCTTTACCTCTGACCTGGGAGTCTTACTTCTGCTGTCAGCATCCAGAGAACATAAACAGGCTAGTTTGTCAGCTTACAGGTAGGGTAAAATCTGAATCTTCACAGGTCATAACAGACCCCTAATTTACCATAGAAGAATGGAGCCATCTGCCCTCTCTCCCACAGAATTATTGGAAGAGCTAAACAAAATATATATTCATGAAGATTGTCAACTTTTAAATAAGATGAGAAACTAGTTTAACATAAGTGACTGCAGACATAAGGAGAGCCTTGTGTCATAGCATTGAGAGACTCTCAAAAAAAGTAACACTTCATTGTTAATTACAGGTCAGTTAGTATCTGTATTTTTTAGACTCCATCTTAAAAGCATTCTATGTGGTTTTGGCATCAAGAGATACCAGATCCAGAGAATGGCATGTGAGTGATACAGTCCTATGTGTGCATGCCAATGAACCTTCTAGTTACTCCAACTGAAACAAAAATAAAAGTTTCCAAAATATCAACTTTGCTCTGCTGAGAATTACATCATCTTTTTCATTTTAGTTTTGATGTAATAGCTTACAAATTCTTTTTTCACTCACTCAAATGAACTGCATCCTGTGAGGATTCTGTACTGCTTTCCGTAAGTATTTGGTCTTTTCCTTTTGGATTAAAAACCATGAAGATTCACATAGAAAATCAGATTTTCCCCACTCCTCCTACCTCACATGCACCAAGGCCAAAGAAAAAAACATCTGCTCTGAGACCTACTGCCAACTGCAAAGAACTAACAGAAAATCAGGGCCTCTGAGTGGTGTGAATGCTAGTCACAGTTTGAATCTATCAAGTGATTACTGAATATGCAATGACTCATATGCTGAACTTTTCAAAGGACCAGATGGGTTCCTACCCAAATTCAGAGAGTCACTGAGGTCATTCAAAATCACCATAACTAGTACCCTCAACATTTACCAAACCAAACACCAATCTCACTTACACGAAAGTGATTCAGTGAACAGTCACTAATACGGTTTTCATATTTCATTAGAAGTCTCTCATTCAAGGGTAGCCTTTTGTTTCAATAGTAAACCAAAGTGATAAGAAATCCATATGCATGCGAGTATGATGACTGTTTTATTAATAACAAATGGGCCCACAATGAGATCCACACGTCTGGGAAAATAATGGGAGGCCAAAAGGAAGTAATTTTCCTGAATCAGTTTACAGGTGAGTTTTGCTGTTGCTGTTTTCTTTTGGCTGATGAAAGAAGGAAGTTTTGTACGGCACCTAAACAAACCTGAGAAGTGGATGAGGGAATACGGTGCACACACCTCCCATTTGCCACTGGACTCCTGAGCACAAGGAGGACGCTGCCTGTCAGGCTCTGGGAAATTTCAGAGTACAGACTGCAGCACTGATTCCAAGTGACAGAATGAAAGCTCAGAAGGGACAGCCTCCCTGGCACTCAGAAATTGTGTCCGAGAGCTTCTGTTGCTCTTACACTAACCCTTTAACCACGTGTCAGCTCTATGTGCTCTGGTTCAGTGAACTCTCGACAATAGACTTTAATGTGAAAAACAGTTAAACAGCTCAGTATTACTAACAACACTACAATAATTTCTTCAAGGTTTGAGGGGTTTCTTTGCAGCTGGCATTTTCTCATAACAGCCAATCAAGAGAGTGATGTTGGGCAATAATTTCTCTCCACCCCAAGTTGTTCACTCGCATGGGGTAAACCTCCTAACTCAAAGGTATTTCAGATTCACCTCTATTGCACAGTCAAATTTCCTCAGACACTGTAGAAGGCCTCTTACTGATGCAATTGAAGCCAGAAGTTCATGGGTTAAAAAAAAAACAGAAATATGGAGGAATATTAAGAATTAATAATACTTACTGTGGTAAGCAAACAACAGCTTCACAAAGATGTCCACACCCTAAATCCCAGAGCTCGTATGTTATGTTACACTGGCAAAGAGGAATTAAGGTTGTTAATCAGATGCTCTTAACATAGGAAGATTATCCTGGAGGGCCCAATGTAATCACAAAGGTCTTTAAAAGCAGAAGAGGAGGGCAAAGGAGGAACCATCAGAGAGATGACAGCATGAGAAGGATTCCACCTGATGTCGCTGTCTTAGAAGATGGAGGAACAAGGCCATGGCCAAGGGGTTTGGGAGCCCTCCAAAAGATAGAAAAGGCAAAGAAATGGATTATCTCCTAGAGACTTCAGAAGATAAGTGCCCCTGCTGACACTCTGATTTTAGCCCAGTAAGATCCTTCTCAGACTTGTGACCTATAGACCTTGTAAGATAATAAATTTGTGCTGTTTTCAACCACTGTGTTGGCAATCTGTCACAGCAATAGGAACGAAATGCACATGTGTTACATACGAACGTATGCCACAGATTGCAGTTACATAAAGTCCTTTCTTATCAACGCATACCCATATGTTTGGTTCCAATTTCCAGCTCAGTTTCTTAAAGTGAAGCAGATATCTGCTAAGACTGTATCTAAATAAAAAATAACTCTTACAACTCAATAAGAAGAAGAAAAGCAAGCCAACAAAAAGTAAGCAAAACAGTTAAACAATTATTTCCATAGAGAAATGACAGGAATGGTCAATGAGCATATGAAAAGATGCTCAACATCACAAGTCACCAAAAACCCCACAAATTAAAATCACAATGAGATACCACTACATACCCATCAGAATAGCTAAAATTTTAAGAGCTGACAATACCAAGCGTTGGAAAGGATTATACTTTTAATTATGTAGCATTTGAAATATATTTTGCTATCTTTTTTTGGAAGTTTCATGAGTAGTTCAACTGACTCTACAATTTATTCAAGAAGCAAACTGATTTTCAAAGAGAATTTTTACATATTTTTGGAGATTAAGATGTACATTCAAAGAAAAACATATCAGATTGGCATGACACGTTTTTCCCAAAACAATAATTCAAAAAATAAAGAAGCAACATGAACAGAGTTTCAAGGAAAGAATATTGTGACCCAGAATTACTGTTCATGTGAAAGGGAAAAGAAGTAAAGCATTAAAGAAATGCTGGTAAGCCATGTAACAAGAAGGGGGAGGAGGAGAAGAAGGAAAGAAAAGGAAGGAGGAGAGAAAGAGAAAAAAAAGAGGAATGGAGGAAGTAAGAAGTGAGGAAGGAAGGGAAAGAGGAAGATAAATTGTTTTGAATATGTTCAATAAAATGGAACACATATAAAAAATAATCCTTTAAAAAAGGCAATTGGACATAACCAATAATAATAATATGGATCTAAAATACTATGTTTTAATATCTTAAGATATCATTAATGATATGAGAAGTAAAAGGACACTAAGTTTCTTAGCTTTTAGGCTCTGCCATAAGTGAAATATTTTAAATTTTTCGAGGACTTTCACACAGCTAAATGTCATATATTCATTAGAAATATGTATTTCTGCAGCCATAAAAAGGAATGAAATCTTACTATTTGTGAGAACAAGGATGGACCTAGAGGGCATTAATAAGTCAGAGGAAAACTATCACTGTATGATTTCACTTATGTGTGGAATATAAAAGACAAAGACAAATGAACAAACAAAACAAAACAGAACAGACTCAGATACAGAGAGCAAATAGGTGGTTACCAGAGGTGAAGGGGTTGGAGGATGAGTAAAATAGGTGAGGGAAATTAAGAGGTACAAACTTCCAGTTACAGAAGATATAAGTCATGGGGATGAAATGAAAAATGTGGGGAATACAGTCAATTATATTGTAATATCTTTGTATGGTGACAGAGGTAACTAGACACATCATGGTGATCATTTTGTAATGTACAGAAACATTAAATCACTATGTTGTGCAACTGGAACTAACATAGTCAGGTGGGTAAATCACACATCAGTTAAGAAAACATATGTAGACACTGGGAATAAATACATCAAAATGCTAACGATGGTTATCTCTGGGGGGTGGAGATTATGGGTGATTATTAATTTTTACTTTATGCCTTTCTGTATTTCTAGTTGTCTGTAATGAACATTTTGCACTCTATTGCTTGTAAAACTGGAAAGGAAACAGTAAATGTCATTAAAAAAATTTTTATGTATATCTGCTTGAAGACAGCACAATAAATCCATTTTCCCTCAGGTCACAATGACCAGATTTGGTTCCCATGCCCACCCCTAAACCTAACATTTGCAAAGACCAACCATGAGGTGTTCTGGGTTGGAAGTGAGGCTGACCTTCCTGAAGAACAAGAGGGTTTCCTAGCCAAACATCATGGTTTTGTTTTCAGCAAAGAAGGGATGGAAGGACTGGCTATTGAGAAACCAGTGAATAGTACCAACGGCCTCCGTCCGAAGACCACCAGGAACACACCTCTAGGTGAGCTAGCTGGGTCTGGTGCTCATGGCAGGCAGCAAGACACACAGCACCGGGACTGCAGGGCAGCTCGGTAAAAGTGAGAAAGGATTCATTCCAGGAGTTAGGCATGGGTTAGTGATCAGGGGAGGCTTAGAGGAAGCAGGATGCTGCTATGGATTGGATACCATCAGGAGAGCAGAGCAATTCTAGACTGAATTCCTAATAAATCTTATCTGTGAGGCCAAAGCTGTGAAAGTCACTCACAGTAGCCAAGACAGAAGGATGTCTGGTATTTGTGTGGTTTGTCTGTATCTGTGTGTAGACAAAGTTATCAGGTTCTCTCATTTGTTTTTTCTGTCACTTCACTGCAGTAACAGAACACCCTCATCTGACGTCAGTGCCCTATGGGATTGTTAATGTCCAACAGCAGAACACGTGGCCCAGTTGTGAGTGTCCTGCCAGATCCCGAAGGTCAGCAGCTGCTTCCCTCCTTTACCATCGTTTTAACCAGATGGTGGGGGTGGAGTGAGAGTTAATCTCAATGCTGTTATTTGTACCTAATATTCTTGATGCTTCATATACCTAGTAAGAGGCACAAATTTGGCAAGATTAAGCACTATTTTTAAAAGAAAAACGTGTCTGTATCAAAACTAATGAAACACTCCATTTCCTCTGTGCAGGAAATGATGACCCCTCTCCACTCCTCAGTCCCACCAGGAAACCTCAAGAGTGGTTCTGTTTGCAATAAATATTTAGGGCCCTGTTTGTTTACTTGGTCTTCCCTAATGCTCACAAATACTGATCTATATCAGTGGATTTATTTAAATGGCAAACAAAAAAGAGCCTCCCCAAATGAGCATTTCTAAGCTGCGTTTCTGGCCTGGGGGACTATGTTTCCCTTTCAGTTATAATTCTCACCAAACAAGGTACCATCAGGGGAAGCCTAAGGTATGTGACTTAGGCATATGTGACTCAGCCTACTGTGGCTTTATGTCAAGTTCCAGCTCCAACCAGGGCTGAGTCACAGAGCACAGAAACCAACAGCAACAAAAAAGACTCCATTCTCTTTGAAAAGAGGAGCTTCTAGGCCTCAGCGGACAACAAAAAGGAAAGAGTCCTTCCTGGAGACAGAAAATGAGGCTTTTTCTCTTCCTAATCTACCTGCAGAGTGCTACCCTGCTGCGCTTTCTCACCACCTGAACCCTCTCAGCTCAAGGGAACCAAAATAAACTGGCAGCCGTTAAGTCCGCTAGACAAATAAACCCCTCGAAATGGCCTGTTTGGTAACTACCTTCTACAGTCCGCTGGGCTGGCACAGAAGACAGCCTGAGACACAAGTCAGGCGAGCACACCTCTGAGGAGCTGGAGAGCCCAGGAACCGGGACAGAGCTGGGTCTCAGCTGCGCCAGGTCACCCGATCACCCGAGACACAGCAACAGCCAGCGGGTGCAGCTCGCCTATCTGAGGGCGTGTCTTGCTGTGTGATCGCTCGATGGGCTGGAGAACCCACTCTCTGCAGTTTTCCGTCCTCCACCCATTACTGCCCGCACTGCCCTACACGTCTTTTTAATCCACAGTCAGCTGATTTTTTAGGGCATTATTCTATCACAGTTTCAAGAAAAACTTCACAAAAGATCAGTTCCTGCCTTGTTCTTCTGATATTGCCTTCCCCACCCCTTCCCAACAGGAATACCCGACGACCCACGTACAGCCCAGATCCAGTGTGGCAGGGACAGGCAATAGAACAGCAGCTTTAGATTTCAGGGTGGTGGTGCCTGGACCTGATCCTGTCGCCCATGGACTTGGGATCTGGGCTCTGCCCTGGGCCATCTGGTAGACTCCAAGTCACAGGTCTTCTTTTTGTCAACCCACCGTCTCCCGCCCCTGGGCCCATTCTCTCCCCTGTAGTGTTGATCCAGACTGTGGAATAGAACTTCCTTCATTTCCCTGCCTTAAACTCCCACTGCTCCCTAGGGCCAACTGAGCCCAGGGAAGTCTGATTAGGGCACAAAGATCAGGGATACTGGTTACTATTTCATCTCCCTGTCCCTGGCTGGGGACATAGTTTAAATTTAATTGTCTTTACCTTTTCCAAAGTTAAGCCTTTTGCACTTATTCTGACCTGAACCAAAGGTTTCCATTCCTCTATTCTTCTTCAGAATATTGTGCACTGACTAGGAAATAATAAAAACAGATTCACAGCCTTTCTCTACAAACCTCAAACCAATGATGTAATGTAATCATGTCATCATTGAAAGAGGGAATGGGGTATGTGTAATAAAGGGGGAACTAGTTTACTGTGAATCATGAGTCTGAGTCAGTTTCTACTCAATGTTGGGGGTAGAGATGGCCCCGGAACAAGGAGCACATATATCTGAAATCAAATGCCTGCCTAGAATATATCTACCTGACAGTCGTGTGATTAATCAGCTCCACACAATGGTCACATTATAAATATCATTACAGACGTTAAAGGTGAAAAAGTATGGCCCCTTCTAATGTGGAGGCGCTCACATCCTCCCCGAGTTGGTAAATCAGAGGCCCAAGGAACCTGCACGGCCTTCTCTCTCCCTCTTCCCCGGACTGTTCTGAGGGTTACACTGTGCCCTTCAGCAGTGATGAATGGAGTGTTGTGCTAACCTGGGCAGCTCCATTATTCATGTCCCCATCCTCTGTCCAGGCTGATAATTGCAGCGTCCAGGAAGTAGAAGCAAAAACTGTATTACAGATGAAACTTTCATCTTCCTGATTATAACACCTGACAAAAGGCAGGCTTTTCTATTAACCTCTGCCCCCTTCCAGCAGAGTGGCATTTAGTCACTGGTTGCACCTGTGCGGGGCCCGCATCCAGGCAGCTTCCCACAGAAACGGAACAGGTGACTCTTGGGATCTATCACTTCAGCCTGGAGAAGCTGAGGTGATAATCACATCACTCCACTGATAGGGCGATAAACGTGTCAACCCTTAATCGGCCCACAACAGGCATAAACTCAGAGTTTTACTGGAGACAGTCTGTGTCCCAGAATTCCTGACTGCCAGGACCTGGGTGAGCGCTGCTGAATATAAAGCATTCCAGTATATTCAGGCTCTCTCACTGCAGCCTATTAAAATCCAATTCACGCTTACTCAGAACTGCCCTGGATTTGTCAGAGTCATCTATTTCCTCCTTTTAGTTCTTAAAGCGATACTCAGAAAAGGGTATTCAGTTACACAAATTATATCTAAAGGATACTGATCAAAGATTCATTGTTGAAAACGTATAATTATAGGGATTTTTTTCATAATTAACAAAGAGGCAGAACAAGTGACAAGCCCATCAGAGTACAATAAAAGCATCAATTTGGGTTACAAGGCAGTCCATTACCATAGTTGATCGTGGTTTCTATTAAGTCTTAGAGCGACAAAGGTTGTAACTTTGCCATCTGCTACTTCATCAAATGGTTTATAGGAAGGCTTCTGGCCTAGAGGAAAACTGTAATACAGCTGCAGGCTGCTCACTGCTCTTCTCTTTAAATTAAGACTTTTCAAGGAAGTCTAGCATTCAATCCAAACTGCAGAAAAAAAGGTAAATGAATTTGTGTGGTGTAGTACCCACAAACCCTGGAATTCACAATTGTAAAACTTCAGCCATGATTCATTTCAAATTTGCTGTATATTGGTCACAGGGCATATCTAGAGAAAGAAAACAGAGTGAGACCTGGCCCATTAGCCAGGTGGGATGTCTCTGCAATTGCCTCCCATCTG
This sequence comes from Camelus dromedarius, assembly GCF_036321535.1. NCBI lineage: Eukaryota > Metazoa > Chordata > Mammalia > Artiodactyla > Camelidae > Camelus > Camelus dromedarius. Next base: position 8,414,647 of record NC_087445.1, on the reverse strand, counting down.
AGACACATCTGTCTCTCCAGACAGACACAGCAGACTTCCCTCCAGGTTGCCAGCAACACTGAGCCCCTACCTGACATCTTTATAGCTGCAGAGACATCAGGAGAGGAAGCTAAAGGCAGGGCCTTCGCCCCTCCATCTGCCCTGGCTCTCCCTTTTTCTGAGTCCACAGCAGAACTGTCTCTAGACAAGACTGACTCTCAGTGAACAGACAGAGAGGCAGGGTCTGTTCCCAGACTACGCACAGACTAGTGTCCCGAAACAGGCAACTTCAAGGTTTCTTTAAGTAACTTATGTTTTACTAAGTAAGGAGTCTTTGTAGCCTTAAGACTGAAGAGAAAAGAAAATCAACTACAAGCTATTAAAAAAAAATAAAAGTCAGGGTCATAGAGCAAACAGGGAATTACTCATCTATACGTACCTTTTTCTGACAACAGGCCCCCTTTCTCAAGAGCTGAGGGTGGATCTGTTCCTTCAATATCTGGGGCAAAACTGGCTCTACCACCTCATGGTGGTGCACAGGGAGAGGCAGTCAAAAAAGGTCCCAGATCCCAGTTGGTGCAAATGGCCAAGGAACTTGGCCAGCAGCTTCCTATTCTATCCTGCAATATCCTCCTTTTATAATTGATAATGTGTGTGTGTGTCTCTGTGTACGCACGCGTGTAGAGACAGAGAGGATCAAAGTTAAAGCAAGCTTTTAGAGAGTGTCTATTCTTGCAAGCATCTCACAGTCTAGTCAGGGAAATGAACAAGGAAATTGCAATAATTAGAAAACATCGTATGACACTTCACAATGGAAGTGTCGTGTGGGTGCCAAGGAAGGAGTAGTTGATGCTGTCAGATGAAGGCAGAAAGGCTTCATGGAAGAGGTGATGATAAATTGACTCTTGAAGGACAGGAATTTCCAGATACCTTAGGGGTTATCTGCTTAGGTGGGTAGTTCTCAGCCTAGAGCATGCACGGGGTCACCTGGAGAGTTTATTAAAACACAGATTGCTGTGCCTCACCCCAGAGCTTCTGATTGGATAGGTCTGATGTGGGCCCACGAATTTGCATTTCTACCAAGTTCACAAGTGATGCTGATGCTGAGAACCTGAGGCTTATGTGCAGAGTAAGGAGTGGAAGTGGAGGAAGATGTGCTGGGAAAAGGCAGATGCTGGATTGTAAGGAACCCTGGGGTCCACGGAGAGACCATTCACTATCTGGACAGTAAGGACCCCTCGACAGGTTTTAAGCCACAGACTGCAATTATCATATTTGTGTTTTCGGAGGGCAACTCTGGGGAAGGAAAGAGTAGTTATAACATGGTTCCAGTCAGCCTCTCAGGAAATGAAGTTAGAACAAAAGCCCAGGGGAGTGGTAGGAACGTGGAGGATGGATCTGAGGTTACTTCCGTGAAAATGAGAACAAAAGCCTGGTCTCTTGAGCTATCCTCTCTAAGGGGGAAAAAATATCAACTATCTCCTTTGTTATTCCTTCTCACCCTTTATTAAAATATGCATGAAGTCTCTTCTGGGAAAGGACACACTGATTTTAGCATCATTTCCTTAACAGCCATAGTTTGTTAATTCTCTTTTCCAAGAAAAAGGGAAATATCCTAATTGAATGAAGTCAGAGGATCCCCATGGGTCTTTCATATGCCTCTCTGTTATCCACAAAGCTCTTGGGTAAGGGCACGTGGGGAACAAAAAAGATGGGGTGGGGCTGGGGCGGGGGAGCCTGTGTGCTCATAGTTTGGGAAGAAGCCCACCAGAGAAGGCCAGAGGACAGAGCAGTGATGTAGAGAAGGCAAGAGAAGCAGCAGAAATAACAAACGCTGGGGCACCCGAGGATTTCTAGGGAGTCTCAGAAATCCTTGGTAGGTGACTGAATTTCCTGCAGAACATGCTACACAAGGGAAATACAAAATTATATTTTTTACAACATTAACCAAAACCAACATTTACTGATGTTTACTGTCTTAGTTGGAGTTTCCCCATCAGCAGAGCCTGAGGTTCACCAGCTGGTGGTTTATTTGGGAATGGGGCCAGAGGAAGCAGGACTGTGGAAGAGAGGAGGGGCTTGGGAGCAGGGGAAGCCAATCCCAGGCTGTGGGGTAGAACTGGCAACTGCCAGGGGCCACTGCTCACTTGATCTCACAGGACCTCCTGAGAAGCTCTAGGAGACACTCCTCAGGACCATCCACCCAGGGAAGAAAGGGCCCGGGATTCCCGCAGTGGTCAAGGGCTGGCCTGCAGGACGTTAAATCTCTCACCCTTCTGAGCTGCACGCACAGAAGCGCCCACTGCAGGTGTCAGAGAGCCCTGGTAGGAAGTGAGGACAGCAAGGAGCTGCCAGGGTGCACCGCACCACGCAGGCAGGGCTTGGGTGGGACTGGCTACCACGAGTCGCCATCAGAGGCAAGACCGCGAGTACGTTTGGTCCGGGAAGCCTCCAGTACGGCCGAGATGGGCCAGTTCCTGGGCTGAGGGTTTTACATGCATTATTTTATTTAAGCCACACAACAACACTGTAAGGCAGGCATTGCTATCCCCATGTGGCAGAAGAGGGAATGAGGGTTAGAGGCCCAACCAAGGTGAGACAGATGGGAAGTGGTAGGGTTAGAGCCCAAATCCACCTCTTTCTGACTTTAAAGTCTGTGCTTAACCACAATATTAGCCTGTACCCAACATATTCAACTAGATGGTAACTCAAGAAGTTAGTTCAGGAAGCCATATCAACAGTCTTTAAAACACTTATTAATTTTATTTCTATTCTAGAAATCTACCTTAAGGAAATAATCAAAAATGTGTACAAAGAATGTTTATTCCAGCCTTATTTATATTGGAATAGATAGAAAAATAGATAGATATGTGTGTACATACATGTACATATATGTGGTATCATGCAATCATTTAAACTGATGACTATGAAAAATATAATATGGAGAAATACTTGTGATATGGTTAAAATATAGTTTAAGAACATACAGTATGAGATTAACAACATGTAAAACATAAACACACAGGGAAAAAAAGACTGAAAGGAAAAGACAAAAGGGCGAAAAGGAAAAGTATTAAAGTGGGTGGTGGGAGATAATACTAATTTTAAAACTGTTTTCTTTATACTTCTTAAGATTTTAAATGTTCTACAAAAACACATATTACTTGTATACTCAGGGACATTTTTATTTGAGTTTAATAGGCAGTGGGTGAAGTGGCTGTTACCCACCAGGGGCTCCCCACCAGTGCCCTGGGTCACCTTCCAGCACCAGCTGGGCGGGGTGGCCTGCCCTGCCCTGCACCCCTCACAGCAGCTGCTGTCAGTGCTGTCACTAAGGGTCCTTCGTGGCTAAGAGAAGGGTTTGTGTTCTTCACAAAAGTCTCCTTCAAACATTCTGCTTGAGCCTAGAGCCGTGTCTCTACCCCCGGGCTCCAGAGACATCTCGGCCGTCTCCAGCGGGGCATCACCGCAGCCTGGCCACTACTCTCCATGTCCACAGCAGGGCTAATGACCCCGGAATGCTTGTGTCTGAGAAGATCTCAACGAGGGGCAGCCCTGCTGCAAGTCTGGCCTGTCAGGATGAGCTCTCTGTCCCGGGCAGGGCTAGAGCTGTTTCTCCTGAATTCCCCGAAACCCCAGGTGTTTTCCTGGTGCCTGGAGAAGACAAGGATGTGGGAGGGAAAAGGGCATGGGACCTACACCTTCTCACCCTTCACTAATGACTAGACATACAGTTGGCCCTCCATATAGGCAGGTTCTGCATCTGCAGATTCAACAAACCATGGATCAAAAGTATTTGGGAAAAAAACTTCCAGAAAGTTCCAAAAAGCAAAACTCGGATGTGCTACACACCAGCAACTATTTACATAGCATTTACACTGTATTATGTATTATATGTAATCAGGAGCTGATTTAAAGTATACAGAAGGATGTGTGTAGGTTATATGCAAACACTACATCATTTCATATAAGGGACTTGAGCATCCTCGGATTTTGGTATCCAGGGAGGGGCATGGGACCAATACCCTGCAGTAACCAAGGGATGACTATAGTTCAATGTTCACACCATCGTGCCAATCCAATTTCCCTTATTCCCAATGGAGAGTCTTCATCAATAGGATTTCTCACTTATGAATCTGCCAACGAAGTCCCTCCTTTTTTTTTTTTTTTTGCTTTTTCTTTTTTAGGGATGGTGGTGCCCTTTGCTACATCTGTCTCATCATTGCTGTGTGGCCATTTCTATCATCATTTTTATCTTGGAGTCTATCCTCTTGACATCCCTCCTAGAAATAATTCCTAGAGACCCAAAATTAGAAGACTACCATGCTCAGGATGGTCATAGCCCAGGGCCTCAGAGTGATGTTTCCTTAGGCCACTTGGTTCCCTTCTGCCCTTTAATAAACAGTCTGAGCAATTTCAGGGAAACACAGTTGCTTGGCAGGGTGCCCAGTGGGGCAGACAAACAAGAAAATTTTGGCTCTAACCTGAAGCACACTTGCAGTTCTCTCTCACTCCACATTACCAGACATCAAAAGATACCCTGACAAGGGAATCACTTGGAGGAAACCCTGCTATATGGCATATTTTAAAGAGCATTCCCCTGTCTAGAGAATTGCACCCACTATGAGGTCCACCTTCCCAAAGGAACCATGAGATCAATCTACCCAGCATCCTTTGCAATGATGTGATGGCAAATATTTCTCAATTCCATTACTTTGTATCACTTGCCAACTTCCATGGTGTAAACCCCCCTACTGTGGCCTACTTCAAGTTACCAACAGTTTAAAAACTGGCCTATAAAGTCCATGAAACTTAACTGTCACTACTCAGAGCCGGCTTGAGCCAGCTTCAACATCCCACTAGGCAGACATGTGACTCATAGTCCATAATGAGATGCACCTGCATGAAACTTCAGTTTTGAAGAGAGAAGAGAAACATATTAGGAAGCAAGCTCCACAAGGAATCTGTCTTTTTGCAGTGTGGCAGGGGAAGCACCCTATTTCGGAGTGTGGAAGACACGGTGGTCCTGGTGCCCCATGGTAGCACCTGCAGCATGGGCTGCTATGTCTGGCACCACAGCAACGGTTACAGGGTCCTCCCTGGAGCAGACTGAGGTGTTTTTGAGCACTGTTCCTGACTTCAGGGCCTCCAAGCCCACCCGGAGGTTCTGTGAACTTCTTTATATTCTTTAATAAATCCCTTTTGCATTTGGATTGAATAGAATGCATTATCTTATTTGCAAATAAGAGCCCTAGTCGATTCTGCCTGAGGCAGAGATACATAATTGTAAGCAGAATTAAATACTGTTTCCATTAAATCTGTCTTTAGAGTTAATGATTTTCCCCCATCGGGGTGAAAATTCAGGTTCATTCAATCCTATTGCTCCCCATTGATAGGAGTGGTGGACAGAAACAACTTCAAAACTGATTACTCTGCAGCTCAAGATGTAGGAAGGGTGTGGCTGTATCACCCAATGAAGCATCGAATGAGAGTCCTAAAAAGACCAGGGGAGAGTGAAGGTAATTCCTGCACCTCAGCTGTGCCACATCTCACTTCATCAAAGAAACTGAAAAATTCCTCTGAAGAGAAACACAGGAACCATGACGATTATCCATTATGTACATTTTGATAACCTCTCCCAAATAAGTAATTCTTCCAACTTTACTTTATATACTGTTTTAGTATTTTCTGGATCACCCACCTCCAAGATGCCTGAAATATTCGTTAAAATTGGTTAAAATAAAATCTCTGCCTTGCCCGACCTCTTTAATCACAATCTCTAGGGATAAAGATGAGGAGTTTATATTTCCAAATTGTGCTTAAATTTTTGAGAACCTAACTTTTTTTCATTAATATCACAAAAAGGGCCCTCCCCAAAAACATACATTAAAAAGTTTAACAGAAAACCCCAGGCATAGAACACAAATTATATGTTTAGACAAGCAGATATAACATTGTCATGAAATGTTTAATTAAAAACACTTAACCCATAGTTTTAGGCCAATAAAATTTTCCAAAATTCTGGGGGATTTGAAGAGAAGGTGAGAGGAGCCCTGACCATTTTGCTCCAAGTCACCATCTTCCCTTACTTTCTCTCCACATCCAGAAACCTCCTGTGTCCCTAGACAGCTCTCTAAAGAGTGCTCTACCCAGGGCAGATTTCAAACACTGCTGCAGGTACCACGCCTGGAAGATGTGGTGGAGCTTAAAATAGCTAAGCTTCAAGGAGAGCTGTTTACAAGATACCATGCTAAGCACTCCGAATGAATTGTTTCATTTAATCCTTACAACTTTGTGATGCAGGCAGAATCATTACTGTTATTTTATAGATGAGGAAATTAGACGCAAACAAACTGTCCATGTTCTCAGTGAGTTAGTGGCAGAGGCAGGACATGACCTGTGGGAGTCTGACTCCAGGGCCTACACTCTTCAGGATGGCACCATACTGACAGAACCGGACGATGGTCAGAGCAAAGACAGAGGAAGGAAATGTGGCCTGCTGCCAATGAAGCTGCCCCCATGTGCATAAGGATCTATCCAAAACCCCAAGACTCACAGAGAATCTTGGAGAATTTGACAGGGAGGCTGGGTTTTCTCATTAGGCAGTGAGGACCAGTCTCTGACACGTTGATGGCAGCAGCGATTGGGACCTCACCACGGTTTGTGGCCTAAAGAGTCACAAACCATATATGTAAAGTGGTGACAGTTCTTATTACAGAGAATGGACTCTGTCACTGCCATCTGATCCTTTTGTTGTCTTCATTTAAAAATGAGCTAAGATAAAAATCGAAGACTGTACAGCATAGGGAACTATATTCAACATCTTGTAATTATGTATAATGGAAAAGAATCTGAAAAAGAATACATATATGATTTATATATATATACATATATAAGCATAACTGAATCACTTTGCTCTACACCTGAAACTAACACAATATTGTAAATCAACTATACTTCAATTTTTTTAAAAAAGCAGCTAAAAAACACCTTCCAGGGTGTTTTTTGCTGGGAAGAGCGGACGCAGGGTACTTGCTGAAGCAGCCCTTTACTCAATTCTACCTCCTCCTCTGTCTTGCATTCCTGGGTTTCATAGGAACTGAAGCCCTCCCCTTGAAGCAGTGCAGCAAGGACCTAGGCTCAAATCCTAACTCCACCACACAAGATCCGAAACCTTAAGCAAGTTAGCTGACCTCTCTGAACTTCAATTACGTCATCTGTGGGGGGGGGAAGAACCTTCTTAACTCACAGGAATGATATGAGGATTAAATGAAACCAATAATTAACAAAAGTCCTGGCAAAGACTAAATGCTTAATATACAGTAACTACTTGGATTGTTATAAGAGCCCACATCTCTCCCTGCATCACTTATGCATTAATTCCTTTATACCCAGCTCCCTTCAACAGACATTTCTGAGTTCTGCGCTTTTGCTTTGTGGACGCACACAGTCAGCAGGACACTGACAGAGGGAGGGTGTGGGTGAGTCATCAGGCCTCTGCTCCCGTTCTCTGTAAAAGCCCTACCTGAAAGAGCGGGCCGCGGCCACTGAGGTTTGCTTTCACAGAGACGCCTGCTAGGGAGCGAGGCCCAGGGACCCAGGGAATCAAGCTGTCTCTTCCTCGGTGCTCTTTATCTTTTACTCTCAAAACAGCAAAAGCATGGTTTCTTTTCACACGGGAATAAAAGGGATGCAGAAACTTTCTCTTCCCTTTCACAGCTTCCCTCCCATCCCTCTGCCGTCTGTGCACTGGCTGCCTGGCTCTCTGTGTCTCTCTGTACTGTGCTATCTCAAGACTGTCCATAACAGAGAGCTGCAAATCAAGTCCACATCCCAAAGTCACACCAAAGGGTAAAACAAACTGAGATAAGAGACCGTGCCTCTTCTGATGAGTGAGGACTGCCAGCCCCATCAGCTAAGACTCAATGACGCCTTTCTAAAGAAATGTTACATGAATTTCATTTTCTGGCTTGCCCCTAGCGCCCCTCAGGTTGGCTTTTTTCATGTTTTTTGATGTTTATTCATAGGAATAAATGGATTGTTTGATCTTTCTGGATTTCCCATTTAGTGACTAATCAAGAAAAGAAAAAAAAAAGAAATACATAATTTCAAGCCCTCATACCACTGGTTGCAACTGCAAAAAGTGATAAGAAAAAAACAGACTTTGTTCTTTAACCAACTGTTTGGTTTATCACTTACTATGTCTCATGTACCTAGCTACAGGCCCCCTGCCCTCAAATCTCATGGACTAGAGCAGGGTTTCTCAAACTCATCATTATTAATATTTCAGGAAGGATAATTCTTTGTTGTGGAGAGTCTTCCTGTGCAGTGCAGGATTTGGTAATATCCATAGCCTCTCCTTTCTGGATGCCAGTAGCATCCCCACCCCAGCTGTGCCAACCAAAAGTATTTCCAAACATTGCCAAATGTCCCTTGGGAGACAAAATTTCCGCTGGTTAAGAACCAGTAGACTAAATACACATGAAAACAAAGGTAAATAATGAAATGAAACAGATACCAAAATGAAGTGAGATCGTGATGGAAGGCAGAAATGTGTTAAGTGCCACAGAAGGGAAAACCAACTCCACCAGGCAAAATGAGGAAAAAAGAAAATGAGGGAAACGGAGGATCAAGCTAGATCAGAGCTTTTGTTGTCTGAAATAACCCCCTATCTTGAACTCAAACTAGCCTTCTTATACAACTACTATCCTTCGGTCTAGACCCTCTCATTTGATCCTTTGAAGTTAGTAAATGCAAAAACTAGTCGTCTATGCAAGTATTTCCCAGCTCACGTGATACAGTCTGAATTCTCTACTCTGGACTCTGGTCCTCTAGGAGAGAAGCATGGGGCAGAGATCACTGGTTGAGCCTCAGCCATTGCCAGTGAAGATGAGGGCAAAGAAGAGAGCAGCCCCTGGGGAAAAACTTGGGGGAGCATAAATGTATCATCCAGTACTAAGCATGAGCATCTAAATCTACTTTTAAAATGAAAGTCTGGGAAAGGATTTTACAAGTCTGATATATTTTTCTACTGTGCAATGAAATAAAAGTGAGCTGTAACAATGGAGTTTTTTGAAATGTCATAAAATTAAGGTACTTCATTCAACACTTAACCAGAAACTCTACACACACAACCATGCTGTTTAGTGGTGTTCCCTTTGCTCTCCTTCCATGTTTTAACTATTTGCTCCTCTCCAAGTTAAGAAAAATTCCAGCTGAAATAGCAGACACTCAGACACTCACTGCCGTAGGTCATTCATGCCAGCCAGCCACCCAGGATCACTATCCCATGTGTGCAGTTGTGTGAGTATGCAGGAGTCTGTTTAATCTCACTGAACTTTAATGCTGATAAATGTACAAAGTGAAAATGAAGGGACTGGAAAGAAGTATTTCCAGAAAGGTCGAGTAAGAACTGAAACCGAGCAGGACCTTGTTGGGCCTTCCTGGGTACAAGCCCTTCTGTGTAACCTGCTTCTTGTTTGTAAAAAACTTCAGTCTCCTAGGCCCTTCTCGAGTTTCAAAGAGCAGGCTGTAACAGTTAATGATTAGAGAAGTGAGAAAATGCAGAAACGAAGGAAAAGCAGTCAAGCAAGTAAAGTAATAATGGTTTGAACAACAATTCAGGGATAAAACAAAGTCAAAGTCCTCCCAGCTTCTCCTCAAGGGTTGTAGGTAACAACCTAATGCATATCTTTGAGTCATTTTGCAGAAACAAAAACCCCCACCCAGTGGAAGTTGTTGATTACATGCTGATCACAAGCATTGGACCCCAGACTGGTTGAAACCAGAAGATTCATGATTAAAATTCCCAGAACATCACCCTGTTACCTCACCAACAATCAATCAGAAGAGTGTCCACAAGCTGATTACACACCCAATGGCCCTACTCCTAATGTTGCCTTTAAAAACCCTTGCTAAAGAATATAACATGGAGAAAAGACAGTCTCTTCAGTAAGCGGTGTTGGGAAAACTGGACAGCTATTTGTAAATCAGTGAAGTTAGAATACTCCCTCACACCATATACAAAAATAAACTCAAAAAGGTTTAAAGACTTAAATAAAAGACAAGACACTATAAACCTCTAGAAGAAAACATAGGCATAACATTCTCTGACATAAATCTTAGCAATGTCCTCCTACAGCAATCTACCCAGGCAATAGAAATAAAAGCAAAAATAAAGGTTACATAATTAAACTTATAAGCTTTTGCACAGCAAAGGAAACTATACACAAAACAAAAAGACAACCTACAGAATGGGAGAAAATCTTTGCAAAAGTTGCAACTGACAATGGCTTAATTTCCAGAATATATAAACAGCTCATATAATTTAATAACAAAAAATCAAAGAACCCAATCCAAAAATTGGCAGAAGACCTAAAAAAGCAATTCTCTAATATGGACATACAAATGGCAAATAGGCACATTAAAAAATCCTCAATATCACTAATTATCAGAGAAATGCAAATCAAAACTATTATGAGGTATCACTTCACACCAGTCAGAATGGCCATCATTCAAAACTTCACAAACAATAAATGCTGGAGAGGCTGTAAAGAAAAGAGAACCCTCTTACACAGTTGGTAAATGGTCTGGTGCAACCATTATGGAAAACAGTATAGTGATTCCTCAAAAGACTAAAAACAGACTTACCATATGATCCATCAATCCCACTCCTGGGAATATATTAGGAGGGAACTCTAATTTGAAAAGATACATGCACCCCAGTGTTCATAGCAGCACAATTTACAATAGCTAAGACATGGAAATAATCGAAATGTCCACTGACTGACAGATAACTAGATAAAGAAGTTTTGGTATATTTATACAGTGGAATACTATTTAGCCATAAAAAAGAATAAAGTAATGTCATTTGCAGCAACAATGGATGGACCTGGAGAGCATCACTCTAAGTGAAGTAAGCCAGAAAGAGAAAGATACCATATAATATCACTTACATGTGGAATCTAAAATAACAAAAGACACAAATGAACTTATTTACAAAACAGAACCAGATTCACAGACATAGAAACCAAACTTATAGTTACTGGGGGGAAAGGGGGTGGGAAGGGATAAATTGGGAGTTTGAGATTTGCAGATTCTAACTACTATATATAAAATATATAAATAACAAGTTTCTTCTGTATAGCACAGGGAACTATTTCAATATCTTGTAGTAATGTATAATGAAAAAGAATATGAAAATGAATGTATGTATATGACTGAAACTTGCTGTACATCAGAAATTGACACATTTTAAACTGACTATATTCAAATTTAAGAATGGAAAAAAAATAAAAAGAAAAAAAGAAAAGAAAAACCCTTGCCTAAAAGCCACTGAGGAGTTTCAGCTCTTTTGAGCATCAGTTGCCCACTCTCCTTGCCTATTTGCAAATAAACAGTGTACTTTCCTTCATCACAACCCAGTGTCAGGAGATTGGCTTTGCTGTGTGTCAGGCGAGTGAACCTGAGTTCAGTTAGGTACTAGAACCTCCAAAAACCTATTCCTCCATAAAAGCAACCAGAACACTGGCAAAGAAAAGAGCCAAAATTAACTTTTTCAGAATTCTATGAATTAACTCAAGGCATGCAATGATCCAAGGAGTATTTATTTAAGAAAAGTGGCTGAATCTCAGTTAAAAATGGCAAGCTTTCTGACATTTGAACTTGTCCTATTACCATTTTGTTTTGAATCAGAAGGTTTGTACCATTATTTGTTGAATAGATGTAGTTTGCTCTGGTTGATTAAGCATCAATCAATTTACAATAAGGCTGAGTATACACAGTAATAACAAAGCAGCAATTTCACCATTCATAAATCCATTTTTGGCCGCATAAGGTTTTTACCAGTAAATGAACGGACACAGTAATTGTTCTCACGGCCTACTGGAGTTCATGTAGACCCTAAGAGATGACTTTAATAAGGAGAGACTCTGAGAGCTTAGGGTACATGGCACATATTTAGTGTTGATATGCTACCATTATCACTAACTTCACTATAAAACATGTCCATGAGCTTTTAACTGGGCCTCTGCCACTAAGCTTACAATTAGAAAATAAGAGTTGTAGGGGAAGCAACAACACCCTTCACTGTAACTACCACTCCTGCTGGCATGTAACTCTGCCATCAGAATGAAAAAAGAAAAGTTAAATTGCCTAGAACTGTTAGTGAGTGTTTCAGGACTTTTCACGCCTTTTTTTTCCAATTCATTTTTACCAAGAGTATAAGTTCCTTTCACAACATCTCTGACTACATTGGTTGCCATGGTTTTCTAGCTTTCAATACCCCTGAAAACAAACAAACCATTAGATTTATGTCATTGTTAATTTGTCTCTTTGTATAAAACACATAGGTGATTTGTAGCTTGGAAATCAGCACTAGTTATCTCAAATCTCCCTTAGCCAAAAGTTGGCACCAGAATGTTTTAACCATAGATATAATAGCATGACTTCTATTTAGAAGACCCCATGAAAAGATAAGTACCATTTTTAATTAGTGCGTCAATTTTGCCTGCTTTTAGAGTTGCTAAAGACAGTTTATTAATCTTTTATGCATTTTCAGTATTATCTTGTGTCCAAGCCTCTTTTTTTTGGATAATGTAAAAATAGAAATTATCCTAAATTTTCCAAAAAAATCACAAATTCCAAATTGATAGACTCCAAATTTCTTAAAAACATATTTATTGAAAGTGATATTACAGCATTATCTGGGTGTTCTTTCTGGAGGTTCTAAACTGTTTTTACTCACAAAGCTTCTGACACCAAATATGTGGGGGGTTTTCCCCACACCAACCAATTCTCCAACTTCTCCAAAGACAATTGGGTGTCTACAATTCAATCCTGACACTACCTACCCAGAGTTAAACAGACCCCACAGGCTAAGAGCTCCGTCCCCCAAGACTGCTCCCACTTCAGATGCCGACCACAAGCCCTGGCCTCTCATACTTCTGACTGACCACCTATAAATCTGGGTTCTCATGATGGCCTCCTCAGATTTGATGATTTGCTAGAATGACTCACAGAACTCAGGAAAGGTTTACTTACTATTAGTGGTTTATTCTTAAAAATACAACTCAGATGGGGAAGGTATAGCTCTAAGTGGTAGAGCTCATGCTTAGCATGCACGAGGTCCTGGGTTTGATCCCCAGTACCTCCTCTAAAAAAAAGTAAATAAATAAATAAACCTAATTACCTCCCCTCTCCCAAAAAAATACAACTCAGAAACAGCCAAATGGAGAAGATACTTAGGGCAAGTTACAGGGTCAGGAGCACAGAGTTTCCGTACCCTCTCAAGGCAGGCCACCTCCCAGCACTTTTAAGTGTTCACTGCCCAGAAGCTCTCCAAACTCCATCTTTATGACTTTTTATGGAGGGTTCATTAAGTAAGCATGATTAAATCCTCAGCTATTGATGATTAACTCAATCTCCAGCCCTTCCCAGAGGTCAGAGGCTGAGGATGAAAGTTCCAACCCTCCTAGTCATGCACTCATCTTTCCAGCAGCCAGCCTCATCCTGGAGCTATCTAGGTGCCCCCAGCCACCGACAATCTCATCAGCATACAAAACATACCCAATCACACCAGAGAGTCCAAGGGTCTTAGAGGCTCTTGTGTCAAGAACTAAGGACTAAGGCCAAATGTTAAAACAAAAGATGCTCCTATCATCTCTATCACTCAGGAAACAACAAGAGAGTTGGGAGCTCTAGAACTGAGGACAAAGGCCAAATACATATTTCTTCCTGTATCACAATGTCACAAAGGCACATCAATTCTTTCAAGCCATGAAGAGAACCAGTCTACATCTGGTGGGTGTGAATCTCCCAATGACCTCAGCCCCATTCAGTTCAGGCCCAAAAGAGAAGTCAGTCTAGAAGAATATAAACAGCTTCATACCCACAAGCAAGAGAGGAAGTTGGTAAAAAGTTTATTATGTCCTAAGGGACCAGGTCCTATTTCCTGTGGAAGTTATCTTAAAAGCTCCTGAATCATGACCATTTTGAAAGATAAATAATAAGTGGCTACACTTAGGCTAACTAATTCCTGGCCTTATACTTGCCATTTGCTTCTACAACGGTCAGCACATCTGACTGACCAGACACTGCCCCCAGCCCCAGGCCCACTGTTACAATTAGGGTTAGAGTCAGAGCTAGTAATTTCCCTGTCTGTTTTACCTTACTCTGGCAATTGACATTTACAATCATGTTTGGATTCTGAGTCATTCCCCTAGGAATGGAGTCACCGGACGACCACCTCAGGAGAATGACCAGACCCTCCGAAGTCCCTCCTGGCACCTAACGAGTCTGATCAGATAAAGAAGGTTGCGGGCTGATGACCCTCCAGACCAACGGATGGCCCCATGACACCAGACAGACCTGCCAAGATTCAGGAGGAAGTTTCACGAGAGACTCTTGTTGATCAATATCCCCTTTTACTCTCGAGTTTGTTCACTATATAATCACTAAGCCCCAACCCTAAGACGGGCTCACAGTTTTGAAGGCACTAGTCTGCCAGTAGTCCCCTTTGCCCAGCAAAGGAATAAAGCTGCCTCTTTTCTTCTAAGCTCCAAGATTTTGTCTCTGGGTTATTTGGCTCGTCAGGGACAGGGGCCGATCTTTTGGCAAAAATATTCCCCTCTGATATCATGGAGAACTGCTCCCTAAAATTTTAATGCTGGGACTTCCCATCCATCCACTCCTCCCCACCCCCACCATCTCTGGCTCAGCTGAACCTTGGCAGGTGATACTTGCTAGTAGCCTAGGGCAGAGGTCCTGTCTTATGCATTCTTGTATTGTCAGCACATACCACAGAGCCCAGGGAGAGGAAGCTCTCACTTGTGTTGAAATAAGTGGAACTGAGATATTTGTTAAATGAGTGATGTATGCACAGGCCTACAATTGTAACAACTTGAATGTAGCAAAAGTGAGATATATTAGAGAGCAGACCAACGTGCCCATCCTAGCCTAAGCCCAGTCAGCGTGACAGAAGAAGGCAGGATAGCAGATCTGAGGAGAGTGGCCAAGAACCAGAACCAGGGAGGTCAGGTACACCTGGGCCACTGGCAAGTCCAGGCAGCACTGAAGAGTCAAGGTCACACATTAAGATTCACTGCCTTCCCTTCTGGCTGTGGGATGTAGACTTGATTTCCAATGTTCATTCTTTGATTCAGTTTATTCTTTGATTCAACATTCAACAGGATCACTTACAAAACCCCTATGTGAGCAACACAAGGAAACAGAAGGCTTTCCAGAGCCTGCGATGCACATTAGTCATAATACCAAGTCAAGTGGGCACGGTCACAAGAGGGAGATGAATGAAGGTCTACCTGGTAAGAGACCTGTTAATAATCATCTGATTATTACAAGAGAAGCACTTTCTCACCTAATACATATATATCTGCACAGCAGAAAGGATTTATGAAGTGGTCCTCAGACTGGTTCCCCTGCTTACAACACTGGTCTCTCCCCACTCCTCTTTCCTAACTCCACTCATCTTCAGGTCTCAACTTAGAAGTCACTTCCACCAGAACAACTTCTTTGATCCTTCCAAGGTCCGTACTACATGTTCCCAGACACACATGACCTCCCTTATTAGAGCACTTACTACGCTGTCTCCTAATTATTTGCTTAATTTTCTGTCCCCCTAATTAGATTAAATTCCACAAAGACAGAACTGCACATGGCTGGGTCACCCTGTATCTCTGCTCAGGGTTTGGTGCATGGTAGGCATGCAGTGAACGTTTTATATGGATTTCTCAGTCAGTCAACAAGAGCACATTTAAAGGGCCTCAGCAAAAATCAAAGTGGAATAACATGGAGTGGTCAAACTGCTCATCAGTAGAATTGGACATGAAAATAGATTAAAGCAAATTTTGCCCCAAGTATATAATTCAAGGCTATAGGCCCCACCCTCATTCCGGAAAGGGGTTCACTTGTACTAGCAATAAGTCATTGCAGAAACGGAAGCTGTGAGAGCATTTGAAACACCAAATTATCCAACATTTGTTTGTTCCTATGATTAGTTTCCCCATCACCACAATACCTCTTAACAGAACTACTAATGAAGAGGAGAAATCATGCCCCATCTTTCCTCCCCTCCTGCCTCTGCCTTCTGGGCGCCTTGAGAGCCAGCTGGCAATAGCCAGAAGAAGAATGAAGAATGAAGGGAGCGAATAATCCCTGCACTTCAACTTTCAGTTGTTACACACTGTCAGATTCTGACAAAGGGTCAGAGTCGTGCCCAAGGCTTGAACAACCTGGGATGCCTGTTCCCAGGGCTCTGTATTCCCAGTCCTGGACCCCCTGCTCAGGAAGCTTCCCCATACAGCCTCTCTACCTAAGAACCAGGCTACCAGAGGAGGCTGGGTCCAACACCCATCAGCATCACTGAGTGTCATACACACCTGGACACTGCTGAATGTGACCCTGAGTAGCCATATTACCACTGGGATGCAAAAAGCAAGCTGCACTGCACTTTTCAATGGAAATGCTCCTATTTGATCTGTATCTGTACAGACTGCTTTTTCTACAAGCCTGTCACTGTATGTGATGTCTCTATTACACACACACAGCCTCTGGCACCATGGACGAGGTTTAATCCCTGCCCAAAATCAAAATGTGCCAGAGCAGATCAAAATACAAAGCAGTGCTTAAGTCGAGGTGGAGAGCAATTCACAGGCACAGACATCTAACTTAACTCTTCCTTTGCTTCTACGGCTAATTTTCAATTGGACTGTAGCAATCTAATTGGATGCCACATCACCACCCTCTCCTCCCTGCTCCTCAAAGCCATTATCAACACCTAGAATCATCAGATTCTACTACGTCACACAATGCTAGTCATTGGATTCTAGCAGAGAGGCAATGGAAACACCACAGGGTATCTTCCATTTCCAAACAGAGCCCAGGGAAAGCATCGCTCCACCGTCAGGCACTCCCCACGATCCCGAGGTGGTTCATATGCAACCCAGTTGGAAAGTGGCACTTTCCAGTCTAGAGCAGCTGCTCCACTGAAACTCCCCCCGAGAAGGTTGCCTCGGCTGAAAGCCAATTTTCTATGGCAGTGCCCACAGATTAATAAAACTTGTGCAAAGAGACAGTCTTCCAAATAATCAGCCTTCCTATTCCAGATCTTGGGAAGTCATGCCTGATCCAAGCCCGTCTGCAAACTTGGCTCCTTCACCAGCCCAGATGCGAGCAAATAAGGTCTTCTGTTATAAATTTCAAGTGCCTTTCTTAAAGCACAGGTAAGAAACATGGGACAGAGTAACTTGTCCTAGCTCTTACCAGGATGCAAACGTGCTTCTCCCTCTGACCCAGAAAGCATCCATGGAGTGGCCATAAAGCTCCCAATTAACATAAGTCCACAGTAGGAGGAGGGTGGGAGCAAGGACAGACGTTACAGCCGCTTGAGCCCGTATCTGAGGAGGCGTGAGAAAGAGGACTGGTAACAGACCTTGCTGGGATCGATTCTTACAGCTGTTTAAAGAATGATGCGGTTCTCATTACAAAAGTAATCAGTGTTCACTGTAGAAATACAGACAAGCATGGCAAGAAAGGTAAATTAGCAGTAATCCACTTTCCAAAAGTAAGCACTGTTAAGATTTTAGTGCAATTCCTCCATTCCACGTTAGTGTGTGTATGTTTTTTGTTGTGAGTACTATTTTGTAACTGACATTTTTACTTATAAAATTGTTATATAAATATTTGTGTACATTTTTTAAAGGCCACATGTATGAGTACTAAAAAATAGCTGACATTTATTGAGCCAGGAATCTTACTGCATTAAAGGTAAACTGAGGCACAATAGACATTTTAAGAGTTGAACAAAAGTCTATTCAAATTCCACAGCGCCAACCTGAAAGTAGTTAGCAGCGCTCCACTGACAGGAGCTCGGGGAGAAGCAAATAAAGTGCTGAAGCGAAGTAAGAAAATTATTGATTGGCTGAAGCTTACAGCCTAGCTGGCTATCTGTGACTGGTTTCCCTTAGCATTTTGATTTCATAACTTTGAGGCATTTACAGGCTTAGACTTTGATTTGCTTACATAGGCACAACGGCACTAGAGCCAGGTCAGCTGAACGGCCTCCTTCTTTAATTAATTTAGCATTCTCTTACTCTTCACAAGGGCTCTCTGAGTTAGATACTATTATATGTCACCCTTTTATAAAAGAGGAAACAGAGATGTAGAGATAAGCTCTGATGCCCCATCTGCTCCTCTTCCTCCCCTACACCATCTTCGCACCAACAGTGAAAAGACAGCTTCCAGGTGCCTTCTCAACTCTCTGAACACCAGCTAGACCAGACCAGAAACAACAGGTCACCACAAAGGCCTTCCAAGACCGTCTCTGCCAGCGCAGAGCAGGTAAGTCTGCCACACAGACCTCGGGCTACTAACTGCCGCCCCCTGACACTTTCCTGCCCTGCTTCCACCCTGGATTGGACCAGGACTCGGTTTTATTATGAATTCGGGAGACAAAGCGCACCATTTTCTGTGCAGTGGTCCCTCTGTATCATTTTGAAGCCAGAGTTCATGGCCTTGCCAGGACCAGAAATCACATTCACCATATCTTCTCTTGTTTGTACCACCTCTTAATAAACAAGTGATTGAATCTTGTTCTCTCCTGCTTTTTGTCTCTTGTTTTGAATTATTTTTCACACTGTTTTAGTTACTGCTTGTGTCTTTGTAAGACAGTATTTGTTCTCCATTCTTCTCTTGTTCCCTTTGTTCAATGCTCCTCTCCCACACCCCATCCAGGTCTCCTCCACTAACTCGTGGGTTCTGGGCTTCGCTTTCTGTAGATATCATGCTGGTAGAGAAGCTTCCCTTCCTTTTCCCCTGGGTCTAGCATAATCATTCAAGGCTGCTCCTGGCACATGAAGGAGCCAATGGCACCAAAATTGACAAATCCCAGCTTTATATAATAAAGAGACAGAAACCATCTCATCCCATACCTAGCTGCTGCCACACACAAGCACTTTCCACTCCTCTGCACTCTTCCTTGGTGATTTCCAGCTCCCATAGTTCCTCATACAACCAAAACCTCTGTGACGTTGTTAATGCTACAAGTACCATCTGGAGGCAGCTCTCTTAGCTTTCTGACAAAGGCCGAGGTGTTCCAGAGACATTTCACTGCAATCCAACCTGCTACCTAGAAACCAGGCTGCTTAATATCACTTGTCACCAATAACTCAGGGTTAGGAGTCAGAATACTGCAAGCAGTTTAGGGTGAGGTGGGAGAGGGGAGCAGTCTGAAATGCGATTCATTTTGCTTCTGGGCTGGCTCTCCAGTAAGACTTTAAGGAAGCATTTGTTTTTCAGTCTGATTATATTCCCATATCCCTCCAGTGTCTCCAGCACCTCCTTTTTCTTCTCTGTGCCCTGCTGACCCCCTAGTTTGCACACAGACACACACACAGGCTCTTACGCATACACACACACGAAAATAGACACCCAAGATTCCAAGGTTTTTGAAACGTACTCACTGATAGGAATTAAGTGCTGATTATAATAAGTCTTTCTGTGTATTTCTTTTTCATTTTTACCGTAATAGAAAATAAAGAAGAGAATTAAAGATAGGTGGCACATATCACGAGGACAAACCCTACATATCTGCTGAGACCTGACCACTGAACATCTCCTCAGAGGACTGGGCAGGGCAGCCCCGATGAGACTGGTCCCCACAGGGTGGCTGCTTTAGGGTCCCAAGTTGTTGGCAGCACCACCTGAAAACAATGAACGAACCCAGACTTCGTGCTGTGGCTACCCGCTGGGTGTGCTTTCTAGAAGCAGAGCCAATCCTGACCCATCCTCTAAGGGTAACACTGGAGAGCTATCGCACAGACAAAGGTGTTGCACTCAGGAGTAAAGGGGCTCCCGTTCGAACAGCGTAAGATCTAAAGCGTGTGGCTGCTTTATCTCAACTCAGTCTCTCACTGGAAGCTAAATGACAGTGGTGCAACTCTGCTTTGCACTGAGCTAGGAAAGAGCTGGCGAGATTTTCTCAGGGATAACAGAAACATGCAAAAATATGTCAGGATACACATATCTTACTTAAGACTGAGTGCACAGGATTAAGACAAAAGTCTATGGAAAAATGAGAAGAATCATTGATTTGGGATGATCTCAAGCAGGTAGGAGTGAGAATCAAGGTTTTAAATAGCTGCCAACAGCTATAAAAACAAGTGAACTGTAAATTCTTCTGACTGGAGGTTTCCTAAAACAGCAGAGACAGAAATATTCCTAAAATCCTAATGCAGGGAAAGTCACTCAAATAAATACTCCTTAAGGTAATCGATGCATTAAGAGGAAGCATTTGCAGATGAAAAGCCACATAATACACAGAGGTTGCATCCTGACAGGATAGTTGTTAAAAGAATCCATTTGTGGATTTCGATATTCAGGGTCAGTAATTTCTCAGAAAAAAAGTTAATGGAAACAAAACAGAATTCAGAGCACATTCTCCCAACCAGCATGCAGAAATATAAGCAAAAACACACCCTTAGCATATCGTCGGGCTATAGAATGCAAAATTGTTGCAACATTCTATTTAGTAGAATTTGCCATCAATACAATGGAGAACAGAAGGAGGCCAGATGTTGGGGGACATTTGTGTGATTGGGCAGGGGGACTAAATGACCTCTGGTCACTTCTAGCCTGAGGCTGCAATGATTCAATATCTGAAGGCAGAAAGGATGGATGGGAATAAACCAAGTGGTGACTGGATGGACCAGAAGAAATTTTCTCAAATCAGCTTCCAGTCCCAGAAGCTGCTCTGAAAATATTAGAAATATGTCACAGACTCAGAGAAATTACAGTAAGTTGACCGAGAATGAAACCATAAAAGCTAACGGCTGTGGTCTAATCTTCCTTCCTGGAAAGAGGAAAATCTGAAATGGGCAGCAATGTGTTAGAAAGGTTGGGACAGTGGGAGTCTGGTCTGGGTTTCAGGATCTAGAGCATCAATATCCTTTGGAACATTACAGCCAGAGCAAGAGAAGGATAAAGCTAAGGAAGATGTCAAGAGAGAGTCCAGAAACTCAGACAGGACCCAGGAACTTCGTACAAGAGGTTTGGAACTGGATGAATAAGCAAACATGAGGCTGAAGGGAATCCTTCTGGAAGGGGATGTCAAAGCTAACCCAGTTCAAATGACTTTTGAAAAATACACCGCTGCATGTAAAAGACCACAAAGATAACCACACAAGTCAGACACAGCAAGTACCGTGTGTCCTTTGGCTGAGGGTGGTGCATGGTCCAGGCTGGTCATGAATGGCTTTTATCAAGGCCTCACTCCCTCGACTCAGGGCTAGTGTTGTGCATGTAACATGTTATTTACTCTTCACAGCAACTCTCCATCCTTATCAAACCTCTCAGTTAGAGAAATAGTATTTATGGAAGATTGGTAGATTGTAAATTGTACATGTCAATTAAACTAGACAATGAGGGAGCTATACTACAAGGAATGTCCGGGGTTACATGATGTTTTCCCACCCTTCTCTACCTCCAACTCTAACTGAACAGCACTGTGATAAACTGACTAGCTGACACTGAATGAAGCAGTCATGTGAAAAGTATCATTGTGCTTAATGTAAGAACAATACTTACTACATTACACAGTATCCTCTTCGTGAGTCCCCAGGTGACATAATTCCTGATCTTAGTGCCATTATAACTAAGAATTATTATGGCTCTCCTAGCACTTGGCATGTGTTTATGTTGTAGGCACTAGATTATGCAACTGATCCTATTTCCCTACTAGCACTGGCTGCTAGGAAGCTCCAGGCCAGATTTGTGACCCAACTCAAGACATGCTATTACCCTAACTTCACTCCATTCTTCCTTGATTCACTTTTGAAATTTAGTTATGTTTTATCTTTTTGATCCTACAAAATTTTGTACATTGTTTAAAATCCTTTTTGTACAAGATCAGGTATAAACACATACATACACACATTTACATGTACAGATCTAAAAGTGCTACAGCCAAATTATAAAAATGGTGCAGGTACTAAGGGTTTCTTTAATGTAGATATAATTGAAATTAGTGAAATTCCTGTCCTCTGTTAAAATTATGTCTTATTAAAATTTATAAGTAACCCACTTTTCCTGTTTCACATTTTTATTGAGGAAATCCATTTTCAACTTTCCAGAAACCTGTATTTCTTTAGTCCTCCTAGAGGAACCAAGCATTCTAATTTATATGGAACAACTTCTCCATCTATTGGCACAATTTAACATTGCAAATAGTATCTCAAAATCAAATGTTCCCTTGTTATCCTATGGAAATTTTCCCCCCACTAAGAATCTCAAAAAGCTGCCACTGTCAATAATTAAATGCATCTCCCCTGTTTTAAGCTCTTTGCCTTTAGGAGCTAATAAACCCATGGAAATTAAATTTATGGCACTATCACTGGGCTGAGAGGCTTCCTGGATCACAATCCCTATCTCCTAAAGGAAGTCAAGCTAAATTTTCCATTATAAGATATAAAAGAATGAAGAAGTATTATGTATAGACTTAATCTAAACCAACTTAGGATGTGATAATTATTTTTAAAATGTATTTAAAGACAGTGAAATACTGGACATGACAACATTTCAATCCTCATTTCCTGGCTTATTTCACTGGCTTGGATCTGTAACAAAACTGAATAGAAGTAATGAGAGTAGACATCCTTGTCTTGTTTCTATTCTTACAGGGAAAGCAGTCTTTTATCATTAAGCATGATGTTAGCTGTAGGTTTGCTGAACCTGCCCTTTATCAGGCTGAGGAAGTTCCCTTCTGTTCCTAGTTTGCTGAAGTTTTTATTATGAATGGATGTTGAATTTTTTCAGATGATTTTTCTCCATCTATTGAGGTGATTATAGTTTTTCTCAGTCTGTTGATACAGTGAATTACAGTGGTTAATCTTCAAATGTTGATCACTCTTGCTTTCCTAAGATAAATATCTTTTTTCAGGATATACAGTCCTTTTTATATATTGATAAATTTGACTGACTAATATTTTGTTGAGGATTTACCTGTTCTGAACATTTCATACAAATGGAATCACACAACATGTGGTCTTTTGTCACTGGCTTCTTTCATTTAGCATGACGTTTTCGAGATTCATCCACAGTATAACATGTATCAATACTTCATTCCTTTTTATATTCCGAACAATATCCCATTAAATGGATATATCACTTTTTGTTTATACATTCATCAGTTGATGGACATTTGTGTTGTTTCTACTTTGGGCCACCATAAATAATGCTTCCATAAACATTCATGTGTAAATTTTTATATAGACATATGTTTTCATTTCGTATCTCTTGGGTATATACCTTGCAGCAAAATTGCTGAGTCATAATGGTAAGTATGTCTAATATTTTGAGAAACTTCCAAACTGTTTTCAAGGTGTTTGCACTACTGTATACTCCCACCAGCAATGTATGAAGGTTCCACTTTCTCCACATCCTCATCAATACTTGTTATTGTCTGTATTTTTAAAGTATGGTTGGTTTTTAAATGTTTCTGCTTTAAATGCCATATATTTATACCATACAGCCCCATTTATTTCCAAGAGAATCTTTTATATGGTTTGTTTAATTATAGTAAGGTCAATAAAGACATAATCAGTTAGTGAAATAGTATGAAATTCAAATGTAAATGTCTATAATTGGTGTTAAATAAATAAAATTTTCTACTCCAAAATGGTTTTTAAAAATAATCTCAAGGGTTGAGATCAGTGGGTCACTAGTTCATCTTCCTGATGAACTAGTTAGATCCAAATTCATGATGACAAAAAATAAATTCTCCAACCTTGATTAATATTTATACTTTTTTCTCAAAGAGCTAAATAATGTTTTCTAGCTGTATCAAGGTATAATTGACAAATAAAAATTGTATCTATTTAAGTTATACAGTGAGATGATCTGACATATGTATATATTGAGAAATTATTATCATTATTACCAAAGTCAAGTTAATTAACACATCTAACACTTCAAGTAGTTACCCTTTTTTTGTATGGTGAAAACACTTAAGACCTACTCTCTTAGCAAATAAAACAATAAGACATTTATTAAAGAAACTGAAGAAGACATAAATAAATGGAAAAATATCCCACATCTATGTATTGGAAGAATTAATACTGTTAAAATGTCCGTACTACCAAAAGTAAGCCATAGATTCAATGCAATCCTCATCAAAATTCCAATGGCATTTTTCACAGAAATGGAAAAAGCAATTCCAAAATTAACATGGAACCACAAAAAACTCCAAATAGCCAAAGCAATCTTGAGAAAGAACAATGCTGGAGGTATCATATTTCCTGATTTCAAACTATATTACAAAGCTGTAGTAATCAAAACAGTATGGTACTGGCTAATATTACACTTTGAAAATATCAATAGTGTTTAGCTTTGCCCTCATCTCCTTAATAGCATAGAACAACCATCTCAGTGCTTTACATTTTCAAATCACCCATGTCAACAATTATTTTTCTCCCCAAGATTGCTGCTATTGAAACGTGTGGCTTCTGGTTTCAACTATAATTTTGATCAAAGCTATATCAGGAATATTTTGGTCTTGTAATTTCATTTACAAATTAATATTTAATTAATATACATTTTTAACAAATACCAATTATCAATTTCTCCCATCAAGTTAACACACACACACAGATGATAACATCAAACATTGTGAAGGATCAAAAGACAGTTATTCTGCCTCAAAAGGAGGAAATTTAAACTAATACAAGTTTTCCAGAGGATAATATGGAAACATATTTTTTAAATTTTAAGAATGTGTATACCCTTCAACCCAACTATTCTTTTTCTAGGAATTTGTGCAAAGGAAATCATTAGAAATGTAGTCAAAATTTTATGCATAAGGGGGATATAGCTCAGTAGTAGAGTGCATGCTTAGCATGCACAAGGTCCTGGGTTCAACCCCCAGTATCTCTATTAAAAAAATTTTTATGCATAAAAATGTTCATCTTTATAAAGAGAAAACAAGGAAATTATTACATAGCTAAAGATGGGGGACGGTAAATGGTTAAATAAAATACAATCTATTTGTGTGATGCACTATTATGCAGCAGTACAAAAATCATGTTTTCAACTAACTTTTAATGGCCTGAGAAAATTTTTTGATGTTGTGTTTTGACAAAAATGCAATATATAAAACTTCCTGCTATGTGTTGCCCGCTTATTGAGATAAGACAGAGACCAACAGAACAAAACATATTACCAATGATAAGTTATTCATGAGTGGTGGCGATTATGGGCAGTTTTTATGGAGTGTGTGTGTATGTGTGTGCGCACACACACATGTGCACACGGGTATATTTTCAAAGTTTTCTGCAGTGAACATGTTTTACTTTTATAATGATAATTAAAGAAATGTACAGAAATATTCTTAATTTCACCTCTGTCTAAAATCACTTTTTTATTTTACTGCACAGCCAGAAATGTCTCCTTCAAGAATACCTTATTTTGCTTTCTCCAAAAGTTGCAAAAACAACTTAGATAATGAGCAGTTTATCTGCAGTAATAACATATTGGCTCCACTTAGGGAACTGGCTCACAGAACTTTTCCCTATGGCAAAACAAAAATGTCATACACGGAGGCATTACAATGTTTATGCTAACTCTGGCATTTTACACGCTTGAGCTCATTATTATTCTCATTAATTTTGTGATTGTTAATAGCCCTGCTATTTATATGATGACTTAACCTTTACAGATTTCAATCAAAGATTTCAAAACTCAGCGGAGAATGTGTGTAGAATGTAAGAGGATGTATCTCTGAGTGATTTTCCCCAGCGGGGAGCATATTTAGATCTTCAATATACTTAAATGACTGGGACACCTAGCTAGAGAGAAGTCAAGAAACAATTATTTTTATCAGCAAAGATACAAAATTTTTAAATGATTAGTTGATTTTCATAAAAATATATATGAATGTTGAAAATACATATGAAATGAAAACAACCTACAAGGCTATTTTCTAGATGTTCACTTTTATATAGTTAACCTTAAAATGAGCAAGGAAAAAAACCTTTTTTTAACAAAGATCCTTATTTTACAGCAAAAGCTGTTCTAGGCTTAAATCTGAGCAGGATAAATTATAAATTTCCAAGGGATAAAAATACAGAAGATTCCACTGTTCACTTTTGCCAACAGACGGTCTAGGCCATCTTGCATAATCATTTTATCCTTGGTCACAGAGCTATCCATTAGTCTGTGACACCAGCTATGTTTCTGTAGAGTTGTGAAGTGTTTTACAAGCATCGTTAAAGCCATTATGTATAATAAGCATAAAAGCAGTAAGAACTATTATATCTTCCATCTTTTCCTATACTTCACAATAGTTTATAAAGCATGATAATTATCCGTTGTTTAAAAGAACCAGCTGATGGTAAAAATCTACAAGTCTGACAAAATATCCTGTTGCTGGTGCCATGGTGAAAAGGCACTTGGTGGTGGAGATGCTTCACAGTTCTACCACACCTACGGAGATGCTACCTGCGGGGTTTTTTAATTGCTTCCTCTCAGCTCCAAATCCATCCTTTTTGCACTATGTTTTGATGATGGGGCGGGGACTCTCAGACCACCTTTCTGCTTGGTCGGGTGGTTCTAAGTTGGGATGTGTCACTAGGGGCACCAGAGGGAGGACAAAAGGACATGCTCCTTCCTGTCTGTTTCCTGGGGGCTTCCTTCCTGCTTGCAGCTCCCGGGAGTCAGCCCTGCAGCGCTTCACCCTGCGGGAGCAGTACTTGTCCAGGGCACCAGCCAAATTCAGTCTTCAGTGTCCTCCACACGTGGAAACCCCTGTCTCCCACAGAGACAGCAGGATCAGCTGGCTCTCTCCTCCTTCAATGTCTGGGTCCCAGGCCCACAGGGCTCCCCATTTCAAACTCAGAAGCACCCACCAGTCCAGCAGCACCACCTCCTAAGAGGTCTGAGTTGCGGCTCCATAGGACCTCTCTGCTATGTGTCCTCAGCTGAGGGCTGGAAGCAGCTTCCCACAACTGCTGCCTTTTTGACACCTTAAAGTTCTCTTTTTATCTTCAGCAACTAATAGCACTACACCTAGCCGACAAGTCATATATTAAATTCTTTCGGTTCAAAAAACTAGTGTGGTTTCTTAGTCAGTTTGGGCTGCTATTACAAGTTACCATAGATGGAATGGCTGAAACAACAAACATTTATTTCTCAGTTCTGGAGGCTAAAAGTCCAAGATGAAGGTGCTAGCGTGTTCGGGTTCTGGTGAGAGTCCTCTTCTGGGTTGCAGAAGAAGTTACAGGGGCTAATACTGTATCTTCACAAGGCAAAAAGAAACCTAGCTAGCTCTCTGGTCTCTTCCTATAAGGGCACTACTCCCTTTCATGAGGGCTCCACCTTCATGACCTAATCATCTCCCAAAGACACCCCCTCCCCCCCCACTTCAAACACCATCACATGGGGACGGGTAAAGATTTCAACACAGCAATTTGGGGTGAGGACACTAACATTCAGTCCATTGCAGAACCTAACTGATACAGAAAAGAATTTGGCAATATCTAATAAAAATGACATGGATTTATCCTTTGACCCATCAATACCACTTCCAGTACTCTATGCAAAAAGATATATGGTCTAAGAGTTTGAAGTGCTACTTATAATGAATACTAGAGAAAAAAATGTCTACCAACGGTACACACACATAATAGGGTATTATAAACTCATATAAAGGAATGGTAAAACGCATTGTATACTAACTGCTATGCAGTGATCTCCATGATATGTGGTTAGGCAAAAAAATAAAAATCAAGAGGAAGAAAAATGTGTTGAATGATGCTATTTGTCTAAGAAAGAGAAGAATAAGAACATAGTCATATACTCACTTTTGTTAAATTCAATTGATTAATAACAAAACTAAAAAATACAGAGTACCTATTGGAGGTAGGAAGGAATAGGTTGAAGAAGACTGAGATAGAAGCTAGACTTCTCTGGCCATACTTTGCTTTACAGATTTGACTTTTTAAAGGTTTTGGTGAACAATTCCAACATTTGGGTGTGTGTGTGGGGTGGGGGTCACCACACGCACAAGCAGTTCTTCAACACCAGCTGGGTGTCCTACAAATCAACTGAACTCAGACTCTATCCAGACACTGCATCAGACCCCACAGATTAAGGGCTCCTTCCTACAATACTGCCTCCCCCAGCTTCAGACACCATCACAAGGCCAGGTTATCACCTATGCTTCTGAAAAACCAGCAATAGATTGGAGGTTCCAACAATCCCTTCTTTGGGTTCAATTAATTTGCTAGAGCAGCTCACAGAACTCAGAGGAACATTTTACTTACTAGATCACCAGTTTATAATACAAAGTTGTAACTCAGGAGCAGCCGGATGGAAATGATGCACAGGAAAGGGCACTGGGAAAGGGCATGGAGCTTCCATTCCCCTTTCCAGGCGCACCACTCAGCCCAAATCTCCACGTGTTCACCAGCCTGGAAGCTCTTCAAACCCTGACTTTCTGGGGTTTTATGGAGGCTTCATTATATACACAGGATTGACTAAATCACTGGCTGTGACAGATTCAACCTCCAGCCACTCACCACTCCCTAGAGATCAGGGGTGGGACTGAAAGCTCCAACTATAATCACAAGGTGGGCTCCTCTGGCAACCAGTCCCCATCCTTGGGTGCTCTCCAGGAGCCACCTCATTAACAAAACAAAAGACACTTTTAAGCTCTCATCCTCAGGAAATTCCAAGGGTATTAGGAGCTCTGCCAGAAACAAAGACCAAATATATATTTCTTACTACAAATCACAGTATCACAACTTTGAAACCATAAAAATAATTTCCATAATCATAAATAAAATTAAAGTTTTTTAAATGATGCATTTTATAAACAAACAAAGACTCTATCCACTGAAAAGGCACTGTTTCTACAAAGACCAATGCAACAGCAATGAGGACCCCTAGTGCCCAGACGATGCCTCTGGGTACCATTTCCCACTAATGGGGATCAGGGCTTTTTTGAGAAATGGCAGATTCTAGATCTCGAGAAGAAAATATACAAACTGAGTAAGGAACTCCTCGTTAGACCGGAAAGCAAGGCTACAACCCAGGATGGCTGGATTATGTCAAAAGGACTCAGGAGTCCACTTGAAGAGATTCTATTAGAATATCTTCATTTGCAAACCCTAGTGATTAATCAGTCTAGGCTCTGATCATCAATGCCTGCTCACATTCACCCAGAAAAAGTGACAATCAGATATGATGTACCTCCTGATAAAAGTGCACATCATCGATGAAGTATTCTCATGCAAAACATGGAAGCATAATCTACTCAAGCTTCAAGATACATGGGTCTATTTGCAGGGGACAGAAGAACGTATTAAATGACATCATGGAGATGCAATTAGCAAAATACAGTTGGTAGAACACAAACAATTATTTCCTCAACAAACTATAAGGAAAAAAATAGAGTGTACATCTGTAAATTAACAAAGAAAAGATTATGCGCCTGATTTAAACAAACAAGTTATTTTAAAAACGTTGTAAGACTGTTGGGAAAATCTGAGCACAGAAGGGATATTTTATATTTGGGAATTATTTTTAACTTTGTTGTGTGATGATACTGCAGTTACATTTTTAAAACAAAATCTGTAATACATGAAATTGTACAAAATCAGGTATTTGCTTCACAATTATCAGGCGTGAGGAAGAACTGAGTGAGGATATAGAAGAAAGAATACTGCCCAAGACTTTATAATTATAGAGTGACATGGAGGGTCTCAGAAGGATGTAATACACATACTGAGTTTGTGCTGCAAACAAGGAACACTGAGTTTGGGGATCTACCATGTTTATGGGAAGCGTAAGTAAGAAAGTCTGCACTTTGAACATACCTGCACCCATGACTCAGACTCGACAATTTTTAATTCTTAGACGATATTGTTTCCTCACTCAATTCCCTCCACCCCACCCAATAATTTTGAAGCCAACATCTCACTTTCTATAACTCAACACTCAAAGCTGCTCACTGTAAACAGCAGCCTGAGGAACGGCGTGGGTAAAGTGCAGTCAGGAGCTTGCGTTCCTGCCACACCCAGCAAGAGTGTGCAGGGATGCTCAGGGCACATGGCAGTCACCTTCCCCATCACTCCATCTGTTGTCCCCACGTCCTGGCTTCCGGCAAACTTTTGCAGAAGTATGCCACTCTGCTGGCCACTCTGATTCATTTGAACAACGAAGGCTAGAACTGAATCTGTTCAATTGGTCTTATACAGCATTTAATTAAGGCTACTACCAACTGGACTCCAAATAACAAGATGAAGGTAACATGCAGTACTGACTTCAAATATGCCAGCCAGTCAGGATGTGGCCTAGTCTAAGGCCAGTCCATTATCCATTACCACCCACGCAAGGGAGTTTACACTGACCTGATGGTCTTTGGTGTCGGTGCCGATAATTACAGAAAGCAACAGATGGGCCAGAAAACCACCTCCATCCCCAATGGAGAGAGATTCTATGGCCCACTTCCAGCCACACGCAAACATAAAACCCAAACAGGCACAGGTAATTCCTACCAGGATTTCTTATTAAATTTGATTTGGATCAGCCTTACATTGGTTTGGCTAAGTCACACGGTCAGTGTCACTGAGTGGTTGTAGCCCCCTTTTCCATACATGGCATAAATCAAGACCTCTCAAGCACCAGAGAAGCATGTAAATGTATGTCAGAATGAAATGAGGTTCATACCTGTTTAAAGGGGGTCCATGTCGAGGGCTGCTATTGATGGCATCAGGTACAGGAGAACAATTCAGGGTCAGACATGTCCACAGAATGTCAGCTGCAGTTGCCACTTGACTCCAGTGGCAGTGTTGGATCTAGGCGACAAAAAGACTATTAATCGCCTCCACCCTTGTATATCTTGGGTCTAAAGTGTCCCCACCTCAGGTGCCAGGGTTGTTTAACGTATGAGTCTGTAGTCTTCCAAGTAGCAAATCAGATAGCAGACCAGGCAGCTGAATCATTGGCAATACCCCAAGAGTTAGTAAAAAATACAAGTTTCACCATAAGGAGCATTAGCCAGAGTTATGAGAACGGCCTTGAGTCCTGCCCACTGAGCGGACAACCACACCAACTTTCAGGATGGCCTATTTGGAACACCAGTTAAACAGCTGAAGCAGCCCAGTGGATACCAATAGGATCCAACTTAGCCAAACCATCAGTTAACCAGGCCCAGGCTTTAAGGTGAACCTCAGTGCATTGAGGGCCCCATTGGGCCAATGGATTTATTTCAGGTAGTAAATGCGGATTAAAGTTTCCCCAGAGCAAGTGCTGCCACTGTTCCATGTAAACTGAGATGCTGCTGGGACCATGCCAACCATGTCCTTGAATATACAATCTCCACTTGACAAGTGAATATACTAGGTATTTTCCTTATTAGTTGTCCAGCCTGAGTTTACCCACCCCAAAATGGGGACATCAGGCTACAGAGTCCCAGGCCCTCTACGCACGGATCAGGCATTCAGCAGCAACAAGCCCTCAGCAAGTCAACAGCCTCCTTTTTTTTTTCAAAGGGATGTACTTACTGCCTGCATCAGGCAGGTGGCGATGTTGGACTGCAAAATTGCAACCATTTAAGTCTTTAAAGCTGTGATTTCCATTTCTTCTCAGATTTTACATTCTTTTGCGGAAGAGGACAGAGACTACCTCTCTGCATGCCACAGCCCTTGCATGGAAGAATCCCTTCTGGACTTCGTGAGCATTTACAGCACAAGCATGTACAACATAAATATCAAGTATATGACCAGCAGTGAAAGACTCATTACCAAATCATTTTCTGGAAAAAAAAAAGATATTAACTCAGTAGCAGCAGCCTCGGAACGGTGACAGTGCTGCTTCCGATTTCCAGCACCTCCATCTCCAGGGTGGGGAGCATCTTTGCCTCTGTGCACTTCAAGTACATGGCTGCAGCAAAGATCTACCATCAGGGAAAATAAAATAAATGAACAGGTGTTCACCAATCTGTGGACATACTAGGGTGAATAGGGCCCTGAAAATAAGTGAATAGGTATTCTAGACCATGTAGTAATAAAGTTCCCTCCCTGAACATTAAAGTTGCTCTTTTCTGCAAAGAATCAATGACTTCTAACCTCAGAGTATCCAAAGATTTCACTTAGATAAAATTATACTTGATGGCATAGAGTGTAAACCCCCAGCTCTGGAGCTGGACCAGCCTTTGCTCAAGCCCCAGCATCACCATTTATGAGTCACGTGATCTGAAGCAAGGTATATAAACACTCTCTCAGTCTTCTTATCAGTGAAATGGCAACAATATCATCAGTCTGGAAGTGTTGTTGTGAAGATTCAATGGGACATTTCATCACGTTGAGCTGTTATGGGGAACACTGCTTAATTGTAAAGCAGGTGGCCAGAGGATCCTGGTTCCTGGGGAGGCAGCTCAGGAATTCAGGCACTTAGGTGATAAGACAGAGCGCAAAAAATTAAGACAGGCATGGAAGGGGGTGGCAGTTGGGTATTTGTGCGAGGCCAAGATAAGCCTAAAAACTGCCTTTCCTTGTTACGAATGGAGCATTTTTTAAAAGAGGAACAGAAAACATTTATTTCAAACTTCCTCTGCCATGAGGAAGACATACAGTCAGTGATGCATTTAAGCATTCCAGAGTCCTCTCCAACAGGAAGTTCAGGAGGGACCACCTTTACTTCATTCATTGTCAAACAGTTATCTCCCCTCTGGGTCACACTAGAGAACATTAAACAGCACGCAGGCCAGCAAAGTAGGGGACAGAAAGAAACACACAGTAAGTTAATCAACAGGCGTACTGAGCACCTTCTGGGCTCCAGGCTCTGAGTTAGGGGTGATGAACAAACCGACATGGTCCCCGGTTCATGGAGTAAGTATTTTCAGGAGCAGCTCCCTGATGGCAATCTGTGGACATGCTCAGGCAGCATCTCCTGTAGTATTTAGATTCCTTGGACTCTAAGCACAGATCCCACCCCTGACCTAATGAATCAGACATTCTAGGAAGTGGGGACACAGGAGGCTGTATTTTTAATAAGTGCCCTCTAGCAATTCTAAGAAACACCCAGTTTGGGAACCACCACCGGTGTTTCTCAGTGGGTGGTGAGACCCTCACACTCAGCGTCTCTAAGAGTGCAGTATAGGAATGTGTGTCTTCAGTGAACCTCGAGGTTTGAGAACCGCTATGCTAGGCTGCCCTTCTCTTACACCTCTTCCTTTCTATTAGATATTACGTATGCAAGTGCATTATGGATTATAAAGCATGATACAAAGTTCATGGGCTCTAGTTTTTAGGATGGCCCAGTTTATACAAATAACTGAAGTCAGCGTGGAGCATAATGAGGCATTCCTCAGAGCTTAACATGTCTCCGACCAAATCCTCATGATTCTTTTTATACTCACAGAAGCTTCTGGCAGGTAAGGCTGATAGAACAGTACTATTACGTCACTGAAGGCCCTTCCTTCTGCCACTGGCCCCTGCAGCAGACCCACGGTGCCTGGGCAGTTACCACCCCTGGATGGCTTCCTCTCAGAAGGACCTTAAAGTTTACATACTCTTCTGGACCACTTGTAGAATCTTTTGATCACGACAGAACTATATATCAGAACCTTGTATCAGCAAAGTGATACCGTTCGAACCCCCTTAAATGCTTAGCCCTCTCAATACACCATGAAATCCAAACTCAGGATGTGGGATTCAGGATGAGGAACCAACGATGGGTTGGTAGGGCAGACAGATGGCTAGAGTAGATCTGAATTGCCACTGTACACCTGAAGAACGTCCAACGCCTTGGAAACACCCAGGTGGTGATGCCCCAGGAGCGGCTGTCAACAACGGTGTGGAGATCTGAGAGGGTTAAGGTCAAGGACAGAGACAGAGCGGGCTTCAGCTGCAGGTGGCAAAGGGTTCGTGTAGAGAAAAAATAAACAAAGAAGAACTCATGTGTGTGTGGAGTTACATGTAAGATGAGAGGAGAAAAAGTACAGTGAAAAAGCCTAAGAAAGAGGGATCAAAGAGACAAGAGGCGAATTATGAGAGCGGAGGGGTCAAAAGCCAAAAGGAGGTTAAAATTTCAACGAAAGACTTGTCGCCAGTGCCAAATACCACAGAGCAGTCACAAAGGGCAAGAACAGAAGAGAGGCCACGGGATGTGCAAATCACTGGTGACATTCTCAAGAGCAAAAGAGCAGAGTGATGTGGGAACTATTTCCTTCATGCTTCTGGCCAGAGTGTTTACCAATAAATCAACTCCTTTTATAGCTTGGATTTAATTCTTTTCTGTCAAGGCTTATCACTTCTCATTTTATACATATGTTATCACTCAACACTAAGACATTCTGCTTTCCGAAGGGCTGCCTCAGAAGAATCAAAATTTAGCTGGATGTGTTTTCTCTCTACCCCTCAGCCTTCCCTGCACTCCCCCTAACTTCTCAGGGGACCCCAGTGTTACTATTTTTCAGGGTTTGTGGTGACCCTCTGGCAGTGGGGGCACTCAAGGAGTTTGTTCACTGAATGTGAGTGGAAGGACTTTAGGAAGTGGGTGGAAAGAAAGTCTTCTACATTGGAAGTGTAGTAAATAGCTTCTTCAGAACTAAATATAACCGTTTATATTTAAACATTAAATATAACTAAGGTGGCCTACAGTGTAGTATGATGAGAAAAGCGTGGGCTTGGGAATCAGACAAGCCTAAAAACGGAAGCCCTGTTAGCAGTATTTCATGCCTGCAAAATAGGATCATCTCCCTCACTTCATGGGGCAACTGGAAGAGCTGAACTAAATAATTTACATAAAGATCGAATCAGAGGGCTCTGAACAGAG
Source organism: Camelus dromedarius (assembly GCF_036321535.1). Lineage (NCBI taxonomy): Eukaryota > Metazoa > Chordata > Mammalia > Artiodactyla > Camelidae > Camelus > Camelus dromedarius. The sequence continues at coordinate 8,379,826 of NC_087445.1, read as the reverse complement.
CAGGGCTGTGGTAACTGGTAGCAGTCGGTATCAGTATTAGCTGTTAGTTATTCGTTTTATAATCTGCTTATTCAGATACTCAAGATAGAAAACTGCAATAACTCGCCATCTGAATTGCGCAGGAAAACCTCCCCTTTCCTCTAGAAAGGTCTCGGCACTCACATTTGCCTGAGCGGGCACAACTCCTACCAACCTATCAAAAGCAGGAGAGATGAAGGCCTACTCAGTGCCAACTCGGCCACTTCTCTGACTTCTGACGGGTGAACAGCCCACATTAGGAAGTGTTGTTACACGTTAAAAACAAAAACTTAAACACGTGAACTCTGCACTCGTAACCGTGGGAGCGGTGGGGTCCGGTCAACTCGCTCGGCTCTCCTCACAGGGAATTAGGGGGCAGCGGGGAGGCAGGGGAGGTGGCCGCACGTACCGGGGTGTCAGATAGTGAAGCCTCCACCGTGACGGGCCAGTCACTTTTACAAGCAGCATTTCTTCCCCGCCCCTCCGGCTCATTTCCTAGAGCGCGAGCTGAGCGCTCACCCTCCACGCCCCAGAGGGAGCGCGTCGCAGGCCCCGGGCCGCGGGGAGGACCGGCCCGAGGCGGCGTCGGGCGGCTTCCGGCGGCTGACCCCGAGCTGCTCCCTCCCGCCCGCAGACCTCGCCCCGCCCCCTCGGCCGCGGCCCCCCGCGGCTCCGGCCCAGCGCCCCCGCCCCCCGCCCGGCCCCACCCCGGCCCCGCCCCTCGGCCGGTGGCCCCCAGGGCGACAGTGGGAGGAGCGCGGAGGCGGCGGCTGGAGCCGAGCAGCGCACGGGAGCGCGCCCCGCAGCCTGCTTCCCGGCCTCCGGTCAGAGCCCGCCGTGCAGTCCGCGGTGAGTACGATGCAGCCCGACCGACGTCCCCGGGCCGGAAGGTCGACCGCCCAGGCCCCGGCGGGGTGGGTGCGAGGCCGCCGCTCCCCCCGGCACCTTCCTGGAGCCGGGCTGCCGCGCGCAGGACAGCCCGGGACCGGGCGGAGGGGGAGTTCAGGGAAGGCCGAGGGGAGAATCGGGAACTAGTTTCCGAGGACCGACTCCTCCGCCCTGTCTCTAGTCTGTGCTGCGCCGAGGACAGGGGCCGGGGACTGGAAACGGCTCTCCTTTGCCGAGCCTGTGCCGGCCGCCGGGGCAGCCCTCCCTGAGGCTGTTCGGGGCGGCTGACCTGGGAGTCCTCACCCCGAGGAGGGCGTGCGGGCCTCACCCGGGAGTCCTCGCCGGCCCGGGGGTGGCCAGATAAGAGAAATCCTCAGTGGTGGGGACAGATCGGGGAATCCACAGCAAGTGGCAAGGGGAAAATGGGGTGAGGGCGAAGGGACCCTGGGTAGGAGGTTTGGGCACAGAGCCCATACTAATAGATTCAGAGATCAGGAAGGAGCACGCGCTGCCTTTCCTAACTCAGCCAGCACATCAGAACGGCACGTCTCTCCTGCAGCGTACATAACACCCCTCACACGTGTATGTGAGTGTGTGTGTGTGTGTGTGAGAGAGAGAGAGTGTGTGTTGTGTATGTGTGTGTTGCGGGGATGGGGGTTAGGAGTCGGGGACAAACTTTTGGGAAGCCTCAGGAATCCCTTTACGCTCTTAAAAATTAGTACACTAAGGAGCTTTGTGGGGGGGGTATCTGAATATTTACCATGTATAACTAAAACTGAGAAGCTTTTTCTATATTTAGTAATTCACTTAAAAATAATGGTGGACCTATTATACATTAACATATTTTTGTGAAAATAACCGTACTTTTCAAAACAGAATGTTACTGAGAAGAATGGCACTGTATTCTATTTTTGCAGATCTCTTTTAATGTCAGGTTTAATAGACAGCAGCTAGATTCTCGTATCTGCTTCTGCATTCAGTCTGTTGCAGTATTACATGTTAGATAGCCTCTGAAAAACTCTACCGTATACCTCTGAAAACGTGAGAGTGAAAATGGCAAAGAGCACCTTGCCATTATGAAACTGGTTTTGACCTTGTGGGTCCCTAGAGTCCCGTCCCACACTTTGAGAACCACTTTTGTGGGAAATCCTTCAGAGGCTTAAGTGACTGGGCCTATTTCTTGTTTGTGATTCTTCCTGTGAATGGGAGCCACCCCATGCACCGGTGGTGTTAACATCTAGTAGTTGTGAGCAAGCTTGACCTCACTCTGGAAACCAAGTGATAGGTCCCATTTAAGAGATGGTGAGCCCAGCTGGCCTCTTGAAAACCAGCAAGGCTCTCAGATGCCTTTGGTTGTTTCCGTGCCTGCAGAGCTGAGCTGTGTGTGCACCCACATCGCAGCAGTGATGTGGCACACAGGACCTGTGTGTTCAGAGAGATGCCCGTGGGGAGCCCATGCCCTGGGGGGTGGGAGCGGGGGCAGGGGGGAGGGTTGTTGCAGGAGCTTTTCCAAGTGGTGGAGAAGCGATTTCCAGAGAACTGGGAGGCATGTTTTGGCCTTCGTCTCGTCCATGTTCATTTCTGTTTGCGGTTGTGCAGCCTTGAGTTTATTGGACTAGGACTCCCCAGTCTTGGGGCTCTTTCCCTTTCCACTTTCAGAGGGGTGTGTCCCTGTGAATGGCCCTTCCTCAGCCCCTGCCAGAACCCAGTGTCCCGCACGCTGGTGTCTGGTAGGTGGGATCCCTCACTGTATCGTTTCCTTCGCTTCTTGTTCTGTCAGCACAAGTCCCAGATAGAAATGACATACGTACATAACCTGATGAAGGTTTGCAAGACAGACATACCAAACTATTAACAGTAGCCAGTTCTGGGCAGCGGAGTCTGGTGGAAGGAAGGCAGGCAGGGAACTTGTACTTGTTCTTTGTAATACCGTATTTCTGCCTGGCCTGCAGCATTCCTGCGTTGCTTTTACAACTTGAAAACAGACAAACTAAAATCCCAACAACCTATACTTTGTAAAGGAAGATAGGATTATTTCTCTGGGAAGAATGGTGGTATAACCACTCCCTCAGTTCCAGTAAAACAAATTAATTGTCACATCACGTTTCTGAACTAGTATATATGATACTAGTATCTATTCATTCAAAATAATATTGAGAGAGAGCGCCCTCTCAGATCAAAACATTTTACTGAATAGCATTGTTTGATGTAAGCCCCTGTCCAAGGTTAGAAGCACCAGATCAGAGAATCTTTAATGGACTATTATGCAGCCCTTAACTGATGTTGCAAAATACTGTTTCATGAAATGCCTTGAAGTACAATTTTTAAATTTAACAACATATTACCCAAGACTTCCCTGTGTTCCTGCTTTTATGAGGAGAGAAAGCATGTGTGTATGTCCAGGCACATACATGCATGGACAGAGGCAACGGATGTGCCAAAAGCTGAGTGGTTTTCTCTTGGTAGTAGGGTACAGCTAATTTTTAAATTTTCTAACAAGTATTAAACTTGATACAACCAAAAATAACCCCTAGTTACTTGTACGTTGCGGACCACACAGTTGCCTTTGTTCTTAGAATGATTTACCACCAACTTGCCAGTAGCAGACGCCAGCTGCTCCCTCTCTCCCAGTGGGAAGTGGGGAAACAAGTATGGAGCGAGAGGCATGGGGAACTGAGAACGGTGACCCACAGACCTCAGTCACACTGTGCAGCATCTCCTTTCCCCTGTGGAGTCAGCTCCAGCCTCAGCCCTGCCCTCTCCCTGCAGCTGACCCAGAGGTTAGAAAGTTCTTATTGGATTAGCACCATCACCTGAGAAGCCATCAGCTGACCATCTCCCCAGACTGACTGGCCTTCATTCTTTCTTAGCATTTTTTTTATTGAAGCGTATTTGATTTAGTGTCGTGTTAGTGTCTGGTGTACAGCATAAGGACTTGGTTATATATATTCTTTTTCGTATTCTTTTTCATTACAGGTTACTACAAGCAATTGAATATAGTTCCCTGTGCTATACAGTAGGCCCTTGTTATTTATCTCTTTTTAGCCACTTTCAGTGGAAAATTGCAGACCAAAGAAGTGGAGAGTATAAATCCTCAGCTTCAATTATGAATATTAACATTTGGCCAATCTTGTTTCATCTAGACCTGTCCTCAAACTCAGTTCTTTTTTCCCTCTTCTAGGAGTTAGTATCTTCATTTCCAACTGTATAAGCTAACAAAAAAAAGTATTTTGTTGTGTCTTTTTAGCAACAACCATGTACTGACTGCTGTAGCAAAATCTCTTCTACGCTAATGTCAGCACAACTGAACTCCTGAGTGGGCTCTGAACACCTGCCATGTGCACCTGTTTCTCTGCTCCCGCATTTGCTCTCCTCCTGCCCGGTCCTCCAGCTTGCCTTCGCCCAATTCTCCTGTTAAGCCTTTCTGCATCTCCCTAATTACAGCCGATCCCCCTAGTTACAGCCGCCTCTTTCCTGTGACCTCTCTTACAACCCTTAGCATATTACAGTTCTTTGCTTTCTTATCTGAGTCTCCCTGTCAGATCATAATCTACGTAGTATTTATGTAAAACTAGGTTTTCCTTATCTGCCTTTCCCCTGTAGTGTTTAACAATGTTTAATGCAAAGAAGATGCCCAAGAAACAGATGCTGAATTATGTCAATTAAGTTCACTGGAGGAAATTTTTGATTATAAAAGAAATGCATCATGTTCAAAGGAAAAACTTAAGATATTGTCTAGGACCAAGAATATTTTATCTCACTTGCAAGACTTTTAAAGCTTTTAAAGAACTGTGACAAAAAGAAGTTTTAATTTGAAACAATATTAAAAAGGCAACTCTTTTAGAGGAAAATCTTTCTTTATGGTCTGTTGTGATTTTTTTCACATCTATCTGGAGCTTTTTGGGGTCTTCTCTGATTTTAGAATGCTTTTTTCCCCTCAGTAGATAAGAGTGGCTCTGACAATAATTTGTAGTCCCCATTGTGTTTTAAGATGTAGGTTTAAATCTGCAGTAAAAGAAACAGGCTACAAATTTAGAGTCCACACGCCCCACGAAGCAAGTAGGTATCAATCAGGCGCTCAGCACGTGGCAGCAGCAGCGCCTGTGCAGTGATGGAGTGCTCGGGCGCAGCACCTGTCCCAACTTCTGTCTCAGCCCAGACCTCCTGGGCTCCAGGCCCACAGATGCTGCTGCCTGCTGAACGTCTTCATCCAAAATTCACAACATCTAAAACCAACATCCAGGTTCTCATCGCCATCACTGGCTCTGCCAGTTTGCCCAAATGAGGAACACGGAGCTCTCCCAGACCTCTCTTCCTCACCCACCCTCAGTCCGTTCTGCTCCCTTCACTCTCCCTGGGATCCCTTGCCCCAGCCCCCTTTTTCTGACTTGATGACTGTAATGGCACCATAACCTGCCTCCCTGACACCAATCTGGCATCCTTCCCCCAAGTCAGCTCCCACTACTACCAGAGTGATTTCTGAAAATCAAGGCAGATCTTGAAGAATCCAGCCAAGAATCCATTAATGATTCCTCCTTGTCTTCAGGATAAATCTACGCCTTTCTGCAAGGTCCCTCATGATATGGGCCCTGCCCCTGCCTTTTCCTCTCATCTTAGCCCTGCCCATCCTGAACCCTGTCCTTCATCCACGTGGAACTGCTTTATGAGTCCCACAGGGTCAGACTTCCATGCTGTACAATATTCTCTGCCCAGAATATTGTTTCCCTGACACCCTGCCTCTGTGTGACTGAAGAGCAAGGGGGATTCTTAACCCTTAATCCCATCAATGTCAAATCAATGTCAGACCAGCGTCTATCAATGTGAGATGTATGAATGAATCTACGTCAGTCCCTTCTCTTAGACAATCCAGAGAGCCCCAAGTACCAGATGTGTCATGGTCAAATGCTGCTCTATTACTTGTGACATCTTTGACCCAATGAAATGGCCATTGCATGTAGATGCCATGCTGCTGTGTCGGTCCCTGAGATGGGAGTAGAGCATCGTTGCCTAAGAGCTGGGCTTGAAGTTAGACGGACTGGCATTTCAGTTCCCTCTCAAACAGTCTGGCTGTGGCTTTCCAGCTCCTAACCACATGGCTGTACCGCTTCAGGGAAAGAACGTGCTGGTCAGAAAATATGCTAGCAGTTGCCTTTCTTCTAGAAAACCAAGAAACGTGTGGGTTTATACCTCTGGCTTCTGGGAACTTGATTAGCATGAGTCATCATTCTTGAGTCCAAGCAGTGCTGGAAGTGGGCGGGGTAGATGACCTCAGAAACGTGGTGGCTTCATGGAGAGAGATGCTGCCCTAGGAGACCTCTGGCAGCCTGACATCCAGCCTTTCGTGGTGATGCTCTAATTCCTAAAATCTGAGTTAGAAAAGTTCATTACCAGGGATCTATTAAATGAGTTCAGGAGCTTGAGGAAACCATGCCACTTTCTTAAAGAGTGACTGTGCACCAGGCCTGCTCCGTATGCTTATAACCACTACAGTTGCCACCCCTCCACTCCCCTGCTCCCAGGACTTAGATGAAGTAGGGTTTGGTTGGGGTCTCTACAGGTGTCGTTTGTGAAGCCCCACTGGGGACGGTGGGTTGCTGCAGGGTAGGGGACCCCCATTCCAAGAAGGAGCTGAGGACTGACCTTTAAGAGGAAAGGATGAGGTCAGGAGCAAAGGGCTGGTCAGGACACCTGATTCTGAGGGGGTCCTGCCCCGCTTCACCCTTTACTTTCTGGACTAATGTTTCATGACCCCACAGTGACTTTCTTTTCTCAGTGCTTCTCCGGAATTATAAATCTGAAGTCCACCAAGACTTTTTTTGAAATTCTGTTTTTATCAGCCCACAGTGATATCAAAAAATAAAAAGACTATTTCTGTTCTTTGGAGTTTGTGCTACTGCTCACAAACAAGCTTAAAGGATGTGTCAGGTAACTGCATATGATACTGTGCCTTCTTGGCCACTGAGCCTGGAATAGGGGAGCCTTAAAGAGGCAGGGGCTGCTCGATCAGACAGTGCCATGGCCACGGCCCCGGTCCCCCAAATCCTGACCGTTGCGTTTGGCAGTGGCTATGCACATCTGCTGAGTGAGTCATGATCATTTTTGTGATACATCCTGAAAATTTCCAGTGTTACTTAATGAAGTTCAGGGCAACAGAAGGGCTAGATTTCAGGAAGTAGATACTTTTTTAAATGGTGATCTAATATTGTCACATTATGAGTGAATTTCTTATTGAACGTAAATTCTGATGTTGGAAATGTACAATTTAAACCAAGTGTAAAGTTAAGAGAGTACTCTGTAGTTTGTCCTTAGTCAGAGTCACTAGAGTGCTACTCCCCACCTTGTCTTTTCCTTTTCTACCCTTACTCACCCTGCTCTGGCCCCCTTGCTTTCCCTCAGACCCACCTCAGGGCCTTTGCACATGATCTGACCCCTCCTCCAGATTGCCATAGTTTGCCCCTTCACTTCTTTCAAGGTTGTGCTCAGGTGGCTCCATCTCAGTGAGGCCTTTGATTTCCTGATACCCTTCACTCCCCAACACTCCTCACTGCCCTTGTCCTGCTTTATCCACAGAACTGGTCACAGTCTGACATTCTGTTTCCATGCTTGTTTAGTCAATCTCCCTCCAGTGAAATGGAAGCACCATGAGGGGCTTTGTCAGTTTTATTCTAGGGTGCATCCCTAGTGCCTAAAACAGCTCCCAACACATATTAGATGGTTAACATAATTATGTGTTGAATAAATGAATGAAAAAAATCATACAATTTTTTCACTCAGAAGGAACTTTTTAGATCATCAACTAACCTTATGTTAGAAACTGGGAAACTGAGGCACAGAAAGGCTATATAGCTATTCAGAATGAAACTGAATCAAATGATGCAACTGACAAGGGCTCAATTTCCTGAATATACAAACAGCTCATACAACTCAATAACAACAACAACAACAAAACCCAATCAAAAAATGGGCAGAAGACCTAAATAGACATTTCTCCAAAGAAGACATACAGATGACCATAGGCACATGATAAGATGCTCAATGTCACTAATTATCAGAGAAACACAAATCCCGACTACAATGAAGTATCACCTCGCACCTATCTGAATGGCCATCATTAGAAAGTCTACAGATAATAAATGCTGGAGTGTGGAGAAAAGAGAACTTTCCTACACTGTTGGTGGGAATGTAAATTGGTGCAGCCACTATGGAGGATAGTATGGAGGTTCCTTAAAAAACTAAAACTGGAATTACCATATGATCCAGCAATCCTACTCCTGGGCATATACCCAGAAAAAACTCTAATTAGAAAAGACACATGCACCCCAATGTTCACAACAGCACTATTTACAATAGCCAAGACATGGAAACAACCTAAATGTCCATCAACACATGACTGGATATACAATGGAATACTATCCAGCCATAAAAAAGAATGAAAGAATGTAATCTGCAGCAACATGAATGGACCTAGAAGTTACCATACTAAGTGAAGTAAGTCAGACAGAAAGACAAATATCATATATCACTTATATGTGGAATCTAAAACAAAATGATACAAATGAACTTATTTACAAATAAGTAAGAGACTCAAAGACACAGAAAAGAAACTTACAGTTACCAAAGAGGAGGAAGGATAAATTTGGGATTAGCAGATACAAACTACTATATATAAAATAGATAGACAACAAAGTCCTAATGTATAGCACAGTGCACTACATTCAATATCTTATATAGACTATAATGAAAAAGAATATGAAAAAGATTATATATGTATAACTATATAACTGAATTACTAAACCCTATACCAGAAACTAACACAGTATTGTAAATCAACTAAATTTCAGTTTTCAAAAAAAATGAATGAAATGGAATCATTTAAAAACTGTTACAGCCCTTTGAAAAAACTAGGAATATATGTGGTACATTCTGGTCAGTTGCCCAGGATAAGACAGAAGAGTAAGTGAACACAGACTGATAACTTAAAAATTTAGCAACAAGAGACAAGTTACTGTGCGATAGCAAAGTTTTCTGAAGGCAGAGTCTTGTTCATTTTTGTAGTGTAAAGTACCTTGCATTAATTGGTGCCCAGGAAAAATGTGTTGATGGATTTGGTTATATTCTTCTTTTAATTACTGAAATATAGTCAGTTTATAATGTTGTGTCAATTTCTGGTATACAGCATAATGTTTCAGTCATATTCTTATAATGCCATTTCTTCTGTAAGACCCTCCTAATGCACTACTTTTTCTTCCTTCTCTTTTTCAGTCCTTCCCAAAATAAATAGTTGCTCTTATGGCTTCTCCTTTAAAAATCTTTCGGTTACAAGTATCACGTGTGAGAGATTTCTGTGTCGTTTTTGGTGTTTTTAATACTTTTATGAACAGCTAAGAATATCAAAGTGGTGACTTGGCCTCTGGGAAAATTCAGAGATATTTAGTTATTCCAGTTTCCCACATGCATCTGCATCAAATAAAGCAAAGAACTAATATTTCTAGCTGTCTACTTTGAGAAAGAACCAAGTTAACAAGCCATGGTGGTTTGCTGGCCTGAATGGTTCTGACCTCAGTCTTGGTTATATTTACACAGACATCCTTGGAATCTCACTTCTGACAAAAAGTTGTTTATAAGTAGCCTGGTATTTAGATACACAGCAGTCAGTTAGGGAGTGGGACCAATTAATTTCTCTTTAAACAGAAAAAAATGAAGCACAGCTGATCTTTATAGTGAACTGAAGTAAACACTAAGAGATGCAGTGATATAACTGTAACTCAGGAGCAGGAAGCCAGGAAAATTCAGGAAGAGTATATTTAGGAAAGTGTGAGAAGAGAGGTGGGAAAACCACGTGAAGAATGCAGAAGAAACCTCTTTCTGTTGTTTGCATAAATTTTAAAAATCCACTTTTGTGTGTCTTTAGATATCCTAAATAAAACAATTCAGAGAGTGTGCTATCTGTGCGTTAGACCATAGAGCAGTGATTCTCAGCTAATTACCTGAAAGCTCTTTCAAACTATACAAACTCGCCTGGAAACTGATATCCACACTTTCCACCCACCAGAAAACTCTGTTCTCCCCACCCCATTATGCACAGCAGTTGTGCTGCTAAGGGTTATGCCTTTCCTCTGCTCCTTCCTACTGGTGCATGGAAATCCTTGATTGGCTGTAGGGCCCATTCATAGCTGTGCTCCTTTCTCTATCATAAGACAACCTAAGAGGATTCAACTCTGATGGCAGAAGCAGCTAAATCTTGGATTTATATACTCTAAAGGCTGGAAAGAGACTGGCAGAGGTGAATTTGGTTTTATCTGATCACTGGTATTTAGCTAAAGTCAGTCAACTGTTCCAAACATCTCTACAAATGGTTTCCTTTGCTGTGCAGAAGCTCTAAGTTTAACTAGGTCCCATTTGTTTATTTTTGCTTTTGTTTCATTTGCTTTATGAGAAAGGTCCAAAAGAACATTGCTATGACTTACGTCAAAGAGTATTTCACCTATGTTTTCTTCTAGGCACTTACAGTTTCCGGTTTTACATTTGACTGTTTAATCCATTTTGAGTTTATTTTCGTATATGGTGTTAGAAAATATTCAAATTTCATTATTTTACATGTAGCTGTCCAGTTTTCCCAGCACCACTTATTGAGGAGACTGTCTTTTCTCCATTGTGTATTCTTGCCTCCTTCATTGTAGATTAACTGACTGTAAGTGTGTGACTTTATTTCTGGGCTCTGTATTCTGCCCCATTGATCTGTCTGTTTTTGTGCTGTTTCTGTTTTGTTATATTCATTCATTTGTTTTAGTCTTTAGATTCCACATATAAGTGATATCATACAGTATTTATCTTTCTCTGACTTATTTCACTAAGCATAATACCCTCCAAGTCCATCCATGTTGTTACAAATGACAAAATTTAATTCTTTTTTATTGCTGAGTAGTATTTCCCCATATATATATACTACATCTTTATCCATTCATCTGCTGATGGACATTTAGGTTGTTTCTGTATCCTGGCTATTGTAAATAATGCTGCTGTTAACATTGGGGTGCATGTATCTTTTCAAATTCATGTCTTCATTTTCTTTGGATATATACCCAGGAGTGGAATTACTGGATCATATGGTAGTTTTGTTTTTAGTTTTTTGAGTGCTTCCATATTGTCTTCCACGATGGTTGTACCAATTTACATTCCCACCAATGTTGTAGGAAAGTTCCCTTTTCTCCACATCCTAGCCAGCATTTGTTATTTGTGGCTTTTTTCATGATAATCATTCTGACAGGTGTGAGACTGGTTTTGATTTGCAAAACCACCAACACTGTGGTTTGGGTTTGCATTTCTCTGATGATTAGTGGTGTTGAGCATCTCTTCATGTGCCTGTTGGCCATCTGTTATGTCAACTTTATTCTCTTTCTTTTGTGCATTCCTTTACATACACAGTTGTATGTGTGTCTCATATTTACATTGGTAGAAGTGATTTGCCCTTACTCTTCTGCCTCTCTTGGAATGAACTAATCACTCCAAGCAGATTGTTAAACTCTCAACCACAAATTGTTTTCCCAAAGTTTAGCTGTCAGTCAGTTCTCTGGAATTTTGAACCACGTGGACGGTTCAGTGAATGAGTATAGAACTAACTCACAAAAGTGCCTGAAGACTGTGATATGCCTAAGGAGTACTTTTTTCAACCCTACTTACAAAGGATTTTTTTTTTTTTTCCTGCCAGAAATTTGCTTTTCTTTGGAGGGAAAAATCAGCTACATGTTCTTCCTGGTTCTACCACTTACAAGCCCTGTGCCCCCAGGCAGCCACTTTCTTTTCAGGGCTTCTATTTTCTCATCAGAGGAATGTTTGTCATCTCTAAAGTTCCTTCCCAAAGGCTCACCATCCTCTGATTTATCTCATTGCCTCCTTAGCATCTAAGGTCAGGGTTTCCCTGGGGCATGGTGACCGCTTAAAGCCATGATGCATGGGCACAAGTGAAGGTGCCTCCCCAGGTCACCTGCAAGTGTCCTAAATTACGGCCAAAGGTCAGTTGGCAGCAACACTGTCTGTGGTGGGGGAGGATCCCCAGCACTGAACTCCCTTCACCTTTTTACTGGGAGCATAGTTCATTTGTTAAATGTCTCAGATCTACCTGCCTGGGCCTGATATTTACTGTTTATAGCGATTCACTTGAAAAATCTATGTTCAGCACTCCCTTCGCCACTCCCTCTCTTCCATGCACAAAATGTACCTGTAAGGACCGTGCCAAGCCAGCCAGCTGGTGTTTCAGGACGGGTCAGCTCTGAGACACAGTTTCTCTACCAAGTATTTTCCTTTCCTTTCAGAATGTGAACAGACATCGTGAAGACTTTCAGAGACAGCGCAGTCTCTTTTTAGGTTCCTTCTGTTTAAGGACTGTCCACGTGGCCCACTTGAATCTGAGGCCAGGCACGTGTCAGCAGCCCTAGAGTCCTGAACACAGGATGTTCAGCAAGGACAAGTTCTGAATGAGCTGCAGCCTCGCTGCTTAGGAGATATCATTTCCCTTCTTTACTTTTCGGAATCTCTTTTTTCCCTTTGCCTCCACGCAGTACCACCTCATTCTGGGGGACAGAAAAGGCAGTGCCCTGAACAGATTTCCCTGTGCACTAACTCTTCCCTCTTCCAAAAAAGAAAATCCTGGGATAACGCTCCACCCTCTCCCAGAGAATCCTCGTCAACACTGGTCATTCCCTCTTTTATTAGTATTGAATCGGGATTCGGTAAAACACAAAAAACGGCAGGAATAATGCAGGGGGAGGTGGTGGGAGATAAAAAAAAGGGATGGAAACAGTGGGGTCTGTGCTCTATGTGGTTGTGGGAAGCAGACAGCATCATGATGCTACCTAGGTCTCCCGTACCCTGGCCAGGTGGTAGGGTTTCTAGCAGAATCACAGATCTTAGGATACCCTGGGGTCCGCAGGACCCATGGAAGTACTCTAGCTTTGGGGATGGGGCAGGATTCTGGCCACAGGAAGGGAGATCTAGGTAGCATTCATGATGCCTGGATTCTGCTTTGGATCTGGACTGTTCCCAAGCCAGAGATCTTTCCCCTCACATCCTCCCGGGAACATGGCTGTTTGGGCTTCCTCTTGGGATTACTGAAGCACTGGGGACTCCTGTAAGGGCATCTGAAGCAAGAGTCACAGAATGAGTGAAACTGTAAAGTGGCTCTTATTTCCAGAGCCCTCCAGGCTTATATGGAGGGGACCATTTCCCAATTGCCAAGCAAAACCGGTTTGGAGTTGCAAAAACACAGCCGCTGTTGCTTTCCACTGACCTGTGGCCCAGAGTGGCACGGGACACGTGACAGTCAATGCCTGGCTCAGACCACTGTGCTGAGTGACCCCTGAAAAGACAGAAAGAAAGCTCTAGTATTCAAAACTGAGTCTCGTAGGAGGATTCCTCAGGTCCATATGTCTTCTCACTTTTTTCAGCTCTGAGATTGATGACTTCAAGTCAGCACCACTTTCAAAACTTGTTACTGCAACTAGAGTGACCGCTCCAAAGGGGCAGGTAGAAAAGGCCAGGGTTCAAAACCCAGCTCTGCCTCCTGCTGGATGTATGCCCTCAGGCAAGTTTTTACACCTCTCTGAGCTGCAGTTACCTCAGCTGTAAAATGGGAATAAAGACAGGCTTGAACTTACAGAGGTATTACCAGTTACAAAGGACGGTGTAAAGCACTTGGCACATACTGATCTGAGTAATTAGTAATTGGTTCTTCTCTCTCCTAGCCACTGCAAGTAAAATCCCCTTCATTTATATATTGAAACCACACAATTATCTAGTTTCTAAGGAAAAAGGAGACAGAAGGAGAGTGCTTTTATACCAGCCATTTTCTACAAGAGCCATATTGGTCATCGTATTTGTCCTGAAATACCAAGCTGGCTTTGTAGGGTGGTAACAGCAGCAGAAATTGCATAAGGCTTCCAAAGTTCTGCCCAGGGCATTTGTAAGCCACAGGGAAGCAAACTGACACACTGCTTCCTCACAGCATCAAAGCAAATATGGGTACAACTTAGCAACTGCTTTAACGTAGAAAAATTCTACGTTAATTCAGTGACTTAAGGCTTTTTAAAGATGTGAATGTCCCACCATGCCGGTTCAGCGAGGTTCCCACCACGTCCATAGTTTCCTGCCAGAGTTTTCTTTCTTTGGTTACCCTACCATTCCTCCAAAACACCTGCCAGGTTAAGTTAGCGCCCACAGGTCAGATAGTGCCCACAGGCGTGTTTGGTTTGGCCATCATAGCTGCAAATACACACAGTAGTTTAGAAAAATTTGGTTGCCAACATTTATAAATCAAGAGAGTTCATGTAGAAATCCAGATAGCCAGCCTCACTTGAAAAACTGGCTCTGTCACCACCGAGCCGGCCAGCATTCCTGCATGCAGCCCTCAGCTGGAGCCAAGTGGCCGCTGCCCTCTTTGACAGGCAAACACTGCCCAGGCTGCCTGGCCCCGGCACAGCCTGCTGCACGGTGGCGGGCTCCTTCCTGGCGCGTGGTGGTATCTTGGTTGTGATTCCCTCCCCCTCTCAACGTATACCTTCCACACTGAGCACTCTACAGTGTCCAGCAGTGATTCTTAAACTGGAGACGGGATTCCTGACTCCTCCCCCAGTCAATTCTGATTTAGTACTTCAGCGGGGGTGGTGACCTTAGGAGTCTGTTTTAATAAGAAAGGTACCCAGGCACTTCTGTGATGTGAACCCACTCACTACCACATGCAGAAGTGACTCAGAAAGACTTCTAACACGTTGATTTCAAATGCTGCAGACTGTTACAACAAAAAATAGCTGCTTTCAAGTTCCCTCTTCCAAACTTCGAGTTTTATATAACCGCAGAACGTCATCTGCTCTGGACCTCTTACCCCCTGTCAAGCAAAACATGAGTCCAGCTCAGAGCTCTGTTCATATAGTCGGGATTTACCATGAAACATCCTTCATTTCCCTTCTTCCTCATTATCTTATGAGTGGAAAAATATTGGAAAGTTGAGAAATAAAAGAAATTTGGAATTATATGCTCTTTTGGGAGGTGAATGCTAGCTTTCACATAGCTTCACAGAGCCTATTTGATTTGCTAAGGATATGATTTTTGCATTCATTTATGTCCCATCTTCCCCCTACTCTGGAAAGATATTAAGTGATTTCTTGAAGTTGATGTGTACCGTAGTTGTTAAAGAGGGCAAACACTCCTGGGAGTATATGAGGTCCAGCTTTGAGAGCAGAAATTCAGTGTTCTGTGTCCATTTCAGAGACACGTGTCCATCAGGAATCATGAGCAACCCATTTGCACACCTTGCTGAGCCTTTGGATCCTGCACAACCAGGAAAGAAATTCTTCAATTTGAATAAATTGAAGGATCCAAGATATGGTAGGTACATGGCTCTATGATGTAAATGCTCTGACAGCAATTGGAATATATTTGCATAATAATTAAGCTATGTAATAAATTATCCTTAAGGAGAGTTGGAAGAGGGAGGAGCAGAGAATGGCTGAATGGCCTTGGATTAGCACACAAATACGTACATACCCTTCTTACATTGCTCGTTTTCCAGGAGGTAGTAATGATTATATACCGGTAACATTTACATAACACTTAGTATAGAGAGTGTTTGTGTATATATGGCTGTGCTTTGATCTTAATTACAATAATTGTAGAGAGGTTTTCTCATTTTTTAAACACTAGGTTTCATAATACACTGTGTGTGTATTACTCTTCCTAACACATAATACAGTAAATTATCTAGACTGATTTCATTCATGATGACTTAAGGAAAACTCTTATTGGATTCCAAGACAAGGTAAACATTTATTATGAAAGGATCATTATATTTTATTTTTGCCTAGTCTGGGTATTTTCTGATACAGTCTCTTAAACCCATTCAGTATCCTTATATTTTAAACTGTTGAGATCTGTTTAAATTAACCCTTTTTCCCTGTTGGAAGAATAGTGTCACACCTTGTGTCAAGTTTGTATAGAGATTGGCTTTAAAGAGCTCTTATAAGGTGTCACATGGTTTTTGTCTGTTTGGTTATACTTTCTCCTTTACTCCTAGAACGCTTACCATTTTCTATCAGAGTTCTCCTGGAGGCAGCCATTCGGAACTGTGATCAATTTTTGGTGAAGAAAAATGATGTTGAAAATATCCTAAATTGGAATGTCTTGCAGCATAAGAACATAGAAGTGCCATTTAAACCTGCCCGCGTCATCCTGCAAGACTTCACGTGAGTCTAATGTCATTTCACTTTCTTCTTCTCTGCCTCCCTTGTCAGCCTTTAAAGAAAGCTCTTTAAAAACAAAAATAAAAAACACGGTGACTATATAATTTTTCCAACACTTTTGAAAGCAAAAGGGGACTGCTATCCCAGATGGCAAGAGGTAATCTCAAGCAAATCAAGATACATGCTCACTCTACCTTTCCCAGTGGCAAAGGTCATTGTCCTTGGTCTGGAATATCCTAGTCTTAAATATACTAGCAAAAGTTGAAAGAAATAGCGTGGAGTGGAGCTGTCTGGGAATCTTTTCTCCCACACATCCTGTCACCCAGGGAGCCAGGTTTCAAACAGCTGTCCTTGGACCACGGATGTGTGGATGTGTATCACCTGAGGGGATATTCATAGCTCACAAGGCCTGATTTGTTACTGTTAAGCCTCAGCTCACATCCTGCTATGCCCAGGAACTGCTCCTCATCACGACCTCATTTTGAAACACTACCTTTTCATTTTTAAATGATGTTATTTTGTTCCTTCTGGAGACCAAATTTCACTTTTCTAGAGGAAGATCACCCAAATTTTATCTCTAATATAATAAAAAGGAAGGATTCAGTTAATGTAAATTTGATTCATAGCCTACTTCTCTGAATTACATCTATTCCTTTAAATGTGGTCTGAAGTCGAAGGGTGTAATCTGTATGTCTTGTCCGGGTCTTTGTCACTCCACCATGTGAATGGGGAGCAGTCATGGCAGACAAAGTTTTAGAGTTTTTAAGTGCCAGCTTTCCCATAGTTTCTCCATTTAGACCACATTGGTTTTTAACTTTAACTCAGGGATAAAACTGCATGTGGAGAGACCACTCAGTTGTGCACTTATATGATTTCTGCTTGAGGAGATGTGTTTAGAAACTTCCACTTTTCTAACTCATCCATTGTCAGCTCCACTGATGAGACAGTCCCACTGCCAATATTATTAGAAGCGGCAAAGCTGAAAAATCCCATGACACTTGATTAATAGATTTATTTTCTGCTTAATTCTCTCTTTTCTTAGAGGTGTGCCAGCTGTGGTTGACTTTGCTGCCATGCGTGATGCTGTAAAAAAGTTAGGAGGAAATCCAGAGAAAATAAACCCCATCTGTCCTGCTGATCTTGTCATTGATCATTCCATCCAGGTTGATTTCAGCAGAAGGTGAGAGATGAGGATGAACACTTGAGGTGGAGTGTAAGTCTTTCAGTGTGTTTGTGTACGTAGTTAAATAAAAGAAGAAAATCATTAAAAGGTATATTCAGGAAACCTCAAACTTAATATGTATTTTCACTGAAGTTATGTTTTGGATGGGGGATGAATTTTTTTAATTTTTTTTGTTTGTTTCCATTTACTTCTTGGGTGGGAGCAGCCTGTGTGAAAACACACACACATGGATTTCTGCCATGAGAGCTTGTTAATACAAGTACATGTTTCACTTATTTTAAATGAATTTTGCTTTTTTTTTAAACCATGGAGCCGTATTCCTTTTTGATTCCAAGTAACTGTTTCATATCTGGTGGCCATCTCTGTCTCTCCATGTAGGTTTCCAAAATGTCTGTCTTCCTTTGTTCCTTCTTCTATTGTTTGTGATATCTACTTCTCTCTTTCTGTCCAAATCCTACCAGTCCTACCAATAAAATCTCAGTGGTAGTACACAATAAGAATTTATTTCTCACACTCCTACAAGTTGGTTAGGAGGTCAGCTGATCTAAGCTAAGTGCAGCTGAGCAGCTGTGCTTCATCCAGCCTGGCTGGGTTGACTGCTTTATCGCACATCAGCGGGGCAGGTGGTACAGCTCCAAGAAAACAGCTAGCTAGTGATCAGAGAGGCTCAAGAAGCCAGTTGGGAACATGCAGTTATCTCTCGATCAGAACTGGCACTGTATCACTTCTATTCACAATGACAGTAATCAAAGCAAGTCACAAAGTCAAGCCCAAAGTCAGGGGTGGAGGAATAACACTCCATCTCTTGCAGAAATAGCTGCGAGATTACACAACAGGGACTTGGCTATACGAAGGGCAATCAGGTGCTACTAGAAAGCTGATAACGCAGAAATATAACTAAAGAAAGGTATTATCAACTTCAGATAGAACTTTAATTAGAAAGAAAGAATGGTTCTGCATACTATGCTGGGAAAATTATTTGGTAGAGCAGTTCATATGAATTAAAGCATTAATATTTTCAAATTAAATAATGGAAAAATTTAGAAAAAAATTAATTATACATGTGTCAAATGCCTTAATTAGAAAGACCTTTCTAAATTTAGAAAGCAATAAATGAAAAAAGGGGGGAAATCTATAGATTTGACTTCAAAGTTAATAGGAGATAATTTGAAAAATATATTCAACAAAGATGACAAAGGGTTAATATCCTTAATATATAGAGTATATATAATCCTTAAAAAAAAAAAAAAAACAGTAAAACCCAGAAAAAAAATGGGCAAAGGAAAGCGGACATTTCACAATAAGAGGAAATGCAAATAAATGATAAATACATAAAGCCTTTTCAACCTTACAAGTAATAAAAAAGTAAATTAAATCCTCGAGATACCGTTTTCTCTTACCAACATAGTTAAGATTAGAAAATAAACATTTTTAATTATAAAGGTGTCATGAGAGAGACACTTTTATACACTGCTGGCAGCATTGCAAATTAGAAATGATGAAAGTAAAATGTATTAGAATCTTTAGAAATTGCCATCATCCATCTTGGAATTTCCACTTCTAACCCTACCCCTTGCAGGTATCTGAAAATCAGAAAAAGCTTAACGACTAAATACTGCTCATTAAAGTATTATTTATAATAATGAAAACTGAGAAGCATTCTAAATGTCTAGCAAAGGAGAGTGATTTATTAAATTATAGTACATCCTTAAAGTGAATTACTAGGTAACCTTTACAGTTATATTTATGTGCTTAATGGCACTTATAACATACTTATAGCTCAATGAACCAAAATATGTATAAATTGCATATGTGGAGTGATCTCAGCTAAATGAAGAGCTAGGCAGTGGTTAAAAAATTGGAAACAGAGGTGACAAACTGCTAAGTCATTATCTCTGGGACTACCATTTGTTCTTCATTTTTACAATAAGAAGCTGTTGTTTTTGTAATAGAGAAGTCATTTAAGAATATGAAACGAACCACTCAAAGGAAAAGGAAAAAAAAACTTTATCTGCTTCCTTGGGGATTTAAGTGAGTTCCATATAGGCTCAAGAGAAATGTAGAAATTGGTCACTGTCTAATGAATGTTGCCAATATCCAAAGCACAGAAACTCAGGATAGAGAGAGATCTGCTTTGTCCTGTGAATTGACAGTTCTTGGAACAAACCAAATGGTTACCTGCCAGCTTTTCCCTTCCCTTTGGACCCTAAACCCACCCTTAGGCAGCATGCCCTTTTTTTCCCTCTTAAATCCCCATGAGCTCAATTTAATGTTCTGATTTCAGAGGGAAGAGTTAAAAATATACGCACAACCTATTATCCTGATTGAGAGTAAGGAAGTCCCCTTTAGAAATTATAAAAAGTAACTTCACAAATCATGGGCAATATTATCTTTCTTGAAGAATTTCACTGGTGTTGATAGCTTTCCCTTTATTTCTCTGGCCTGGAAGGTGACAGTGGAGATAGAATTGGAATTGTTATAATGTAAAGTTATTTGACTCAAAACTCAAAGTGCTCTTGACTACTAAGCAGTTAAAGAATCTGGGTCATCACCAAGTTCACTGTGATTTTTTTTTTTTCTCTTTAAACCTTGACATCCACCAACTCTGGTTTCAATTTTTTATGGACCTTTTTCATTTACACTCTAATACTGAAAACATGAAAACAGCAAAGTTCAGGGGTGAACCTTGATCCAAAATGATACCCAAATCTAGCAAACATTTTTTTTATTTAAAGAGAAACATTTCTGTTAGAAGTATTTTCATTGGTAGTGTTTTGTTATTATTTCTTGAGTTTGGTTTTGCAATTTGACCTCCCAGTCTCTTTCCTCATTTTTATTAGAATGTCTCAACTTTTGTGGAACTGTGTGCTGTGGGCTTATTTCCAGCTGTTTCCAGGAATGAACTGGAAAAACTGGGTAAGGGGTAATGAAAGGGTGAACGGCCTCTTTAGGTGTTGAGGATCTAACTAATGCATTATTGTCAGGTTTTACACAGTTATCTCAGCAATGACTCTTTTAATCCCAACACGAATATCATAACAATTTCTGACAAGATTTCATGAGTGTCAAAACTGTCTCCTTTGTAAATACTGTCAGTGACTATCTGGAGTACCATTAAATGTAATACTCAGAAACTTTGAACTACATCCAAATCTGATTTCAAATTACGTAAATAAGGAGAAATTTCCTCTTTGGTCTGTGAGGCCATTCACATTCAGAGACCTTATTAAAAGTTCACAGAATGAGTGAATCAAGGAAAGTTCTAAGTGGTGGAAAAATCTGAATTCTAGGTCTGTTGATTCATTCCAATAACTAGAACTAACTTACCTGAGCCAAGGTTAGCCTAAAAGTATTTTGTTTTAATGAGTAAATAGGCTTTTTACCTAGAATTAACATATCTTAAAACAGCCTAAGCACTTCTGGCTTCTGCTTGTACTGTGACTGTGTTATTTACATCAAACTGATGTTCCCAGCATTCTCTGGGGTAAATATCCCTCTTCCAACTCTGTTTCTGCTGTGAGAAGCCTGGACATCCTTCTGGAGGCAAGAGGACAGGCATGAGGACTGGGAGTCCACATGTGCTCAGAGCACAGCAGAAGCAACGAGGGCACCAGAGGCAGGGCCATACATGATTAAGAATAATGTTCTAAGATGCCTTCCCTTTTTCTTTGGTTAAAATTAAATCCACTTAACAGACCTACTATGTGCCAGTATTTGTTCAAGAAGCAGGTTAGTTTAGAAGAGGAGAGAGATTAAAGAACACACAGCTTGAATGCAGTTGGTAACTGTAGGAACCACAGAGGAGGAGGCAAATCACCCTGACTTGGGGAGTCAGGGGGCTCTTCCAGGAGTATCACTTGATCTGAGGTCCCAGGGGTGTTTACTAAAGAGAAAAGAGCGGGAAAGACATTCCACACAGAACAGAGCATGCAAAAGCATGAGTAAAGTAGGGTCTGGGAGTATGAGGGCCACGTTGTGACTGAAGTTGAAAGTTTGGACTGGAGGATGGGAGAGGGCTTATAAAGGAAGTCTGAGGTCAGACTGAAGGACTTTTTTTTTTTTTTTTTTTAAGGCAAGGGATTTGTACTTTATTTAGAAAATGGGATCCACTGGCAGATTCAAGATAGGTTGTGATGAACTGTATTTTGGAAAACCGATTCTGGTGACAGTACAAAAGATAAGTTGAGTGGACTGAATACTTTGATAACTGTAGGTACAAAGTGGGAGGAGAGGAAGTCATTAGATGAGAGATGGACAGACAGGGATGAGGAAGAGATTTAGGAAAGAAGGTCATGTATTAGGGTTTGACCCGTTGAGTTTGTGATGCCCGACGTGTTCCTGATGCGGATGCCCAGGATACATTGGGAATATGGATCTGGTCCTGAAGAGACAGGTGGGGACTGGAGGGATGGAGCCCCCAATGTACCAGTGAAGGCTGAGATGAGTACCTTGAGGAATGGCTACATCTGGTGGAGGGTCTACAGGGGCTGCTGATTGGGGGTCAGGATGGGATCAGAAACGCCTTGTTCCACTACAGCAGGATCTCTCCTCTATTTCTTTTCTTTTTCTCTGACACATACACACATCCACAGACCTTCATTCTCCACATCGGGGATCAGCTAACTTGTACTGTAAAGGGTCAATATGAAATACTTCAGGTTTTGTTGGCTACATACTATCTCTGTTCATATATTTTTCTTCCATCCTTTAAAAATATAAAGATTATTTTTTGCTTGAGAGCCAAACATATACAGGTATTGGACCAGATTTGGCCTGTGAGCCAGTTTGTGGACCCCTGCTCTAAGGTTCTCTCAGGAATTGATTACATCAAAGCAACTAACACTTATCTTGAAGAATATTCACATCAGGAGAAAAGACAAAAATCAGCATGGTAACTGAATGTATTCTTGTAGGGTAGACAACAGC
Organism: Camelus dromedarius; assembly: GCF_036321535.1. Taxonomy (NCBI): domain Eukaryota; kingdom Metazoa; phylum Chordata; class Mammalia; order Artiodactyla; family Camelidae; genus Camelus; species Camelus dromedarius. Next base: position 8,357,581 of record NC_087445.1, on the reverse strand, counting down.
CTCCAGCCCTTCCTTCTCAAGGAGTGCCTACCCACTGTTATCTGGCAGACTGCCCCTCGCCCTTCAGACTACATCAACGTCACTTCCTCCCAGAAGGCACCCCTGGCTCCCTGGTGGTGCACGGCCCTTTCTGACGGCTCCCATGGCTCCCCGTACTGCCCGTATAATGACATGGATAGCCACTCTCGTGCAGTTGCCTGGTTGCCGTCTGCATCTCTCACCAGGCTCTGAGCCCCAGCTGGGCAGCACACATGCCACTTCTGCACCAGCATGTGCCCAGCATGTGGCAGAGGTCAGCTCTGTAGCTCATTAATAAGCGAAGGAAGAAGGTGCGTATACTGGTTAAGACAGAGGCTCCAGGACTAGTCAGACCTGGATTCAGGTGACAGCTCTGTAATCTACAAGCATCTGACCCTGGAGAAGTTCTAAGTCTTTCTGTGCCTCAGCTTCCTCTTCTGTACTTTGGGGTAACAGCAGTACCTACATGAGGGGTTGTCACTGTGACAAAATGAGCTCCTGGCTATAAAGCACTTGGAGCCTACGACGTATCTAGCAACCTACACTTCAGCTCCTGCTGTTATCATCATGATAGCTGTTGTTATTACCACTACGACCATTCCTGCTACAGCTTCTGTGACTACTGCGACAGGGAACAGTATGGTAGCACTCTGGAATCAGACTGCCTGGGTTTCAGTTCCAGTTCCATTTACTAGCTGTGTGGTCCTGAGCAGGTTTCTTACCCTCTCTGTGTCTCAGTTTCCTCTTGAAAAAAATGTGGATATTAGTTGCACCTAACTCAATGGGATATTTTGGCAACTAAATGAGAAAATACATGTAAAGCATTTTAAATAGTGGCCGATTCCTAATAGTGTCAGCCAGTGTAACTATCAATTAGTGAAGTCAGACTTGGGTCCCAACTATTAATTCTACTGTCCTTTTCTATATTCACTCACTCCATGACACAGTTTATAAGCGTTTCCTGTGTGCTAAACATGCAAAGTTGCAACTATGACTTATTCTACCTTGACTCAAAACAGTGTAGTTTGATTATAAAAATTCTGGAGAAGCTTCCTGATGCCCTGCATTGTCCGTGTCAGTCCTGATGGACGGAATGACTTTAAGCAAACCTCGGCGTATAACCTGGGCGTTACAGATGCTCTTGGGTGGCACCACCCTTCACATAAACCTCTGTTTGAAAGGTAGGAGACTGTGTTTCTATAAATTCCTGTGCCTCCTGGCATCACTGGTTCCCTTTCTCCCAATACAAACAGATGAAAATGCCAGCCCAGACATGGCTCAGCTCAGAGAGGTACTGTAACCAGGTCACAAATGAGAAAGGAGTATAGAAAGGTTTCTTTAAATATTTAAGCTGCTGTTGTCATTATAAATGTCTTGAGTCTGTTCCTAAGAGCCAGACTTTAAGATTAGAATAGTTTTAACTTAAATGCACTTAATGTTTTCTACCCACCGTGTTTACAGGCATTTTAAGAATCACTTGAACCAAATAATAATTATTCTTTTTACTTTAACTACCTTTCCTTTCCCATGTGAGTGAGGGCATATACAACTCAGCAAGCCTGCAGGTGAAAATTGCCATTTTGTATATTATCACTAATAAATTTGACCAGTAACATTCTAAGCCTTAAAATTTATACATTTGGTTTTTCTCTTTCACAGGGCAGACAGTTTACAGAAGAATCAAGACTTGGAATTTGAAAGAAACAGAGAACGATTTGAATTTTTAAAGGTATGGGCGGAGTTTGGTTCCACTGGTTGATTCTTTATGTGTGTCCCATGCCAGGGAGAGGTGCCTAGGAGGTGAGCTACATAAGGTGTGTCTGGCACTCATAGTGTTCTTCCTATTTTTCAATCCTAGTGGGGTTCTCAGGCCTTTTGCAACATGCGGATTATTCCCCCTGGCTCAGGAATCATCCACCAGGTGAATCTGGAGTATTTGGCAAGAGTGGTATTTGATCAGGATGGATACTATTACCCAGACAGCCTCGTGGGCACGGACTCGCACACCACTATGATTGATGGTTTGGGCATTCTTGGTTGGGGTGAGTGTTCTTCCACATTCCTAGTCCACACATGCTGTCCTATGGCACGTATTGTGATTTACTCTGATACCATTACATCCAGGAGCATGAATTTGAGTGACCACAAGTATCAGAGAGGTATTTTTGTCTGTTTTGTGTACTGCTGTATTTCTAGAACCCAGAAAAGTGTCTCGTGCCTATTAGGCACTCAGTATAATGTCTGGAAGAATGAACTGGAATAAGGGGTTGGGGACATTTAGAATGAAAATCACCTGGGCTGTTTGTTAAACACAGAGATTCCGGAACCCCCATTCTCCTTTTTAGCATCGAATCGAGGAAGTTTTGATACAGGTGTTTGGGGGACCACACTTTGAGAAATACTTATTAAACTTCTGTAGAGGGGAACAGAGAAAAGACAACTGCTCTTTATGAAAACAACTCAACTCTATACTAGTAAAACGCTGTTACTGGGTTGACGACTTGTTAATGACACTGAACTCTGCCCGAGGGATATAATGAGGAATAATGAAAACATTGTCACGGCTTTCCATACAGGTGTGGGTGGCATCGAAGCAGAAGCTGTCATGCTGGGCCAGCCAATCAGCATGGTGCTTCCCCAGGTGATTGGCTACAGGCTGGTGGGCAATCCCCACCCTCTGGTAACATCCACTGACATCGTGCTCACCATCACCAAGGTAACGATGTACTGCCTCTTCTGTGGTCTTGAAGAGTCCCAGAAACAAACAGGGAGGCAGTATGTGATGGAGTCTCTTGGGTTCCATGTGCTCTAGAAATGCTAGGAAACAGTTTATGTTGATGACTTTAAAAGAGACGAGATGAGGGGAGAATTCTGTGGTTAAGTTTCAGATCATTATGTTCACTTGACTCTTCTGTTGCTGCATAGATCTTTTTCTTTAAATTTTTTTTTGAAATTGTGAAATAATTTAAATACACAGGTGTTAAACGAAATTTATATACCCACCATGTAGACTTAACAGATGGTAACACTTCGCTGTATTTGCTTCGGAGCTCTCTCTGTATGTATATTTTTTTAAGAAGTGAAATGTAATATTTATGGCTAGAGCCATCCTCCTCCATCCTAGAAATAATCACTATCCTGAGGTTGTAAGAAATCATTCCCCTGAATGTGTTTATAGTTCTACATTTTTCCCATGCCATTCTTCTTTATATGTAAATAACAAACTCATTCTATGAATAATTTCTGACTTTATTATTCCGTTCTTTGTAATGTAAGTTACATCATTGTAACAGATGTTTCTCCAAGCTGGAAAATAATAGTTTTTTTTTTTTTTCTTTTTCTTTAGCCCTTGTAGGAAATAATCTTTTTTTTTTTTTTTTTTTTTTTTTTGGCGATTTGCTTGCTTTGCAAAAAGAAGGCAGTTTCATAATGAAAATTACTAGAAAAGTAATGTTTTTTAAAATTATCACAATTTTTCCTGTTTGTATAATCTGGAGGCTTGGGGTATTTGGGATGGTTACTATACTGTTGATTAAGTCTTCATGGAAATTAGAATTGCACTTATCTGAATACTATAGCTTATCAGAGATGCACACCTGATTCTTCATGTGTGAAATAATACAGGCTTTGCCCACAAAATTTGGCAGAATTCCACACAACCAAAAGAGCCTGGCTGTGTGGCTGTCCACAGTTCATGAAACTGATTTCATGCAGGGCCAGGCCAGTCACTGACCTGGCTGATGGCTTGCATGGAGAAGATGTGGGAGTCAGACCACCTAGATCTTTCAGTTACACTTGACTTGTACCTTTGTTTAGGTTATTTGTTGATTATACCCTTGAAAACAAGGCATTTGCTTACTCAAGTGCAAATCATAATTTATTTAAGCCAAAAGAATTTAATTTTTAGGACTTCTAGGCACTTTCACTGATCTCATTAGAATGAAAAGTTTCTCATTTTGAAACACTTTTCTTAATGTTATTTGTGGGGGTTTTTTTTATTATTTTTTCTTTCTTTTTTTAAGAAATGTTTTGGCATAATTTTAGATTTATAGGAGAGCTGATGTAAAGATAACAGAGTTCCTGTTACCTTTCTCCCAGCTTCCCCAGACGTTAACATCTTACATCACCATGGTACATTTATCAGAAATAGTAGTTAACATCGGAATGACATTATTAACTAAACTAGAAACTTCACCAGTTTTTTCAGTAGTGTCCTTTTTCTTTTCCAGGATCGACTTCAGGATGCCATGCTATATTTGGGTGGCATTATTTTTTAAATTTTATTTTTAAAAGTAATCAAAAATATGCTGGGCTAACTTATTGTTTGTGTTTACTCACAAGGCTAGTTTATGAGGACTGCAAGGGGATAGTTCAGCATTTTAAATATGGGCCATCACACCTCAAACTCTTCTATTGTTCTATTGCTCAGCACCTCCGCCAGGTTGGGGTAGTGGGCAAATTTGTTGAATTCTTCGGGCCAGGAGTAGCCCAGCTGTCCATTGCTGACCGAGCTACCATTGCCAATATGTGCCCAGAGTATGGAGCGACTGCTGCCTTTTTCCCAGTTGATGAAGTCAGTATCAAGTACCTGGTGCAGACAGGTAAGTGCAGAACCCTGAAAACAGAAGGTCCTTTGTAAAGTTGCATAGAATGCTAAGAACAGAGCATTACCCTCTCCTCTGTCCCTAGATTTAATAGTTGAGGTATTCATCTTAAAGAAGAGAAAGGAAGGGATGATGAAAGGAAGGGGCGAGGGAGCTGCAAAATACATCCAGAGATAAGATTAATTTCTGTGGCTGTAGAGGTGGCCACAGAACCTCTTACTGATCCAGTACCAAATTTGTAACATCTCTTGAAGTGAAACAAATGGTTTCAGAGAAGTTGAACCCTTTCTCAAACTGAAACCTAAGAGAAGTTTCTCCCATGCGTCTTCATGGAGTGGATGACATGGGATGTAATGAACACTGGGGCCCAACAGCAGGTCATGATAAATATGTGATGATCAGTCAGTCATCTGTCAAAAGGTCCATGCTGAAAGCTGATGACCTTTCCAATTCAATTAAAACAAACAGGCAAACAAAAAATCCTGATCTGTTGTGGATCCAAGAATCAAGCTCTCAAACAGTCTTATTTAACTGTCAGAGAAATGGGAGGCCTGCGTGTCTGCTGGGCAAACTCCATGCATATTATCTCCTGCAACCAGGGTCTTGACAAGAATCAAACAGCAGACCATTGAGGGTCATATTCCCGGTAAAACAACATTATGAGTCAGGACTTTGACCTCTGGAGTTAAATTCAGGCTCAGATCCTGGTTCTGCCATTTATTGTCTATGCTCCAAGGGAAAGATATTTCATCTTTTTGAGCCTCTATTTCCTCATCTGTAAGTGAGAATAACAGTACTTGTGTCATAATAAGGTCATGATGAAGTAGAGATTTAAATAATGTTTAGCACACAGTGCTGGGCACACAGGAAGGGCTCGTAGCTGATGGTTTGTGGTGGGAGACTGGGTGGATTACTGTTTTAACAGGAATCAAGTGCGATGCTGAGGGTCTGTGGCCAGTGGAAGGCAGATGCGAGGTATGCTGTGACAGATCGCTGAGGCTCAGGATCCTCCTAATTAGAACCATAACCAAAGAGAAAGGAGTACTTAGAACACCAGAATCTTCTTCCAAAAGTGGTCACTTTGGTCGATCAGTTAATAGCTCCCAGTAAACAGCAGCATCAGCCAGAGAGTCAGACTGTTTGTCTGGGAGCCGCTGTGTCAGCAGAGCTCTTGGTATGACTTGTATAACTGCTGGTAGAGGCATTAGTTTAATCAGGAAATTAACATCTGTTACTTGCTACTTCTTAAAATGCCCATTAGGTCGTGAAGAAGAAAAGGTAAAGCATATTAAAAAGTATCTTCAGGCTGTAGGAATGTTTCGGGATTTCAGTGACCCCTCTCAAGACCCAGACTTTGCCCAGGTAAGAGAGCGCCTTGCACCCAGCGTGTGTTTCCTCTTCCTCAAGGCTGTGGTTTTAGTTGTGAATGTTTTCTCTTGGGGGTGGGGGGTGTACTGGTAGGAAATTAGTCACTGCCAAGTTATTGTAGAAGAACAGGGTGTTAAAAGGCTGAAAAATTAAACGATAAGGAACCGCAGACATAACAAAGTAACGTAACGTCTCCCATTCTGGCTGGCCATTCGGTTGAGTTGGGTGTACTCCCCCTTTTTGATTTACTCCTTTATGTGGAACCCTTCTGGAGAAGGAGTTTAGAAGGACTAGAGCTCTTTAAAGGCTGATAAGCTTATCATCATTGTAGATGGGGAAAGAAACAGAGGTGTGAACGAATCAATTAATTCTGATTTATCCAACAATGCGCTTGTCTTCATTCATTTTCTAGGGTGCAAACTAAATCCACTTTTTTCTCAGCAGCCAACCAATCTCAGGGTAAACTAGATGTGGGACCCTTGTTTGGTTTCATATGACGTTGAGGGAAGGAAATACTCAATTAGACGAGGGCTCATTTCCTGGCATTGATGACTTAATGGCTGCATTCCCCACCAAGTCATCTTAGAAAAATTACAATGGTTTATCTGTCATTTCAGTACAAAAACCATCTCAGACTAACTTAAGGAATAAAAAGGATGTATGAGCTGCTTTACAAAGATGGACGAGTGGAAGACGGCGGCGGCAGCTACACTGCCCACCTTGGTCTTTCCAAGAGGTGGCCAGGCTTCAGCCTGTCCATGCTACCCAAGTGCTCATCCAGATCTTTGAAAATTCACCCCTTAGGTGTTCCTTGTTTTTCAGTATGGGCGTTGAGTTTGTTTTTATGGTTGTGATGTTTCACATTCTCTGGCAGGGCTGCATTTTGTGTGTCTGTGGCTGTAATGTCAGTTCTAAGGTTCCCTTTCTTTTGGGTGCACAGGTTGTGGAATTAGATTTGAAAACAGTAGTGCCTTGCTGCAGTGGACCCAAAAGGCCTCAGGACAAAGTCGCGGTGTCTGACATGAAAAAGGACTTTGAGAGCTGCCTCAGAGCCAAGGTAGGGACCTGGGAGGGGCAGGTGGAAATCCTCCCCAGCCCTGCCGTGCCCCAGGCTTCTCTTCTGCCCCCTCGATGATGAATCTTCCTGAAGCCGGGTACTGAGGGCATTTTCTTCTCCAGCCTCCAGTCCTGGATGTCTCCTCCCCTATCAGCTAAGGGTCAAGCAGCTTCCTTGGAGCACTTGATTACCTGTAAATACAACTCAGTCCTCCTTTTCAGAAGCATCTCTACTTTTTAGGTGACTCTCACCACAGTGTTCACTCTACTTGCCCAAGTTTTTCCAGCCACTGTACTTTTTGTTCATGCCATTCCCTGCCTGCATGTCCCTTCCCCATCTGCTTGTCCTCATCTATCAGCTCCTCTACAACGTGACCTCAGATCTCGTAGCAGAAAGTCACCTCACCCTCGTGTGAACCTTCATGGCAATCAGTCTGAAACCCTGTGATGGCATTTCACATTCTTTAACTTTTATTGTTGGTGCTTTGTATTATTTACATGTCTGATTTCCCTTAGTAGACTGTAAATCTGAGGGTACCATTTATGTCGCAATCACGTTTTTATCCCACAAAGTGCCCAGCACAGCATCTGTACAGAGCAGATTTTCAATGAACATTTCCCAAATGAATGATTAAGATTTGTGGTGGGTTTTATCCATGGGACACCAGCATTTTACCAAATGTTCCGCTGTGTTTCATTGGCCTTACTGACCATGATTAGTTGAATCTGGCCAAAATGGCACCTTTTTCTAAATTTCCAAAAGATTAGTATTGGTAGCCTCAGTCTGCAGACATTAAACCTGTACTAATTATTTCTAACGAGACTAACTTTGAACTAAATTTGTAGTTTTAGTGTTTTGATATTTGAGATGGGAAGAAAGTAATTGTTAATAATTTCAAAGCAGAATAAGATTCAGAAATCATGACTCCCTTTTATAAAGATTTAAAAGGAGACTTTAATTTTTCTGTAGCATTTCAGAGTTTACCAGCTGAGATGTTTGCTTTGTTAAGAACTGCCCTTTAAAATTACAGTTACCAAAGTATTTCTTCTTCTCCCAAAGTGAGAACTTTTGTCTATATATATATATATATATATACATATTTTTTTTCTTCCTATAGCAAGGATTTAAAGGATTCCAGGTTGCTCCAGACCATCATAATGACCATAAGACGTTTATCTATAATAATAGCGAGTTCAGCCTTGCTCATGGTTCCGTGGTCATTGCTGCCATCACGAGCTGCACAAACACCAGTAATCCATCTGTGATGTTAGGAGCAGGTAAGTGACATCCCTCCCAATGGTCAAGTGGACATGTGGGTGAAACAAACCGGTTTCCTTAAGACAAGTCACCAGCTTGTCTCTAGCTTTTTGTCTCTTTATAACCCCTCCTTATTTCTTCCCTACTTCTGTGACATGTCCTAAGACAGAGCACCATGTCCCTGCAGTAGTCTCTGTATTTCCCAAAAGTCCAGGGGTCCAGGCGCTCTGTATCTTCCCCTTTAAGAAATATCTGACGGCTAAATTTTTACTCCTACGTAAACTATATTCCTCACCAGCCAGTACACAGTTCATAAACTTTAAGAAGGAGCCCTTCCAATTACTTTTCATCTGAATAAAACATAATTAGAAAGATGACTTTCTCTCAAAACAAACAAAAAAAGGCACGTCTCTTTCGTCACGTCCATGACTAATTTTGAGTTTCCTGCACACATGTAAATAACTTCGGGTCAATGAGCTTTTGACTTTTCCACTTCTCCCAGGCAGCAGAAGTGGCAGAAAGTAACGCTTTTGTCAGGCAGTGTGGCAGGAAGTGCAGTCTGAAAAGCCAGTCTCTTTCCTAACTGTCCCTGGCGCCTAGAGCGGGCAGTCACCACGTGTCTGTGTGTACCATTTCACAGGCTTGTTAGCAAAGAAAGCTGTGGACGCTGGCCTGAGCGTGAAGCCTTACATCAAAACTAGCCTGTCTCCTGGAAGTGGTGTGGTCACCTACTACCTGCGAGAAAGTGGAGTCATGCCTTACCTGTCTCAGCTTGGGTGAGGGAGAAATTTTTTTTACACCATTGCTTTTGTTTTATTTTATTCCAAGGGTATCCTGCTAGGTCACCTTGTAATGGATGTAAGCTTATCTGATGGTGTCTAATTTTGTCAGATGTTAAATAGACTTAAACCCTCAGGTTCCAACAAGGCAGGGCCCTCCTGTACAGTTGTGCTGGTTGTTCATCAGACACAGGTGCCCATGAAGAGAGCAGAGGCTGAAGTCAAGCCTGTGCTCTGCTGTAGCCCTGCACCTCCCGATGGAGGAGGGAGCAGGTGCTTTTTATCTCAGTTGCAAGAAGGTGTGCTACGGGCTAATGTTGACTCTGCAACTGAGAATCTGCTCTTTGGTATGAAAATAATTATTTTCCAGGCCCAAAAAAGTTCAGACTCCTTGAAGTAAATTAGTTATTTGTTGCCAAGGACAGTTTCTCCAATTAACCTACTATTCCTAATTTGGATGACACAGATTTTTTAATCATGTGCCTCATAAAAGTCAGAAGTTCTTAGGATTATATAATAAAAGTATTTAATAGAGACATCAAATGGCATATCTGATTTCAACTTTCAAAAATTCTAGATCATTCAAGTAGACCCCTTATAATTTACTTACAAATTTAAAAGCAAATTACTTTAAAAAGTAAATTACATGGAATAGAATAGAGAGCCAAAAAATAAACCCATACACCTACCATCAATTAATCTTCAATAAAGGAAGCAAGAATACACAATGGAGACAAGATAGTCTTGACTTCAGCAAGCAGTGTTGGGAAAGCTGGACAGCGACATGTAAATCAATGAAGCTAGAACACTCCCTCACACCATACACAAAAATAAACTCAAAATGGATTAAAGATCTAAATATAAGACATGACACCATAAAACTCCTAGAAGAGAACATAAGCAAAACATTTTCTGACATAAATCTTAGCAGTATTTTCTTAGATCAGTGTCCCATGGCAAAAGAAATGTAAGTAAAAATAAACAAGTGGGACCTAATCAAACTTAAAAAAGCTTTTGCACAGCAAAGGAAATCATCAACAGAGCAAAAAGACAACCTATGGAATGGGAGAAAATATTTGCAAATGATGCAACTGTGACAAGGCATTAATTTCCAAAAATTACAGACACCTCATACAACTCAGTATCAAAAAACAACAAAGGCAAATCAAGTCCACATGAGGTACCACTTCACACCGGTCAGAATGGCCATCATCAAAAAGCCTACAAACAGTAAATACTGGAGGGAGTGTGAAGAAAAGGGAACCCTCATACACTGTCGGAGGGACTGTAAATTGGTGCAACCACTATGGAAAACAGTATGGAAGGTCCTTAAAAAACTAAAATAGAGCTACCATATGATCCAGCAATACTATTCCTGGGCATATATCTGGAAAAGATGAAAACTCTTAATTCAAAAAGGTACATGCACCCCAATGTTCATAGCAGCACTATTTGTAATAGCCAAGACATGGAAGCAACCTAAGTGTCCATCAACAGATGACTGGATAAAGAAGATGTGGTATATTTATATATAAAATATTACTCAGCCATAAAAAAGAATGAAATAGTGCCATCTGCAGCAACAGGGATGGACCTAGAAAATAATAAGTCAGAGAAAGACAAATATTATATCACTTATATGTGGAGTCTGAAAAATAATAAGATGAATCTATTTACAAAACAGACTCACAGACATAAAAACCAAACTTTTGTTTACCAAAGGGAAAGGGAGTTGGGGGAGGGAAAAATTAAGAGTGTGTGATACACAGATACATACTACTATATATAAAATAAATAAGCAACAAGGATTTATTCTGTAACACAGTGAACACTATTCAATGTCCTGTAATAACCTGTAATGGAAAATAATCTGGAAAAAAATTGTGTACATATATATTACTGAATCACTTGGCTGTGTACCTGAAACTCACACAATATTATAAAAAGACTATACTTCAATTAAAAAAAAAAGTAAATTATAAAAAGGACTCTTAATTGAATGATCTAGAATGAATGAATAGATCAAAATGCTCCCAAGAACGAGAGCTTTATAGAAACGGCACTGTGCTAAATTTATTTCATGCGCTGCTATTCTTTTTAAATCAGTGGCCTCCAGGAACTATAACCAGCAGACGGTCCCACTGAGAGTCTCTCTCCACCCTGCACTTCTTTCTTGCACCTAGGTTTGACGTGGTGGGCTATGGCTGCATGACCTGCATCGGCAACAGTGGGCCCTTGCCTGAAGCTGTGGTAGAAGCCATCACGCAGGTAATTACAGAGGGGCCTGTGGGTCTCCAGAGCTGTTGTCCTTTTTTTATAAGATGTGTGACCAAAATGCTGGTAATTTCATGAAGGTCCGGGCAACAGGGGATGTGGTTAAGAGTCTGGCCTTTGGATTTGAGCTAAACTTACTAGCTGTATACCTTTGGGAAAGTTAATTAACCTCTTTGTGCCTCAGTTTTCACAACTGTAAATTGGAGACAGTAATAGTATGTGTTTCATAGAGTTGTGAGCATTAAGGTGACAGTGGACATTGAGGACTTATTGAGGTGCCTGGAACACACATGCTCCATAAATGCTGGCTTTGACTGCAGAGGCACCAGAATCATTTATTCCTGTTGTCTGAAAACTGCTTCCAAGTCAGAAGAGAATCCACACAAATGAATCTTAACTATTGTGTTGGCTTGATTTTTGTCCCATTAACTCAGTAGCACTCAGAAATACTATTTGGTTTGCTGTGCATTAATTGTAGAGTCCATGTCAGTCAGTGTGGCTCCCTTTAGCTTGTACTCTTCCCCACCTGTTCTCTGGCCCCCAGCAGCCAAAGAACCAGGATGTTGCCTTCTGACCCACCTGGTATTTTCTCATGAGCAGAAGCCACTGAACATGTCTCTGCTTCTTCTGACCCAGAGTGTCTCCCACAGGGCTGCCCTGTGTGCTCTTCTTCCCGGGGGGGAGGACCAGGTGAAAGGGAAGCTTGAGGGCTACTTTACTTAAAGGGAAAACCTTGGCAAATGGTCTAAGACACCTAGGCGATCTCTTGTCTTTGTGACCTGCTTTCTCCCTTGCCTCACACAGGGGGACCTCGTAGCTGTTGGAGTACTGTCTGGAAACAGGAATTTTGAAGGGCGAGTTCACCCCAACACCCGGGCCAACTATTTAGCCTCTCCGCCCTTAGTAATAGCATATGCGATTGCCGGCACCATCAGGATTGACTTTGAGAAAGAGCCACTGGGTAAGATTTTATCTGTGTGGGTAGTTTTTTCCCCAATGAATTTGACAGTATTACTGCTTTCCTTGATGAATAATGAAGCCTAGAACCTCAAGAGATGAGAGGAGAAGGAAGCAGTACACAGCTAGGACATAACTATTTCAGTTAAAGGGAAAGGGGCGACAAGAGGGAAAGAAACACCACAAGTAACAGAGTTCTTGCCACTCTGGCGGCTTCTCCGGTTCCTCTCTTTCCAGCTCCTGCTTTACTCTCATGATAGGCATTGTTTTCATACTTAGTCTGTAGCAACACCATCCTACACAGTGCAGCTTCTCCAGATTCAGGGGAAATGATGCTTTGTTTCCTTTTCCACTGGTTTTTTTGCTGTACCCTCCTCAATGCATGCTAACCGGACTGGATAATATGAAAACAGTGCCCTGTAATTTACTTTTAGGAACCATAGCTTTCGAGGTACTGTTGATCCTCGTTATATATGGATTCCATATTTGCAAATTTGACTACTCCTTAAAATGGATTTAACCCCCAAATCAATGCTCATCACGCTCCCGTGGTCACGAACAGACGTGCATGGGGGTGAAAACTGAGTTGCCTGCCGTGCCTGCTCTCAGCTGAAGCTGAACAACATGACCTGCTGCCTTCTTGTTTCAGGTCTCATACTGCAAACAAGTGTTCTGTTTCCTGTCTGTGCTCTGTTTAATGCCATGTTATTCACATTTTAGTGCTTTTTGTTGTTGATTTCACTGTTTAAAATGGCCCCTGAGAGTAATGCTGAAATACTGTGTAGTGTTCCTAAGCCCAAGAAGGCTGTGATGGGCCTCGTGTTAGACAGGCTTTCGAGTTCAATATGAAAGTGTTAACAGTATATATTAAATAAGGTATCTCGAAATAGAAGCACACATAAAGCAAGGTGATGTATTGTTCAGTTGATGAAAATGTGGATGGAGTCTCTCGGAGCCTAACCCCCTGTGTCCCCTGGGGGCAGTGACTGCGTATTCTCCAATTCAGCGCATACGTGGACTTTGTAGAGCTTCCCTGAACAACAAGAACTGACTGTACATGACAGAGGAAATGGGGTATGAAATGCAGTTCTTCTCACTAATAAACATTTCCCCCAGGGGTAAATGCAAAGGGGCAACAAGTATTTCTGAAAGACATCTGGCCAACCAGAGATGAGATCCAGGTGGTGGAGCGCCAGTACGTCATCCCCGGGATGTTTAAGGAGGTCTACCAGAAGATAGAGGTAAGGCGGGTGCCCAAGGGAAAGCTGCTCATTTTTACAGACCCCACAATCCCCTGACATTCCCAGATTCGGACAACTGAGCAGCAGCCTCAGGAGGAAAGGCCTCAGCTTGTGTGGTTCCGGGCCAGCTTTCTATAGCTCCCCCTTCCTCAGGCAGACGGGGGTATTGTGTCAGCTGTGGTTCGGGACCCCTGATGTCACTACAGTGTGTCCCTGAGGGGTCAACTGGTTAAATGCACCTTTCAGAATTATTCGGATGCTTTAAAAAGTAATAAAAATAAAAGCCACTCAGTAGGTAACATCAAACTACCAAACTGGAAATAAATAAAACTTACTATGCATTTTACAAATAGGGAGAAAATGTATCGGGCTCAGTATCATCTTCTGAGACTCTTGGATGTTACTCCTCTCCCCGTTTCTGTGTTACACTGACCCAGGGGCTTCTGACTGGGGCTGGTGGTGTGAAATAAGGGAGCAGACTGTATGGAGAGAGGGGTCAAATGGGATTATACTCATGCACTGGGCCCACCCACAAGCTGCTCATTGGGAAATGGTATGAAGGAGTTTGGTGGACATTCGGTTAAATGCATTTCTTCAAAGGCTTAGCTAATAGACATATGCGGCGTATGCAACCTGATTTTAATACACAGCCGCTGTCATTTGCTAGCCAATGTCCCTGTTGACCTGGCAGTCTACTTCCCAAAATCTTCAGACAGTAAATAATTTCCCCTTTGGTACAATCTTATTATCTCAAATTATACTTATAAGTACATGTATTAGTTACCTACTGCTGTGCAGCAAATTACCCCAAACTCTGATTACTTAGCATGGTACTGTCTGTACAGAGGAACAGACCAGAATAAGAATGGTTTTTACTGCACTCTTAGCTTGAATATATGTTTTGTGTTTTCATGTTAAACTTTCCTTAGAATGGAATGTGATTAGATCTGCCTTTCCCTTTCTCTTTTTTTCCTAAGACTGTGAATGAAAGCTGGAATGCCTTAGCAGCCCCATCCGATAAGCTGTATTGTTGGAACCCTAAATCTACCTACATTAAGTCACCACCATTCTTTGAAGACCTGGTAGGACTTCTTATTTTTTAACAAAATGAGTTCTTCAGAAAGTTTCTTGCCTTATAAAATCTGCTTGATTATCCAGTACCCTTGCTTAGACTACCCGTTTCATTAACCTTTAGAAACCTGCACAGGTCATCCTGGGGAGTTTGGGGAAGCTAGGGTATTTGGCTGGAGTGGGCCTATACTTTCTCTGTCCAGGGCTTCTGTGTGGCTGTGTAGACACACCCTGTTGGACACGGACTCAGAAGAGTCTCAGGGACTGTCTGGGAGAGCAGCCCCACCGCCCACCATATTCAGACCTTATACCCATAAAAGTAAGGGAAACCCTGAAACTGACCATCAGGGAGTCACCCTGCCCAGGGTGGGAGGGGGTCGGGGAAGAGAAGTCAGGACTCCTGCTGTCCTCAGCGTCTGAGGAGTTCCCTGCACATGGAGAAGGAAGGTGTCATTGCAGCAGTTTCCCTGTGGCTTGTGAGGGGCACTGCCAATACTTCACCTCCTTTCAAGGGTGAGATATGAACATTTTTGAGTAAATTCACCTCACTTTTCTAAGCACTCCTGATAAAACTAGAATTTTCTATACATTGATGTAGGGCTGTCACCTGGCTCAGGTCCACGGACCACTACTGTTGAGGCTCCCTGGTGACGTGCTGGAGAAACCTGGGCCAGCACTGACTTGTTGTGTTCTTTATTAGACTTTGGATCTTCAGCCCCCGAAATCTATAGTGGATGCCTATGTGCTGCTAAATTTGGGAGATTCAGTAACAACTGACCACATCTCTCCGGCTGGAAATATTGCAAGAAACAGCCCTGCTGCTCGCTACTTAACTAACAGAGGGTAAGTATGAGGGAGGGGAGGAGAGCCTGAAGGCAGAAATGCAGAGAGTGAGACCCGTATTTCTCTTTTCACATGGGCTCTTTGGAATCAGAATCCGGTTTTTCACTGAATGCTGGGGCTTAAAAACTAGTCATCTGTTTACTGCTTCGAAGCTTCCATGGGAGAATCCATCAGCAAGTGAACCCCACGAGGGGAGAGAACCTTCTTATTGAATAAGTGTGCTCATTGGACTCAACTGTCATCCCTGCCCCCAGCATGATTGTTAAAGTACAGGTCTCCAGAACTATTCAATATCTTGTAGTAACAACCTATAATGGAAAAGAGTCTGAAAAAGAATATATATACACGTACAACTGAATCACTTTGCTGTACACCTGAAATTAACACATTGTAAAATGACTTTTTTTTTTAAAAAGGGTTTCTTTTTTTTAACAGCATAATGTCCCAGTTATGCATATATATATATTCATTTTGATATTTTCATTAAAGGTTATTACAGGATATTGAATATAGTTCCCTGTGCTATACAACAGAAATTTATCTATTTTTATATAGTGGTTAACATTTGCAAATCTCAAACTCCCAGGTTTATTCCTTCCCACCTGCTTTCCCCCAGTAACCGTAAGATTGTTTACTATCTGCAAGTCTGTCTCTGTTTTGTAGATGAGTTCATTAATGTCCTCTTTTTTCTTCATTTTTTTTTTGATTCCACATATGAGTGATATCATATGGTATTTTTCTTTCTCTTTCTGGCTTACTTCACTTAGAATGACATTTTCCAGGGCCATCCATGTTGCTGCAAATGGCATTATTTTATTCTTTTTTATGGCTGAGTAGTATTCCATTGTATAAATATACCACAACTTCTTTATCCATTTGTCTATTGATGGACATCTAGGCTGCTTCCATGTCTTGGCTATTGTATACAGTGCTGCTGTGAACATTGGAACGAAGCTGGAGGAATAACCCTCCCAGACTTCAGACAATACTACAGAGCTACAGTAATCAAAAGAGCATGGTTTTGACACAAAACTGGACATACGGATTAATAGAACAATAGAGAGCCCAGAAATGAACCCAGAGACCTATGGTCAATTAATCTTCAACAAAGGAGGCAAGAATATACAATGGAGAAAAAAACAATCTCTTCAACAAGTGGTGCTGGGAAAGCTGGACAGCCACATGTAAATCAAGGACGTTAGAACACTCCCTCACACCGTACACAAAAGTAAACTCAAAATGGCTTAAAGAAAGACACTATAAACCTCCTAGAAGGAAACATAGGCAAAACATTCTCTGACATAAATCTTAGCAATGTTCTCCTAGGGCAGTCTACCCAGGCAATAGAGAAACTATATTTCAATTAAAAACGGTTCAAAAAATAAAGTACAAGACTCTGCTCTTAACCTGTCACGGAGCCTGTTGCACTTGAAGCACTCAGCAGGGATGGAACCAGAAATGCACTGACATCTCCTGGTTGAGAAACGTAATATTTACAGAGAACTGCTTCGAGGATTTGCAGTTTAAACATCCATTCATCAATCCTTCAGTCATATACTGATTTTAACAGGTATTACACCAATATTACCTACTGTTACGTAATATACTGATATTAATCAAAGTCAGTCCTAAATTTGACTTTCCATGAATCATCTGAGGACATAAAAATTCGTGTTTCCCATCCCCACCTACTGAATTAGCTTCTTCAGTGATGGGGCCCAGAGCCAATTTGAGGAACAAAATCCAACACTTTTCTTTTCTCAGTGGGAGCAGACAGCTGCCTTGCCCCTCACCTCCCTTGCAGGTGGCTAACCCATTTTCTTCCTGAATTCCCCTTCTGCTGTGATCACTCAGTCTCTGCCTTCTCCTAGTGCATCCTATGAGACAGTCTGTTCATTCAGAACAAGAATATTTCATAGTCCCCAGAAATGTAAGTGTTGTGAGTGTAAGAAGACAGCCCACATCTATCTAGAGGAAGTGATGCACAGTGGTCTGTTTCATGATTTTTTTTTTTTAGCATGGGGCAACTACTTTTTAAAGTGTATGGAAACTGCCTGTACACAGATACATATGAGATTTTAAAGGGAAAGGATTTTGCTTTGAGTGAAGACATGAATCCATCAGCAAGTAGAGAAGAGCAGGTGATACTGAAGAGGGGTCAGCGAGTCCCTGCTCTTTCCCTCAGCCACATGCTCTGGACACCACCTTGTTCTCTGAATGTTCCAGGCAAGGCCAAGTACCCTTCTGCCTGAGAGCGTTTAATCAAGCTGGCTATTTTTTCCTCTTGGATGCTCTTCCCCAAGATACTCTCTTAGCTAACTCCCTCGCCAAGTTCAAGACATCATCCATGAGGTCACCCCCACCATACTCCTGTTCTCCTTGCCCTGATCTACCTTTTCTTTTTTCTAAGGTATTAACTACAATCTATTAACACTCATGTAGGATCCCCTTTTTAAAATTTGTCTCCACCTTCTAGAATGCAAGCCCTGCAAAGGCAGGGATCTTTGTCTGTTTTGCTCATTGATGTACCCCAGGCACCTAGAGCAGTTCCTGGCACATAGTTGGTGCTCAGTAAAAAGCTGCTGAATGAAAGGGAGAAAAGGGTTCCAAGGGCAAACAGAGAAACTAGAGAAACACAAAAGGTTGAGGCTGGAGGAAGAAACTAGGGAAACAAGCAATAACCAAACCTTTTTGATTGGTGATTATTGTCACTCTTTTGAGACATAGACTCCTTAGGGAATTGAAGGAAAGGAAATATACCTTCCCAGAAAAATTCACATCCACATTTTGGACACAATTTCAGGGGTTCATAGACACACTCATCTACTCATGAAGCCCATTCATAGACTCTCAAACTTCAACAGATCTAACTAATAGATCATTAACACACACTTCCTAGCATTTTAAGAAACAGCCCAGTGAACTGGTCACTATGTTCACTGTAAGATGTTCTTATTAGAGTTCCTCCTCATTGTTCCACCCAGATTTCTAAGACTGGAAGTTGATGCTGGGACAATACTGATTCACCATCCCACTTCTCACCTCTCACTCTGCCTTCAGCTGAAGCTATGGGAACAGCTTTTCTGCCTTGGAGAACAGTACTTAGTAGACTTAGAGAATATCTAGGTTTGTGGTTTTTCTCTTTTCTTGGTATAAGCCAAGTTTAATCTTCTCTCGGTTCACTAACTAGGTCTCTCCTGCTTCTGTTCTTAGTCTGACTCCAAGAGAATTCAACTCCTATGGCTCCCGCCGAGGTAACGACGCTATCATGGCGCGGGGGACATTTGCCAACATCCGCTTATTAAACAAATTCCTGAACAAGCAGGCACCACAGACTATCCATCTGCCTTCTGGAGAAATTGTGAGTATTGTGTTTTCTGCTTCGTGGAGAAGCCAGCATTTCTCAGGCTCTGGGTGGCTGGATATTCGACTTTCCTTCGGGTCTCATTTTCTTCTTCACAGCTCATCCTACCTCTTGCTTCATGTGCTGTCTTGCCAGGTGGGCATGTATGTAGAGTTCATCACTGATGGAGAGGCCCTTTAAACTGGAAGACCTTCTTTTCCTGATTAGAGATTCTGTTTCATGCTTTAACTTAATCTAGTTTCCTGGGAGTGGAGCTCAAAGAGCCTCTGAGTGAAATTGCATCAGTTTAGAGTACTTGAGGGGGAAACTCCAGGTTAAGGTAGGGGATATTTATTAAGAAGTGCTATTTTATGACTTTAATTAATTTACCATACCACTGGGAAAGAAGGAATGTGGAGGCCTGTGGAGGCTTGCTTGGGCTCTAAAGGGAACTGTTTGGAGTTGGCATATTACAGCTGGAACTGCTGTTCACAGCTGGGAGGCATATAAGAAGACTGCACTTTGAATCAGACACTCCTGGGTTCAAATCCCAGCTTCACCTATTACCTGAGGGGCCTTCAGCAAGTTATTTCCCTCTCTGAGCCTCATTTTTCTTACCTGTGAAGCAGAAACATTATCTACCTTGTAAGGCTCTGAGGCTTAACCTTAAATAGAATGACATGTAAAACACCTAGCAGAGTATCTGGCACCTGCAGGAGGTCCTCTGGGTCACTTCCCTCCCCAGTGAATGCTGGGAGGGAAATAAGCCTCCCAGAGGAAATAACCCTCCCAGAGTATTTTAAAATAATAATGGCCAGTATGTCTGTGGCACTTACTACGTCCCAAGTGCTGTTCTTAGCTCTCTGCATTTACTGACTGGTTTAATCCTGAAAACAACCCTTTGAGGAAAGTACCATAATTCTCCTTGTTTTAAATTGGGAACTGGGCCTAGAGAGCCCACATACCCTCCTAAGGCCCCAAGCAGAAAAGCTGAGGTTAAATAACCCACAGAGTCTGACTCTAAAGTCAGTGCTCTTTACCACCACACACAGTGCCTGACTTGTGACTGGCTCTGTGTTTGTAAAGCAGACTCTTCACAGAGACTCTGATCCCCAGGACCCAGCACACAGTCAGTCCCCAGGACATACTTGTTCAGTGAATAGCAGGGATGACAAACCAAGTAGTAAATGAAAAAGATACAAATAAACGGTAGAATGCACAAGAGATGAAAGGGAAGGACTTGCAGTTATATACATCCTGGGGCCTCCAGGATGCTGTCACAGTGACCCTCCCTTATTTACAACCCCACCATCACAGAGAACTCCCAGTCAGACGTTTAGTGACTCAGCTTAAACAAGGGGCAGAATCAGAGATGAACAGACATTTGAGCCAAGCTTTGAACCTCAAAGACAGACAAAGAACAGGGGATTAAAAGGCAGGCCACAGGTAATGCAGAGAGTATAAGAAAACTAAGAAAAACAATTGTCTCCTCAGTGATAAAAGATGATTTTCTGTTGCTGTAAAGTAACCAGAGGACAAGAACTCTTTAAAAAAAAAAAAAAAAGCCCCTAAAAAAAATTCACAGGAAAAGTTGATTCGTCAAGAAAATCTTCCAGAATACAGAAAGGGGAAGTTAGAGAGAAAATGTAAGAAAAGTAAAGACTGAACTGAGGAGGGCCAACATCTGACTGAATAAAGATGCTAAAAAGAGATGACAAAATTTGAGAGGGTATTATTAAAGTAACACAAAGAAATTCAAAATCTGAGACTCCAGATTGAAAGGACCACTGAACACCCAGCCACATGATTAAAGAATGACCCACTCCAAGTCACATCATTGTGAAATTAACAACAGCAAAGATAAGGAGAAGATCTAGAGACTTCCAGAGAGGGAAAGAACAGCTTATGTGCACTGTTTCAGGGATCAGAAGCACACAAAGCAACTCTAGAAACTTAAGACTGAGGAAAAGTATTTGGACCCTAAAAATCTACGTCCCTCATACTACCAGCCGAATGAAATTAAAGTAATAACAAATTTCAATATTCAGAAACTTTAAAAATACCCCTCATTCCCAGTCTCAGAAAGCTCCTTGGTCAATGTGTTCCACCAAACGAGGGAATCAACGAAGAAAAGGGGAAGATGTAGGATCCAGGAAAAAGAAATGCAGGGAATCGCCAGGATGTTGGAGAAGGAAGATTCCTCTGTAACAGGAATGCACCACATCCTCAGAGAGCCATTAGTCCACACAGGAACTGAGGGCTCCAGGAGTAACATCTCCATGAAAAAGACTTCTAAATGATCGACTGCCTGATAAATTCGAATGTCTTTAGAGAAGACTTGTATTTCAGACAGAGCACTTGGGGATGAATGAATGGGTAGGGACGTAGAAACAGGTGAGCACATACACACAAAAATAACTACTAATTCCATTAGAAATTTTTTTTAATTGCCAAGAAAAGGAAATCATAGTATACTAAATGACTCAGCCATAAATAGCATTTATGTAATTATAACATATAGCA
Organism: Camelus dromedarius; assembly: GCF_036321535.1. Classification (NCBI taxonomy): domain Eukaryota; kingdom Metazoa; phylum Chordata; class Mammalia; order Artiodactyla; family Camelidae; genus Camelus; species Camelus dromedarius. The sequence continues at coordinate 8,336,246 of NC_087445.1, read as the reverse complement.
TAATGATGGCAGAAGACTGTGGAGAGGAGAGGGTGGGGGCCCTATGGGAGTGGTGGTTAAAAGAACTAAATCCTCAAAGTAGGAAATTAATAGAAAATAACAAAAAAGGATAAATGAAAAACTGGCAGATTAAATATAATACTTAGGGATACAGAGGCACAGTAACAGAAGAAGCCACTAAATGTTATGCTTTCTTTAGAAGAGAGAGTTCAGGGAGCTATTGCTTTATAAGCTGCTTGGTCCCCTCAGAATGGCTCATGTAAGGGAAAAGCCAGGAGCCCGGAACCCTACACCTGCTTAGTCCCTCTGATCTCCCGTTCCATGACCTGCTTTGCCGTGGGACTGTCAGCTTTGCAGTAGTTTTGAAAGCACTTTAAAACACACACTCCCACATTCTTAATACCCAAAGCCAGTAACAGATATCTATCGAAATATCAGGTAGGTTGTTTCTTTCTGCTCTTTGAAAGGATCCAGATTATTTGGTTAGAAAGAAAAGGCCGTTACTGGTTTTTGCTTGTTTGTTTAACAACTTCTATATTCATGAGTTCTTTCCAGCTGAATGTGACCTTCTTTGTGTTTGACTACCCATCACTGAGTCAAAACCCAGGTTTACGTGGGATTCTCTGCTTCTTAACCTTTAAAATACTTTAATCTATGGAAGAGTTCTTTTTAAAAAACTGATCTAATTTACTTTTTCCCCGATGCCCTAGGCTTTGAATGTTTTTCTAAAACTAGGACAACAATTATGCATTTCAGTTAAGAGTATAAAATTCAGTTTGATAGAGGTACTAGATGGAGTTAACTAGGTATTTGTAGACCAGGCAAGCGACTGGTTGTTTTTTGCATTGGCTTTACATTGGCTTGGCCAATTGCAGGCATTCTGCCCCTATATGTCCCACCAGGACTCACTGGCCTCCTTCCACACTCTGCGCCTTCACTGCATCTGTAAAATCTTCCTCTTCTCTTCTCAGCTTGATGTGTTCGATGCTGCTGAGCGGTACCAGCAGGCGGGCCTTCCTCTGATCATTCTGGCCGGCAAGGAGTACGGCTCAGGCAGCTCCCGAGACTGGGCGGCCAAGGGCCCTTTCCTACTGGTGAGTATCGTGAAAAGACATCCCAGCAGGCAGCTGCCCTTCTGAACCAGGAGGGAAGCTGGGAGAAGGACTAGAAATAAATTCCTCTGCTTTACTTTCTAAGAAGATGCTGTGGAAGAGCAAAGCAAGCTCAGAAAAGCATAGTGTTCATTCATCTCCTGCCTCTTGGTAGACCTGGATTGACTTCACTCACTGAAGGGTAATCAAGAGTTGAACAGGTTCCCTTAGACATTTATATCCTGAGAACCGTGGCTCTTTGGGGGTGTCGACAGAACACTTGAGAGGAGGGTCCTGAAGTCTATGAGATTATATCCAAAAGTGTGTAGTATGTTATGCCTTTTTTTTAATGGGGAAAAGTTTCATGGTTTTCATAACATTCTCAGAGGTTGAACACCCGAAGTTTATTTGTTCACACTGTCCCAGGTAAATGTGAGGAATAAGCCAGGGCTACTGCTACATACTGTCTGTGAGGTTCACAGAAGGGAAAAAGTAAGGGGCCTGAGCTTTGGATAAACTTGGGGAATGTACTTTTTACAACTGCTTTCACTGCCTGTGAAAATCTGTTTACAGGCTCTAGAGAAAAGGAAGCCCTCTGTGTATGCACACGGCTCTTTAGAGCCTTCAAGCCATTTCCCGGCTTGACCTGCTTGAAGAGTCCCCTCACCTACCAGGTGAGGGTAGGGTGGGCGGGGAGGGGGGAGCTACGGGAAACAGAGAGCTTTTACCTTTCCAGCATTTGCTTGCCCTGAAAACAGGGAAAATGCCTGCTGCCTGGCTTAAATCCTCAGGGAAGGGTAACAGAGGTTAGCTGGTATCATTTAAAATAACGTATGGCTCGAGCAAATTAATGCACTTGGGAGACACTAAATAAGCTGATATCCACAAATACTGTAAAAAATATGGCTGTCTGGCAGGCAGCCCTCCAGATGCCCAGGCTCTGAAAACATCTTTGACATCACACCTATTTTGGTTTTTTTAGTCAAACATTTTGCAGGTGGAAAAAAATGATGTCCTCTGATTAGCTGATAATATGTCAAAGGCCTGGCTTTTCTAGAAACTGCTGAAGAAAAGCTAAGAAATTAAAGAAAGGATTTTAGAAGGGAGCTGGGTGCTGATAGTAGCCATGAGAGCACGGCCATCGGTGGGGACGGTGAGACCTGGGGGGTAAGAAGAGACCTGGCGCCGAGGGCTTTCTCGAGTCTGGCTGGGCTGCACATACTGTACGTGTCTGCCAGGAGACCAAAGAAAGGGCCCAGGTACAGCGACAGTCACCAGTGGTTTACTAGAGGGGGACTCTTCCACATCTGAAGCAAGGTCCTGGAGTGACACCCCACCTTGTGCGGCAAAGGGCAGGCAGGACGCAGCAGCAGTCTTCACTACGGGGGGAGGAGAAGGCTACCAATAAATGACATCAAGTTGGCTTATCAGCTACCAGGGAGGCCTGGGCACGTCTGCCCAGCCCCTCATGTTAATAACCATCACGACGGCAGATGTTTCCCTTTAAAAAAACGAGCAGGTGGAGCCTCTCTGGCCTAAGGGGCAGGGGCAAGCACGTGCATTTGGGCCAGGTGTCGAGGAAGAAGGGACTGGTGGAGCAGGGGATGTACAAAGAGCAGGAGAACAGCCTTGAGTGGCCTGACCACGCAGGTCTAGACATCTCTAGAGAAGCGCTGTCTGTCCAGACAGCCGTGTGCACTGCACTGTGCAGCCACCCAGCCCCAGCCACTCAGCAATCCTGGGCTGTCCTCACGCAGAGCAGGATGGACGGCTGTGATCTGCAGCGACGCACAGCCCTCTACACAGAGCTCACGACGTAAAGAATATGTTTACCAAGATCGCCACATCCCCCCAAAATAAATACACAATATATATTTACGTAAATCCATGTAAAATATCTACTGTCCTAAAGAATCTGCCCTTCCTCTATAAATGTGTTCTAAAATTTGGAAACACTTTGGAGTTTTAAAAAATACCTATGGCTGGATCTCATCCCCAGAAATTCTGGTTTAGTTGGTAAGGAGAAAAACCTGGACATCTGGATTTTAAAAGCCTCCCCCTGGTGATTTTAATGTCCAGCAGTTTGAGAAGCTCTACAGCCACAGTTCTCATAACTCACAAGACTCACTATCGTTCTCCCACCCATGGTCCCTGCGAGAGATTCTGACACAGTGGATCTGGGGTGGTACCCAAGAATCTACATTTTTAACAAGCTTCCTAAGTGACCCTGATTCAGGGGATCTTAAAAGTTACCCTAGATATTAAAGAGACCTCTTAGGGGTATCTTAATACTACATTACAGTTAACAAATACTTGAGGATGAGGTGTTCTAGTTAATAGAGTATCCTGGTTTATTGATTGATCATTGCTGTATATTGCCAGTTACAGATTACCAATAAAGTGTACTTAACAGGAAGCTTTATATCAAGATTATATTCAATGCAATTTGATCCTTGAAACAGGAAGTGTAACAGCAGCATACAGTAGGTATCAACCTTCTCTGCAGTGTGTTCTGAAATGGTCTTGATTAAATCTTCTGTGTCTGCTGGTGCAGCTATAATAACAGCAAAATTCAAGGGGAAAAAATGAATTTATTTATGTTGCTTTGTGGTGTAGTTTCCAGATACATGGGAGTTTGCTAAGAAATGTTGTACCACAAAGTGGCTAAGTGTGTGGTTAGACTGCATGGGTTCAAATACGGGATAAATCGCTGACCACGGGGGTAAAGGAGGACAATAATGGCGTGTACCTGCAGGGTTGGTGGAGGGTGAAGGAGAGAATTCATTTCAGTGCCTACATGCTGCCTGTACCTTGTAGTCAATCAGTAAAGCCCGGCTACTGTGTTATTTATAACTAGAGGGTAACATTTAATGTAAATGATTAACTGGTACTTAACAGAATTTAGGTGTGAGAAGAGTTTAACTTAAGCCTTTTGTAAAGTGACTGTATACCTAAAGAAAAACTGTGTCCAGACTACTCTTTTGGCTCATCAGGGAATCAAAGCTGTCCTGGCTGAGAGTTACGAGCGCATTCACAGAAGTAACTTGGTCGGGATGGGGGTGATCCCCCTCGAATATCTCCCTGGGGAGAATGCAGACGCCCTGGGACTCACGGGGCGGGAACGATACACTATCAGCATTCCAGAAACCCTCAAACCACGAATGAAAGTCCAGGTCAAGGTAAGTTGGCACATTTCCATGTCGAGCCCAGCTTATAAAGGACCCTGTGTTTGTCATCAATCTTGTTAGAAGAAAATCAGTGGGATTTGGAAAGGAAAAAAATCTTTCAATAGAAATGCATCAGACTTAGGAGTTCTCCTAGCACTTTCCTACCAGCCTTCACAACGCAATGTATGTGACACCTGTTAGTGACACCTGTGACACCTCTGCTGACTGCGGACACAAAGCCTCCGGCAGCCCTCGGGAAAGCTTTAGAAAATAGCATCCCAAACGTCACCAGCGGCTGCCGCCCTGAGAGGCTAATTCTAATTCTCAGGTGTCTCTCACTTATATCATTCATGCTCTGCAGCGCTTTACGGTAAAGATAAGTCCGCTAGGACGTATTAAAATGCAACTTACGGCTCAGTGGGTCCAGGCCGGGGCCAGCGTGCGCCTGTGCCGGGCGCGTGGACGTACCTTGAGGGCAGGCGGGGGCAGGATGGCCTCCCTCCCGACAGGGCGGGCGGGCCTGCTGGCGTCCACCCCAGCCACTCTTCTCTGCTGCTCTGTCCTTGCAGCTGGACACTGGCAAGACCTTCCAGGCCGTCATGAGGTTTGACACCGACGTGGAGCTCACATATTTCCACAACGGGGGAATCCTCAACTACATGATCCGCAAGATGGCCAAGTAGGCCCTGCTTTCGTCGGCGACCGGCACTTCCGCCGCAGCCGGAAGGAGCGCAGCGCCCCCCGCCGGCGGGTCCCAAGCCAACGCCGCCCCGCCCCGCCCGGCCCGGCCGCGCGGGGGCGCTGCCGTCCCAGGGTGGTCTGCGACACGGTTGCCTTCCTCCGCTCACAAAAATCAGCCGTTTCTGTGTTCTCTATTTCTGTTAATCTTTTTATCTTTTTCTAGAACTTGGAAGCTTAGAATGGTGGGGTTGTCAGTAGTGCCAGAAAGAGTGAGTTGACCCTGCGTAAGGTTACTGATCACAGAATGTTGATTTTTCACCCTTAGCCTGTTGACGTTCGGCTGAACACGAGTACGTCCCCTGCCCGTTTTGGGGCTCCGCTCTGTTACCCTCTGAGCAATGAAACCTTTCGCTTGAGAGCCATTGGCCTCTGCATCCTGTACCGGTGTTAACTGGACAAAGTAGAGGGAAACTGGTTCTCACTTCAAATCGCATTGGTGATTGTGATCCCCCCGCCCCGCGTTTTCCTTCGGAGTGAATGATCCGGACACCTCGTGGACGGGTCAGACGTGGAAATTTTTTGATTATGTACCTTTTGCTAGATCAACACTAAAGAAATACGAAGATTTCTTTTACAGTCTTCAAAAGTTTTCCCCAGAAAATGTTTCACGTATCAGGAGAACTTTGTTTGGAAGTGGTTTTGGAGAGAGAGATACAGAACATTTCTAATTTGAATAAGATTAAATCTATTTTCAAGGAAAACGTTTTGACTTTGGTATTGAATTCTGCTGTGTGTGTGGCTATAGTTTGGGGATATTTAGAGCAGAGCAAATCTCAGACTTATATTCATGAATAAAAGTTACAAACAGAACCCTGTTTTACAAAAAAAAAAGCATGTGGCCCTCAGATTAAGCTCAGTCCTAGCATAAAAACTCTAGGGCGGCAAAGACAGACCTCCACCCCTTAGCCCTCCATTACTCAGCATGGGAGCAGGCTGGCTCCCCCCATTCAGTGCTTATGGGGAAACAGATCCTTGTGGCTATGACTTCTGGAGTGGGATTTCTTCACTTCTGGACTCTCCTCCTTTACCTCCAAACACACCTTCTATCCTGTTCATGAATACACTGTCTCTGCCAGTGTCACATCCTTGCCCCAAGTAAGGCTGAACAAATAAACCTCTTTACCTGGTTTCTCAAGAAGGTACTTGGGAGGTCTACTTACTTTCCAGATAAGTGTGCTACTCTTGCTGGCCTCAGCCCCTCCTTCCCTCTATGGGATTCCCATCTTGGTTCTTACAGTTTTCCTGAATGCACTGGTGCCTGATCCCTCCTGGGGAATCAAGCATTCCTTGGTGTGCACAGTGAGTTAACTGAGGAACGTTTTTAATGCAGCAAATCAGCACATGTGTCTTTGGCAATGGGATGGCCTTCATGTAGGTGGAAGGATAATATTAGTCATGACTTTCCTCCTTATGGTGTTAGAAGCACAACTCAAACTCCCTTAAGCAAAAAAAAAAAAAAAAAAAAAAAAAAAAGGCTCATAGAACTTGAACAAGGGTGGCCATGGCCACAGGCTTCATTGGACCTTGTGACTCTAACTCAGGTCCCCTCCCTACCATTTCCCCTCTCACCTTCCATCTGTAACAGGTCATTCTGCCCCGGTGGACATGGCCACTTGCAGTTGCAGGGTGACAGTTAATAATTTTTGACCTTAGAGATTTGTCTCCCAGTATTCCCTAGGCTAAAAGCACTGGGAGTTTCCTAGTCACCTAAGTGAGGATTATTTCTGAGAGTCTCCCTTTCGGGGCTGTGATAGGACAGTGTGGGATGCCCCCCAGGGTTTTGTAGGAGCCGCATAGGGCTGCTTCCCAAAAGCAGCACCGAAGTTCCACTCGCTGCTTTCTTTAGAAGCTGTTGAATGTCATAACCACGAACAGGATTTCACTCCCGAGTCATTTCTGCTCACCCAGACAGCCTAATTATCATGAACAGATTATATAATTCTAGCTGATATTTTTAACAGTTTTAATAATTTGCATCCCCAAAACTAAGGTCTACATATTAAATACAGACTTGTTGAGCGAAATACATAGTTTTCTTACATACTATAATAAAACAGTTACTGGTATGATCCTAAGGTTAATACTCCAGTTTGGTTCTGATTGCCTGGCCAGCATCAGGGCTGGGTATCAGCTACTGTGCTTCACAGGATGTTACCGCATCCCATGAATGAAAAGTTTCCAGGGTCTGTGTATTTGGGAACCACCGGGTTAAATGGGCCTTATTATGGCAGGACACACTCACCCTGGCAGTGTGTGCTGGAAATGCTCATTTGAGGGGAGGGGGCAGCAGACGACACAGAAGCCAGTCTGCCCACAGAACGCTTTCTTCAAGCATCTCACAGCACTTGGGTTTCACAGGACACACTTGAGGGAACAATGACCTGCTGGTTTGTTTGTTTTTTTAATTCAAATAATAATGTCAGTTTTAAGAGTGGGAATCAGTTTCCTGGCCTTATGGCACAATCGGGCGTGACTAAAGGTGACTTATTTTTCGTTTCAGGCGAAAATTTCACAATGTCAGCTTTGGCGGAGACCACAGCAATGACATGATCCGAGTGGTTGTGTCAGATTATATCTGAACCACCTGAGGAACTTTGAAAACTACACTCCGCTAGACACCCTACCAGGATGTTCTAAGAGGGCTCAGCGTGTGCCCATGAAAAAAAAGACTTCCCAGTTGGTTCTGAAATGCAGCCTTTGATCTAAAAATCCAATGGCCAGCATTTGGGCATCAGCCAAGAGTGTGCAATTCTTAAACCGCAATCCTACCAACTGATTTCTTTCATTCAATAAATATTAACCAAATGCGTACTCTGTTCTACCTCTATGCCTGCCATGGCTTGACTCCAAGCTAAAGTCAAACAAGGGAGTTCTGTTTTTCTTGTTTCAGCTTTAGTCTGCATTCTTCTGTTGGCTGTCGCGAATGGAGGACTCTTCACCTTCATCCAAACTGAATTATTTAGATACTTGAAAGAACTTTTCTCAAATAGATTTCCAGTAGATGTTTTATACATCCTATTGGAGTTCTTAAATAACAACATCTAAAAAGGGCAATCACGTATAAAAAGAGACACTTGTTAGAGTGGGATTTATAATTAGAAATATATATTTGGTCTTTGTCCCTCTTTTCTGGCACAGAGCTCCTAAAACCCTGGAAATTTCCCGAGTGATGAGAGCCATAAAGGTGTCTCTTGTTATGTTAATGGCTGACTTTCGGACCGCGCCTAGGGATGGGGGCTGGTTACCAGGAGAATCAACGACGTGACCAGAGGGTTAGCACTTTCAGTCCCACCCCCTGACCTCTGGGGAGGGGAAAGGAGCTGGAGGTTGAGCCAATTGTCAATGGCTTAATCAATCATGCTTACATAGTGACGCCTCCATAAAACTCAAAGGACAGATTTCAAAGAGCTTCCAGGCTGGTGAACTCAAAGAGATTTAAAGACAGAAACTCTGAGCCCTTTCCCCATAACTTACCCTGTGCATCTCTTCCATCTGGCTGCTCCTGAGTTATATCCTTTCATAATAAACAGGCGATCTAGTAAGTAAAATGTTTCTCTGAGCTCTGTGAGCCTCTCTAGAAAGCCCAAGGAGGAAGCTGTTGGAACGTCCCATCTGTAGTCAATTGCTCAGAAGCACAGGTAATAACAATTTGACATCTCAAGCAGGGAAGGGGTGGGGCAGTCTCGTAGGACGGAGCCCTTAACATGTAGGGATCTGACGCCATCTCCAGGCAGACAGTGGCAGAACTGAGTTGAACTATAGGACATGCAGTTGATAAATTCCTTGGTGGCAGGATAAAAAGCCAACATTAAAATTGCTGACTAAAACCTTAATATGCTAATAAAATATAAATTGAAAATGAATAAAAATCAGCAAGCAAGTTGGCTTACATAATCCATTTTTATTGTCTTACTTAATACTCCCACTAGTAACCATTATCAAGTAACCAATATATATCAAGTACTTCTATGTAATGTCAGTTAAAAATTCTCCACTAACCCTTACAGGTATGTATTATCCTTGTTTTACAGGTAAAGAAAACTAAGTTACAGGTATGTATTATCCTTTTTACAGATAAAGAAAACTAAGTCAATGAGAAGTTATGTAACTGGCAGATTCTCTGATTCTCAGTGTGCACACCCGCTCATCAGATGGAGAGGAGAATGAGGTGGCTGTAGTGTCACCCCACTGAGCTCTAGGATTGGTCTGGGTGGACTGGGTGGTCTCTTGGACACCAAACAGCCTTCAGATGTAAATAGGTGCTATTTTAAAAGAGTCATGCGATCACATATGCTGAGCATATTAACATCTTATGACGTTTGGAGGTTTGTTTAAGCCATAAGATGGTCCTAGTGAATCACAAACAGCTCATCTGAATCTGTTTGGGGAAGATGCTTAAATTACTATAGCGCCGACCCTGAACTGGACATAAGACACCCCAGTCTGGATGGAGACAGCAAAACTCAGGTAGTTGTCTCTAAGTCTGGGAAACCCCAAAGGAAGCTCTGCGGTGTCAGCAAACCTTGTTAAATGACACAGGAATGCCATTTGGATACATATTCTAATTTTTTACATAGAAAGGACGGCCAAATTAAACTGCCTCATCATACCAACCAAGAAACCTCCTTGAGAGCAGAGTCCAGATGTGGACCAAATGTTAAGGCCACATGATCAACTATTACTGGAAAGTGGCTGGGGATGACCATTCAAATGGAACAGCGGCACAGGTTAAGAAAATGAATTACTCCGGCAAGAGGTACAATAAACTAAAAGAACAGAAGTCAGCTTTAAGGAGTGCTGTATCATTTACGTGCTTACAGTACTAAACGTCGTCCACTATAGAATTGTGAGATTAGACGCCACACGTTACTACCTGGAGAACATGCATATATGTGACTACGATGCCTATGTATGTGTATATACGTTGAACCTCTGGAATTACCAACATGTAAGGGATCAGCAAGGAGGAGCCAACAGAAAAGACTGGGATACAGCTAGAAGATACAGGCTGAGAGGGAGTCCCAAGAAAGGAGTACTCAACAGGGCCAAAAGGAGCACAGAGGTCAGAGAAGGACTAATTACCCGCTGGATTTAGCAACCAGAGCCACTGGTGACCTTGACAAGAACAATTTCAGTAGATTGTTAAGGGCAAGAGCCAGCTCACAGTAGATGAAGGAAAGAAAGGGAAGCAAGGAAAACCTTCCAACATTCCATGCCCTCATCCATTTATTCTAGTGTGTGCTGAGTGGCCATGGGTGTACGCTGGCAGGGAAGGGAAGGAGAGAAACACGTTAAGGCTTTTTCATTTTTCCCAAGTGCTGGGAGCGCTACTGGCCTACAGAGCATTTAGTGTTGTGATCCATTCACCCGTGCTTTACATAATGATAGAGTGCAAACTGCTGAAAACATCAGCAGTTACGTACGTGATGGACACTCAGGACGGAACAAGCCTTTAGGCAAGAGATCTTGACAGTGGTCCAGGTGAGCCATGATTTACCTGCTGGGTCTAGTGTCTTCTTCACTCCAGGTCACCCATTCCCTGAAGACTGAGGTCCTGAGCACATCTGGACATTTCTGCAGCATCAAACGGTATCTTCTCAAAATGAAAGTCCCTCCACCTTGCATAGAGCATCTGAACTCCTGTTTCAACATCCTCTACCACAAAACTTTCAATTTTTATAACTGGAATCTCAAATGCCCTATACCTCACGTGGATTCCCCAGTCATGGCTGCAGTTCGGCCTGGCACAGAATATCTTTGCTTTCTTCTCAAAACTCCCAAAGTTCTTCGGTCTGGGGTGTAACTTACTCACAAAGCGCTCCCTGAAAGCATCTCCAATCACGGTGAAATGGCATTCCTACAAATGAAGGGATCGAATGGCATACAAAACAGAAAGTTAGGACTAGAACATAATTGTGATTAAAAAAAAAAAAAAAAGAGAAAACTCCAGAGTCATATGAGATGACAAGAAGGTGGGATTCCACTTATTTTACAGACGGAGCAAGCAGGAAACGCAGATTCACCCCAAGGGCAGAGCGGACTCCTGCAGCCTGCCTCCCCGTGTCATGGGTGGAGGTGCAAGTCAGGTGATGGGGGACTAAGTCCACCTCATGAAGAGGAAGACTAGGAAGTTTCCAGGAGGCCTGGCTCCTGAAAATAGATACTCTTTATTAATTCAGAGACAAAGGGATATTTGTCGAAGCTCTGTGAAGCCTGAGCTCACCAGTGGCCCTGACAGGAATAATCGAAAGGATACAGAGAAGAACAGCAAGGGGTCAGTGTGTATCTGAAGAGGGTCGAGGGCTAATGTGTCCACTGGCCCCGCCCACGGTCAATGTTAGAATAAACCTGAAAAAAGGTCACAGTGCACAGAACCAGTGCAGATCCTACATACCAGTCCCTCAGGAAAACATAATTGAAAAGGGTCATTTCAATAGAAAATCACCCAAATTGGAGCTGAACGGATACTTTGCAGCTAAAGAAAAAGACTCAGCAAGGTATGGGAACTTGCCAGTCTCACCCCTAATACGCTTCTTGGTCAAACATCGGACTGATGAGAGACTTCTGAAGACCAAACAGAAGCCTAAAGTCATAACCCATCATCTGGACAGGCCCAGGCACCCCACCCTCCCCAGTCAGCAGCAACAGAGTTACATTCAATTTTTTGTCTTTGGAGATTTTTCGAACCCTTTATCTGAAAGTGTTAAGGAAAAAAAAAACAGAGGGAAAGCAGACCTGCAGATGTCATGCTTTTAAAATAAGGAGATTTTGCTTCTATTGTAAAAGTGACCCCTGTTCCCCAAAAGAAAGTTTAGACAACATAAAATAATAAAGAGAGAGAAAAAAAATCATGGAGTCTCATTGTAAAATATTAACACATTCTAGTACATTTCCTCTAGCCTTTTTTTGTACAAAGGTAAGTGTTTTTGCTGGTGGTGGTGACGGTGGCATTGCTGCTGTGATTTCACACTGCTATAATCATAGCACATTTACTATTTTGTATCCTGGTTATTTTTTTCTACTTTACTATTAGCTTGTAAGAAGTTTTTCATTATACTACAGAAGCTCCCTAATCATTTTCTTTAGTAAACCTTATTTTGGAGTCATTTTTAGATTTACAGATAAGTTGCAAAGATAGTCCAGAGAATTCCTGTATACCCTTCACCCAGGTTCAGCTTCCCTGAATGTGAACATCTTACAGAGATAGCACATTTGCCAAAACTAAAAAATTAATATCAGCGCATTACTATTAACTCAACTACAGATTTTGCCACTCTTTCTAATAATATCCTTTATCTGTTCTAGGATCGAATCCAGGATACCGCGTTGCATTTAGCATAACCATTATCTGTAATGGCTACATAATCCTTAATTAAGTAGCGGCGCAGCAATTTTTAAACCATTTTTTAAAATTGTTGAACATTAAGGATTTCTTTTAAAATTTTTAGCCTTTTAAAAATGCATGGACCATAGCCATGACAACAACAGAAATAACAGAATTCTATTACTCTAAATATACTATAAATATCTCACTGATAGGGAGCTTTAATTAGTGCTAAAAAGTGACCCAGTGCTCTTTGTTAAAAAGGCTACTTACCTCCACCACTCTTATATCAGCTGTATAACATGCAAAGGCTTTGCATTTTCTGCAGAGCAGTTTTTTATTTTTCTTATCAGGCACAGGCATTGCTTTTCCTTGATTATCCCTGATGAACTTTTCATGAATCTGTATCTGGTGAATCTAGATGCAAGACAAAACAAAACAAAAAACTCTCAAATACGTAATTTGAGTATAACTAGTATAAACACACACACATATGTATGTATGTAATCGCTCATTTCTATACAAACATACAGTACCTGGCTTTGTTTATAAACATTCCACAGATAATTTTATTGATTCTCCTAACTCTTTGATAGTCAATGTTTAACTGTGGCTTCCAGTCAGTCTTTCAATTTCTTCATCAAACATGCCCGGAAAAGCACAAAAGATATCCATAAAACAGTCATGTGAACCACACTTTCTACCCCGTAGTTGGCAAAACTTTAAAAATCCTTCACAAAACCAAAATCTGAGGCTGAGCTGGGGAACCTAGATTCCCACTTTGCAGGGCTGTTTGAAATCACTTCAACACCCCCACCTGGTGGTGCCAGGGAAGGCTAAATAGGGAGCCAGGATTTTCAGTCCTGCCAAATGGTAGCCCTCCTCACCTGTGGTGTCAGTGGAGACCATGTTGGGGCCAGAACTCCTATCCCCACCCAGCAGTAAACCCTTGCTGGTATCAATAGTGGCTGAATGGGAAATCTAGATTTCTACCTCCACCTGGCAGTGAAGAAACAGTGTCCCCACCTCCCCTGCCAGAATGATATCAGAAAAAGCCACCTAACACAGGTCAAATAAGAAACCAAATCTCATCATATAGTATGAAAATGTCTGAGTTTTGATTAAAAAAATCACTCTTCACACCAAAAACCAGAAAGATCTCAAACTGAATTTTAAAAAAGACAACCAAATGGACGCCAACACTGAGATGACAGAGACGTCAGAATTTATCTGACAAAGATTTTAAACTACCTATAATAAAAATGCTTCGGTGAGTAATCCCCAACACTCTTGAAACATGAACAAATATAAAGGCTCAACAAAGAAATGGAAGATATAGAGAAGAACCAAATGGAAATTTCAGAACTAAAAGATGTAATAACTGAAATAAAAAGCTTAGTGGATGGGCTCAGCCTCAGAATGGAGAGGTCAAAGGAAAGAATCAGTGAGCTAGAAGATGGACTAGAAATGACCCAGTCTAAACAGCAGGAAGAACACAGATTTAAACAAACAAACAAACAGAGACTCAGGGACTTTTAGGACCATTTTAAAAGATCTAACATTTAAGACACTGGGGTCCTGGAAGGAGACGGGAAAGAGCAGAGCTTAAAAAGGACTCAAAGAAATAATGGCTGAACACTTGCCAAATTGAACACAATGTAACATAAACATACAGATACAAGATGCTGGACGAATCCAAATAGGATAAACCCAAAGAAACCACACCAAGATACATTATAATTAAACTTCTGAAAACTAAAGACATAGGAAAAAAAATCTTAAAAGCATCCAGGAAAAAAAAAAAAAAAAAAAGACACCTTACTATAGGGGAAAAACCAACTGAATGACACCAGATTTCTCATCAGAGACCACAGAGACCATGGAGACCAGAAGAAAGTGACACGATATTTTTCAAATGCTGAAAGAAAAACCTGTCAACCCAGACTCCTACGCCCAGCAATAGATCCATCAAAAATAAAGGGGAAACCAAGACATTCTCAGATGAAGAGAAACTAAAAGAATTTGTTCACCAGCAGACCCTTCCTAAGAGAAGAGCAAAAGGAAGTCCTCTAAACAGAAGGTCATGATAAAAGAAGAAAACTTGAAACATCATGGAGGAAGACAAGACACGGTGATTCCCACGGCGTCAGCTGTGGCAGGATCTGCTCTGTCCCACTGCTTTGTGGTGCTGCCTCTATCGCATCGGCCTACATTTTCAAGCGGTGTTCCAGGTGAAACCAGGCAGCCCCGGGGCGAATCCTGTTCCTGCTACTTACTTACTAGCTGTGTGATTTGGGGCAAATGCCTCAGTTTCCTCATATACAAAATGGGAACAATAAAAGCAGTTTCTCTGTGGGCTGTTGGGACGTATCATGAGTTCATAATTGCTCAGGACTGCCTGGCAGAGGTTTAATGCTCCCTGGTGTTAACCTCGGTCGGTGAGGCGAGTCTTCTGCTAAGAACCATGAAGATGTTAAATGATAGGGATTTGAACTTAAGCATTGGGTAGGGCGATACCCATTCATGAGTTATTTTAGAAATGACAGAGCTATTTTCGTTCATTTATTCTTCTATATAAACTATGTGACCAGTTTATCAAGTTAAAAATATGTATACTTTGATTATGGGATGTGATACACCTATAAGTGAATTTGGGGTGAATGCACATCTTTAAAATAGTCATTCCAATTAGGAACACGGCATTTCTTTTCTTCAGTCTTAATTTACCTCCTACCTCTCAGTAACCTCTTTTTAGTTGTCCTTATTTATACTTCAGACATTTCTGGTGAGGCCAGTAGAAGTAGTAGTTAAACAGATGAGCTATGCCAGCTCCACCCCTAACTAGCACTGAAGATTTTCATGCCTCAGTTTCCCCCCTAGAGCATGCCATAAGAAGCTTTACCACATGGATCACTGTGAGGCCTGTCGACGTAAATAAAGCATTTGCAGGGCTCGGTGGAGAGTCCCTGTTTTACCCATAGGAGCTGCAGTCATGGTTGTCACCGTAAATGGAAGTGTCCCTCCCCCTTCTATCTCCTACTGGTTACTGATCATCTATAGAGAATCCACTCATCTCTAAAGCATTTTAAATTCAAATAAAATCTGATTTATATTTTTAAAATGTAGGCCTGGAATATAGGTTAGGAAAACAATCAAAATATGATTTTCTCTCCCCCTACTCCCCACCCCATCCCACTGGAAGTTATCTTTCTTGTTTTTTGTAAAAATAAAGGATGTTTATGCCTCTTATTTTCAATTCAATTTTTCACTGCTGTAAAACTGTTACATGATGTGTACTTATCCCATTGTTTCTTTTGGACAAATTTCTAGAAATGAAATTCCTGGGTTACACAACATACATTTCTCTATGAGCAGTTTTAATTTCTTTTTCTTAGACATGGTTCTGATCACTACATAAGGTAGACTCAGGGTAGGAGGAATGTGATAGGAAAAAGGGTAAAAATATAAATTTGCTGTTTGGGCATCCAATTTTTAAAAATTCACTTCTCTCTAATGATATTCAGTTATATACTGAAATTCAATTAAATACTAGTAATCGCAAATATTTTAAATGTTGCTAAAGGCAAGACATATAAATCCTAACGAATTAAAACTAACTCTTACTGCTACACTTAACCCTAAGTAAAACTCAGTAACTGGATGAAGAGGCTCAACCCAGGTCACAACTGAAGTCTGCAGCCATTGCTTCCCCATCCCACACCTGCGGATGAGAAGCAGCCTAACTGCACACACTGGAAGCGGAAAAAGCGAGGCTAGGAAACCCTGATTGTGTGCAGTCACAGGTACCCATCATGTCGGAAGTTCTTCCGTCAAAATGAACTTTCTTTCACCCCATATCCTATTCTCAACTCGTAAGAAAGGAGAGTAGGGTTCCTCATTTTGATTCCAAATGACCCAGCAGTGAAAAATACCCATTCTGCCTTTTTCCTCCAGGATGAAGTACTACCAAATCCTGAAGCTTCCCTCACGGAAATAAGTTCTTGGATACGTGGGGGCTGTCTACCTGCTCAGATGGCTGCAGCGCTCTGGTGAGGGGCAGCCACACATACACAAGGGACAACGCAGCTACCAGCTACCAGCTACCAGCGACCCCTGGCCACACTTGTTCTGGGCCCCTGCTCATTCTTTACCACTTCTGCCCGTTCTCAATCGATGGGCGTCAGGGAAATCCCAAATGCGATTTTTTTTTTTTGATTGAAGTACAGTCAGTTACAGTGTGTCAATTTCTGGTGTACAGCAGAATGTCCCAGTCATGCATATACAGACATATTCTTTTTCATTAAAGGTTATTACAAGATATTGAACATAGTTCCCTGTGCTATACAGAAGAAATCTGTTTTTTTTTAAACTATTATAAAAACAGATATACAGTGGCTAACACTTGCAAATCTCAGACTCCCAAATTTATCCCTTCCCACCCCTTCTCCCTTCAAAATGCTATTAAGTAGCCTAATTCAACAGATATTTAAGCCACTGTCTCCTCATCCCACTTTTTTTTTTCTTTTGGAGGCAGGGAGGTAATTTGATTTATTTATTTTTAATGGAGGTGCTGGGGGTTGAACCCAGGACCTCAAGCTTGCTAGGCACACACTCTACCACTGAGCTATACCCTCCCCCCATTTTCTCACCTGACTCTTCGACCTAGTGTGCTGGCTACAGTGAATGTCTATGTATCTGCTCCAGCCTCCATCTTCCTCAATAGACTATTACTCTATTGCTTTTGCCACATATGAGTCTAAGCAACTTGTCATGCAGTGGAGGGGATAAAAATTATTGCAAAGCTAATATGGTTTTAAAGCCTTTACTGGCAACTTCCACATATTCTACAAAATGGGGAAGTGGCTAAGTGAAAAAACTCTATCCTCAGAAAAACTAAGAGGAACTAAAGAATTTCCCTGCAATTCTTCTCCCTGAAAATGTGGAAGCAGTATTTTTACATATCTTGGTCTTCTAACCTTAAGAAGAAATTTTTTTAAAATCAGTCAACACTGATTAAATATTACAATTTTTCTTAAAATAATTGTTAGTTTACTTTAGCTCATTAATTGCTTCTCGTTACTTTTTGAGCATAAAAATTATGACTTTTAAAAATTATGACCATTATGGAATTAGTCTAGTGAACTGTAAGACATCTTCATGAAGTTAAGGTATGCCTCACACATCTGTGCGATAACAACTCCCATTTCTGAGCACTTACTTTACATCAGGCACCATAGTAAGCAGTGCATACATCTCACTTTATGCCCCAAACTGCCCTGTGAGTTAAATACTGTTATTTTCCCAAATTTGTGAATATGGAGACTGATGATTTCAAAGAGGAGCTACCTGAACACACACATTTTGTAAGCGGCAGTTCTAGGACTGGAATCACTAATTCTAATGATAAAGCTCTCCCCCAGGCCTGCAGGGTTCAGTGCTCCCAGAGGTTCTGACATGCAGTGTCTGCAAATGGTCTGAGAAATAGAGGGTGTCTGTGTGTATGTGTGGGTGTGTCTTTCCCCATGTGTTATAAAGAAAATTACAATCAAACTAAGGTCACTACCAAGAGGCTGGATGAATATGGTGCCCCTCCAAAGTTCACACTGCTATCCAGACCTACAAACAGGTCTTCTAACACTGGGCACACCTCCCACGCACAGTGCACTGGGAGCTTTTCCCAGGGGACTCCGGATGTTAGAGAGACAGCGATTTGAGGAAAAGATGAACTAAGAACTGTGTCTTGCAGTGTTAGGGTGTAGTCCTCAAAAAATACTATCAACTTAAGAGTAACTCAAGCTCAGTTTGCCTTGTAGATCTAAAAACGTGACTTCAGGTATTAGCACTAATAAAATATATTTTAACTCATTGAGACTTAAAGCAGAATGAATCTGATGTTCACTGCAGGATGAAATGTTAAGGATAAACTTATGGTTCTAAAACAACTCTCAGAGCAATATGATACCGGGTGCTAGCCATGCTCACACTCCCTGTTTGTCACTTGTAGCCAGAGTCTGAAATACTAACACAGATGCAAAGACTCACCTTTTCTTTAAATGCTGCTTCATCCCATGTCTGCACGTTTACAATGGAGTCATTCATCATTTTTTCCTTGTATATGTTTATTTTTTCTTTTTCAATTACATCATCATTACTAGTCAGAAGGAAGCACTTGCTCCCTCTTGCTCTTCCTCTGCCTGTTAGAAAATAAATAGTTTAGTGTCTTTGACTTAAAACTCTGCTAAATCTGAGAATATGTACACAAAGGGATACGGGTATTCCTAAAATTCAACACTGGTTCACTGAATCCCACTTTCTAGACAAGCCGAGCTGGTGGGGTGTGGAGTGAAATGCAGGTGTGCACATGTGGATAAACAAGAAGCCCACCTTTGATGGGCTTCCTCAGGGTCTCCGTGGCGCACTGTGACTGAATAGGCATGTTATTGGAAATACTGCTTAAAGACAACCCAACATGAACCATCAGGATGATACGGTGAGGGCCCTAAGATGAATAATAAACAGATCCTCCCTCAAGAGCCTTCTAGGAAACGAGGAAATAACATGTCCACAACCACCAGAACACAGGTGGAAAACTAGTGCTCTGAGAAAGACAGATATAAAGGGTTATGGGCAGTCAAAAGAGAGATTACTGCCAGCTGGGAGAATTAGGGACAGGCGACGGGGAGGCAGCAGAAGAGGTAGAACAATGATCAGCAGCAACAGTACGTGGACAATTCGTTCAACGAGGGAAAAATGAAGTCAGATTGGCTGGATTCAGGGGCTCATGGATAAAGGGGAATCATGGCGAATGAGGCTGGACAGATACATGGGCGCTGGATTGTGAAAAACTCTTCAACAGCAAGCAAGTTGGGGAAATGCTAGAGTTTCTATCCAGGGAAGTGACATGCTCAGAGCTGTTTTTCAAGAAAAGTAATGCAGCAGCTGTTGTTAGGGAAACTAGAAAAAGGAAGAGGGACCAGTCAGGAGATCATCTAGTTCAAGTGGGACAGGACTCCCTGGAGTATCTCTTCTGGAGTAGAGGGGGCCACCAGCACCATACACACAGCTGCGAAAGGTCCACACGTCGACTGCTGAAGCCTCAATCAAACTTGGAATTATCCTTTCATAAATATGTCAGCCAGTGTTGGTCAAGTAACCAGTAATCATTGTGAACAAGAACCAAAATAGGGTATATGTTAGTGGATGAAACTGCAGTCACCCCGTCCTGACCAGGTAAGCCAGCTTTAGGGCCAATGATACAGGGGTCCACTGTGCCATTGGTCACAGTAAAGGAGAAAGGCTGGAGTGACAGACATGCTCACAAACCAGATGATGGCAGTCCTCCAGTAATGGCCCCAAAGCTTCTCTTACCTCTGGTTTGGATCATTTTGATGACATTGCCCACATACTCATACAGGATGACCAGATTGCACTGAGCAATGTCGATGCCTTCGTCAGCAACCGAGGTGGCGATCAGAATTTTGTTATCTCCGTTGGTTCTGAATGTATCCAATACACACTTCTGCGCTAGGAGGGTCATTCCTGTGTCAGAGGCAGAGAGTACTGTATAACTCACCAAAGAAGGAACTTTACCCTTCAAAAGAACAGCTATGAATTATGACACGCAGGCCCTGGGATGTCAGGAACTGGGGTAAGCGCTTTGTATTCATGGTCTCACAGCAACCCTGGGCAGTAGGGCCGATCCCTGTCACTGTTTTAGAGAGGACATTTGAGGTAGGGTCTAACAACTCGGACTCTGCCACAGCCTCGGCTCAGATCTCAGCTGTGGTGCTTACAAGCAATGTGGCTTCCGTCATATTATTGCAAAACAAATATTGACTTTTCTGCACAACTATCAAGAGTTAATTGTCACACCTTTGCACGTGTATAGAAGTTTTCAGCTGACAAGATGTTTTTCACATCTACCTACTCACTGGAACATCACAAGACCCTTTCAGGATGATGTGGCAAGTGTTTTATTTATTTACTTGTTTGTTTTTATTGAAGTATAGTCAGTTTACAATGTTATGTTAATTTCTGATGTACAGCATAGTGATTCAATTTTTTATATATACATATATATTTCTTTTCATATTCTCTTTCATTATAGGCTATTACAAGGTACTAAATATAGTTCCCCGTGCTGTACAGTAGGACCTTGTTGTTCATCTGTTTTATATATAGTAGTTAGTATCTGCAAACCCAAACTCCCAATTTATCCCTCTTCCCTTTTTCCCCCTACAAGTTTGTTTTCTATGTCTATGAGTCTGTTTCTGTTTTGTAAATAAGTTCATTTGAGGGCTTTTTTTTTTAGACTCCACATATAAGTGATATCATATGGTATTTTTCTTTCTCTTTCTGGCTTACTTCACTTAGAATGACAATCTCCAGGTCCATCCATGTTGCTGCAAATAGCATTATTTTATTCTTTTTATGGCTGAGTAGTATTCCATTATATATGTTTATATATCTCAACTTCTTTATTGATATGGCAAGTGTTATGATTCCCCGTTATGACAGATTTCCATGACCCACTTCCACTTTTGCGTTGCACTTCCAGTCCCCTCGGGGGCAACAACTCTCCTCTCTCCCCTCTACCTTCCTTGGAACCCTGGCCCTGATGGTGAAGACCTTGAGGTTTTGGAGGTATGATAAGCTAATAGGCTAGCGAGTAGCAGAACTGGGCCTTGAATTTCAGTTAGGATCCCACTAGGGTGCAGGTCTCAGCCACTGATATGCTGAGAAGAGAAAGGATTCCAGTGGTCTCTACCCCAGAGTGAACAGAATTTATAAAAGCTCCAATTTTTTCCTAGTATACTGGCAGCCAAAATTTGCAGATATGTTTTGTTGAGGACAGAACAATTTCTTTTCACCATCATCTTCTACATAACAATGAACATACCCAAGACAGACACCATACTTTAAGCATTTCTGAACTTATCCATTTGTTTACCAAATATTCATTCAGCAATTGTGGTCTGTCTGATAAGGATAGAATGGTTAAAAGGTTCATTTTTATCTATAAGTTCTCAATGGATGTGGATGGATGGATGCATAGATGGATGAACAAACAAATAAGAAAATATTTACTGGGTTCCTATTTGTAGAGGAATAACAAAGTTCAAAAATCAAATTGGACTCATGCTGGAGTCAGACGGCAGAGAACTTTGAATTCTAACCACAATAATGTGGTGTTGGACTTCATTTGGTAGGCCAACTTTTCAAAACATGACTTTACTTTTTAGATTCACAAAGTTTAAAATTTGCATAAGGGGAAGTGCAAAGATGATGACTGAGGACTTACAGCAAGGGGACTTCTTACTATAAACAACACTAAATAAGGAACAGTGAGGACCTGTCATGGCCGGTCACTGAGGTGGGAGGAGCACAGGTCAGGACCAGCCACCTAGGATCCTCCTGGATGACAACAGAGGTGGCCTTTCATCCTTTAACCACTCCCTACCTAGATTTCAGCATTGGACATTTTTTTTTAAGTTGTAAAATATATAATATGCACAAAAGCATCTACAGTTTAAACAATGCAAACACAGAAACGGAACATTTCTATTTCGAATTGATCTACTGATTGAGAACTTGTTCAGGAAAGTAACATGCTCAAACAACATTTCAAGAAATAACTCTGGTTTCACCTGTGAGACATATGGAAGGAGGCACTGTCTACAGGTTTTTGACATCTGAGCACTGTGAGGGCTTTCTGATGCATCACCTTGGCCAGGCTGAACCACAGTCCCCAGATATTCACCTAGGGGCTTCTGTGAAGGGAGTCTGCAGGTACTATTAGTGTTCATAATCAGTTGATATTGTTAATCAAAAGAGATTTCACCCTAGGTAGGCCTGACCTAATGAAGTCAGCCCTTTAAAGGAGGTCTTAGGTGTTCCCTGAGCTCAGAGACTCCAGACAGCTCATGCCTGTGGGGTTCCACTTGCTCCTGCACCTGCCCTGTGCACTTCAGACCTGCTTTGCCAGTCCAATTGTGTATGCCGATGCCTTGTAACAAATCCCTGTGTGTATGTGTATGTCTGCGTGTGTGTATACTATATATACTATATTTAACTATATACACACACACACATATACGTATATGTGTACATATACATATATGCACACACATACACATATATATGTATGTATACATGTATGTATAATCCCTACTAGTTTTTCTTCTGTTGAACCCTGATTGATATAAGCATTAAGAAAGAATTCAAATATATTATATATGTTCTTTTATATGTGTGTGTGTATATATATATATCTATATCTATATCTATCTATCTATATATATATATATATATATAGATATCATACTAAATCTAATTCGCTATCTATAAATACCTGTGTTCTGACTTGTTTTGCCACGTCCAGTCAATATGCCAGGTTTTAGAAAGCTGAGAGTAGGATTTTCTTCAATCCATTTCTTTAAAGCCTGAAAATAAAAAGAAAATATCAGTTGGTTCCTGTTTGTATACTGTCTATATTAATTCAGTATTGAAATACATGCAAGAAGAAAAAGAGCTCTAAATAAGTATACAGACAAGAAGACTTACGTACTTTGCAGATTGACAAACGTGAGGTAAAAAAAGCTTCCTGTAATTGAATTCTATGCAATAATTAACTATAATGGTATAGATCTTTGTGATCTGATATGGTTTAATCTCTTAAGATACCTTTGAAGTGGAAAAGGCAAAGTTCAGAATACTGGGAGTGTAGAACTAACAAGTGGATTTAGTGAGATCTCAGGACACAAAATCAATACACAGAAATCAGTTGTACTTCTATATACAGCAACAAACGAGTGAAAGTGCCACTTATAGCAGTTACTGGGTTATAAGTCTAACAAAATAGTGCAGAATCTGTACGCTGAAAATGATAAAACACTGACAAAAGAACCCAAAGATGTGGCTGGTGGCCTCTCAGGTAGCCCTCATTGATCTCCACTCCCTGGTATTCAGATCCTTGTGTAATCCCCTCCCCTCAAGTGTGAACTAAACTTACTGACTTGCTTCTCATGAATAAAATATGGCAGGTGTGAGGGGATATCAATTCATAAATGAAGTTATAAGACGACCATGACCTCCATATCAGGCGTTTTCTCTCAACCACTCTTGGATCACTCACTCTAGGGAAAGCCAGCCACCAGGCTGTGAGGCAGGCCTGTGGAGAGGCCCCCGTGAGTGAGCCAAGCACATCTTCTGTGGCCGGCCAAAAGCCATGTAAGTCAAGCCCTGAGCTGACTGCAGCCGTGGCCAACACCTTGAATGCAGCCTCATGAGACACCCTGAGACAGAAACACCCAGTTAAGTTGTTTTCAGATTCCTGGCCCATAGATACTGTAAGATAATAGATGTCTTTGTTTCCAGCTACTAAGTTTTGGGGTAATTTGTTATCAGCATTAGGTAACTAATACAGAAGCCCTATATAAATGAAGAGATATATTATGGTCGTGCATTTGAAGATTCAATATTGTTAAGATGTCATTTCTCCCCAATTTTATCTATAGATTCAGTGCAATCCCAAATGAAATTCCAGCAGACTTTTTCATAGATGTGGATGAGCTGATTCTAAAATAAAGATGGAAAGGCAAAGAAAGATAGTGAAAGCAATTTTGAAAAAAGAAGAAACTTGGAGGACTCACAGTACCTGATTTCAACACTCACTATGAAGCTACAGTAATCAAGACTGTAGGATGGGTGAAAAGATAGATGTACACGCGAATGGAACAGAGGATCCAGAAATATATCCACATAAATACAGTCACCTGAGTTTTGAAAAAGTTACAAAGGCAATTCAATGGAGAAAGAATAGTCTTTTCAACAAACATGCTGAAACAACTGGATGTCCACATACAAAAAGAAAAAAAATCTCAACCCATACCTCAAAATGGATTGTAGACTGAAATGTAAAATGTAAAACTAGGGCAAAAGATGTGAACAGACACTTCACCAAAGAAGATATGCGGATGACATAATAAATATATGAACAAAGGCTCGATTGTATTAGTCATTGGTAAAATGCAAATTAAAACCCTTGTGAGGTACCACTAGGTGTCCACAGAATGGCTAAAAATTTTTAAATTGACAAAAAGAATAAACAAGTATGAAATACTTGTTCTACAAGTATCAACCATTATAAACCAGAGTGACTAAGACAGTGAGGTATTAGCGTAAGGAAAAAAAAAAAAAAAGGAACTCAGAACAGAATAAAGAGCCCAGAAACAGACCCACACATATATGGATGCTTGATTGCAAAGCAGTGAGGAAAGGACTGTCTTTTTAATAAAATGGTACTAGGTCAATTTGTTATCCACAGGAGGAAGAAGCTTACATCCACAAGAGCCCTGGTTTTCACAAAGAGGATGGTTCTGGTCTCTGGATTTATGTGGTACTCCTCTTTCAAGATGAAGCAGAGGTCTTCGAGTTTAGGGTTCTCGTTGCTGGGATCCATTGAAATACTTTCTAGTTCCTGCAGCTTTTCTGCAAATGGGGAACATTTCGCAAAAGGTTTGTAAATTCAAGAAATTTAGAACACACTGTGATCTATATCAAAGAGTTCAAAGAGTTTCTCAATCTCTGTCCAGAATTTTATGAGGAATAACCACTGATTTAATGCATTTAATACATTCAATATACCTATAAATGCATACATTTTTCCCCCCGAGAGCTGGTTGTTCAATGTTTAGCAGCACACATATGTATAAGTAAATACTTTGGTACAGTCCCCAGAAAAATTATTAACAGTAATTACCTTTGGGAAAAGGCATTTGAGAGAGGGAGAAAAAAGACTTACTTTTCATTTAATATCTTCCTATATTTTTCTTAATATGAGGGCAATGGGATTATGAGCCATTTTGGTTTTCTTCTCTGTATAGAAGTATATATAAATTATAGCTTTTAATGTCATTAAAATACTTTAAAAATTTTTTTATGAAATTACTAAAAGTTATACCAAAAAATGCTATTATCAATTGACTGTTTCTGTCGGATGTATCCCTTGCAAATCCTACCACTTTTCCTTCTTCAAAACAGGAAATAGTGTAAGTGGCAGATTGTTTTCACAAGTACCAGATTTCCCTGAAGCTTCATAGTCCTGCCACGTATAATATCTTCTTAAGCCCAAGACAGCTCCCAGAGCATCACCATGTGAAGCTAAGTGTAATACATGCACAGTGGCCACTGGTGTTCTCAGGCACCAATGGCTTCCTCCTCTAGAAACACCACCCACCTTCAAATCTCCGAGTGAGATCTTGCTCGATCTCATCAAATCCTGCTGCTCGGACATTTGTGAAGAAGTCTTTCAAGTAATCTAGAGCATCTTTCACGCGTGCATGTTCACTGATAATGAGGGCATCATTGTATTTCTGTGGAAAACGAAAACTGTTTCAATGTTTCTAATGTCTACTGCATTCACTACACTTAAATTCAATTCGCTGTACTTAACACGGAATTAATTTTAAGAATGAACTTGTCTCAAATCTAGTCTAACTTAGTTCTTTAAGATAAACGATTTCTAACAATACTGTAATAAAACCTTAAAAACAAATACTGCAAAAAAAAAAAAAACCCTCAAGTAGCTAGAATCATTAATTAATTAGGATCACTTTGGATTCTAGAATTCTACCTTGGAAGAGAAAGAGAAAATTACATGAAAAACGCATGTCAAAGATTCAAACATTAAAAAAAAAAAGACAGCAAATCAACTTCCACATCAACCTGCCTCAGACATTCAACTTAATCTCTTCATCCCATTCAAAGCCATCACTGAATTGTCATGCACCTGTTCAGAATGATAGGGCTGACCACTTACACCACATATTCAATTAAGTCTGTTAAAATTCCACAACTGCATACTGATTGAGTGCATTTTAAAATATTTCCAGTGGCATAAGCTGAAATGATGGTGGTTGTTATTGCTTAACTCGTTGGTTAACCAGAAAACAACCAGAGACCCTGGATTTCCCATCATGCGGCTTCACCGGAGGAAGGAAAACATGCATTTCACGACACAGCAACAGGACCCACTTACTGAGCTTTAAAGATGGCGATCACTGGTCATGTATCTATAACAATGGTCATCCTATCCCAATTTTTTCCAATTATGTCAATTATGGGAATGCTGAGGCACGGCACAAAATGTCTGCCTCTGCTTCTGTCCCGTTGCCTCTAGTGCTAAGTTTCAAAGAGCGAACAAAGATGCTGAGTGGGATAACTTCTGGAGTTTGCTTCATAAGAACCTCCCAGAAAGTTCCTAAGTGAGCTCTTGGGGACAGGATGAAAAATCGATGCTCTCTCAGCTCACACAGCCCATGCAGCTCTCAGTAGGTGCTACAACTAAAGCACGCTTTCCCAAAGAAGCCACATACCCGCAAATGTGATGTGTACAGAAACAGTGCTTGACAAATCCTGCTCTCTTCATCTTTGTCTGGCATCTGAAACAACATGCACACTTTCTGAACAGCAATAATCCACTGTTCATATTTCTGTGTTCCAAACTTCCTATTTTGAATTTGAAATAAGTTTTCTGAAAAAAAAAAAAAAGAGAGAGAGAGAAGTTTTTCATTGTGCCATCTGGCCGGTCATTGAAGATTCTGAGCATGCCTCCCCTTCTAATTTTCTTCCTTACTTTCAGTCCACAGAGTATTCCTCCTGAAACAGTCTTCAGCAGTGTGTCTTTGCATAAATACCATTGTTTACTGAATACCTGCTATGTACCAAGAATTAAAGTGTCTTACATTCATAATTTCATTTCATTTTCATAAACCCATGAGGTAGATATTACATTTTACAGACCAGAAAACGGAAGCTCAGAGAAGCAAAGTCATTCTCCAAAGTCACACAGCTAGTACGTTGGGGAGCGCAGGAATTCAAACCCGGGGTGTCTGACACCCAAGCTTCACTGGCTCTCTGAGCTGCCAACCAAAGTAGCCCAGAGGCCAAACAATGGACATGAAAAACCTAACTTTGCCTTTAAAGATGAAATAGCGGCGAGTAAGACCAGAGCTCATGAGCTTCACCAGAGGAGGATATTTAAAAGCAGAAGAGACCACGCTTCACTCTGCCCTGCTGGGAGCTCACGCCAGCTCATCTCCGCAGCACCACTCATGGGCTGAGCAGAGAACAGGTGCTCAAAAGGTGCTCGTCGTGGACGCTTCTGTTTGCCAGCAGCTCCTAAGCTGAGCCTCAGTTGCTTGGTTCACAAATTGAGCATCTGCCATGGTCCAGGCTCTGCAGGGTGCTGGGGCTAAAAGGATGGAGGAAGGCACGGCCCTGCTGTCAAGCGGCTAAGTCTGTGAGTTACTCTAGGATCAGCTCTCCAGGGCTCCTGGGGAAGCGCACGGCACGTAAAACGCACAGCCAATGGCTGTGTCTCTGGGTTATGATTCCCCTCTCGCCCATTCCCTTTTAGTAAGAGGAACACAGGTGGCGACCCAAACAAGTAGCATCACGTGCTTCTCTCCCAGCCCCACCACAATCGAGGTGACTGTCAGTAAACCAGATGAATCAACAAGTATTTATGGGACTTAGGAAGGTGTGAAAATAAGCCATCTGGAAACAAGCAGTTGACAGGATTCGGCCTGGTGAAGAGGTGGAGGTGGGGGATTAGAGACGGGAGGAATGAGAAGGCGGAAATTCTCGCCTCTCCACTCTCCTGCCACCTCCCCAACCCCGACCACATCCTCGTGCTCCTGGGTAACTGCATGAGCCCCTACCTGGTCTCCTCATCTCCTGCCTTGTCCCCTCCAACCCAGTCTCTATTCAGCAGGTGGAGGAAGTCCCCAAAATTGCAGGTGAGAAACAATGCTAACCCACTATTGGCAAGCCTATAGTAGATTCTTCCAGCCAAACTCCTACCTCTGTGATCTGACCTCTGCCTGCTTCTGACTCTCATCTCTAGCTGCGCCCCTTCCTGCATTTCACAGGACTAATGGGAGTCCCCACTCTCTCCACTCTCCTGTCTCCTCTGCCTGAAACACACATATCACCACTGCTCACCTGCCCCCTCCCCTGTTGCTTCATTACTCTTACTTATCTGCCTTTGGCACTACCATTAGCCAAAACAGAAACGCCACGAGGGCAGGGGTTGTGTCTCAGGGTCCTCGCAGCATTCCCACCACCTAGCACAGTGCCCAGCACTGAATGAACGAACAAGCGAATGAACGTTCGAGGAACTGCTAATCACAGATTCAAGTAGGGAAGGAGTGGAGAGCTGGCAGGAGAAGCAGAACCAGACCAGGCGCGCAGAGCACGGGCGGGTGGGCAGGTGAGCGCTGTGCGTGCTCAGCCTGAAGGACAAGGATTCCAGCAGGACACTGACGTGATGAAACTGCTCATTTCAGGGAGGTGGGAGGGATAGGTCAGTGGTAGGGCACAGGCTTGGTGTGCACAGGGTCTAGGGTTCAATTCCCAGTGCCTCCATTAAGGGGGGGAAACCTGGTAATTTCAGGAAAACTAGCCCAGGTATGAGGGTTGGATGGAAAAGAGAGTGGAGGTGGGCATACCAGCTGTTAGAATAAGTCCAAAATCAAGCTGTGAAAGAAGAGGAAAGAGAAAAGCAAATTAAGCGTGAGAGAAGGTGACATTCCAGGAGTTATCAAGAATTCAGCGTCTCCAAAACTAAACTCACCTGTACCTGCCCAAGTTGCTCGTAGTTCTGGAACCAGCACCACCTGCTGGCATACACGCAGGCGCCAAGCCAGAAGGCCGGGGACGCTGCCCCCACTCCCTGCCCGCTCTCACTCCCACCCAAACCCAGGCAGCCCTTAAATCTGAACACCTCCTGTTTCACAAGCCTCCTGCCTTCTCCACCCACCTCCACTGCCTCCGTTTGGCCTGCTTCATTCCCTGGTGTCCCCCTCACAGGACTAATCAGGTTAAAATTGTCCACTGCTTCCCACTGCTTTTAGGATAAAATCCAAACTCCGCTTGGCCTACCAGGCCCTTCACTGTCTGTTCCCTGCCTCCTGTTTCACCTCGCTCCTTTCCGCTGCTCACATGTCAGAATTATGAAATGCTCGCAAGTCCTAAACCTCACCGTGCTCTCTCCGTCTAAGTCTGATGCCTTTTCGACCTCACTTGATTATCTGTCCGTCTTAACTTGGCTGACTTCAAGATCTGTCTCAGGCATCACCTCCTCCAGGAAGTCTTCCCTGCAGCCCAGTCCAGGCCTAAGTTCCCATGTGCTCCCATGGCGCCAGGATCACACAACTCTCCCCTGCCGCATGGAAACTATTTGCATCTGATTCTCATTATTTGACTGTGCGTTCCTTGAGGGCAAGACTGTATGTAATCTTGGCATTTGTATGATCTAGCATAGTACCTGGCACAATAAATACCTGGTGAATGAATTAATTAATTAAAAAAAGAAGAACAGAACTTGGTGACTTCATGAGAGTCTCAAAAGAAGAAAGAATCAAAGATCACCCCTAGATTTAATTCTGAGTCTTCAAGGGGATGGTGGTTTCACTCATATAAAGAAAGAAGTCAGGATGGAAAGCTAATTGGAAGGTCAAGAAAGCAATGAATTGATTTAAATAGGGTATTTTTCAGGCGTGTGTGTCCAGATACATTTACTTTGGATTTAAAAAGGAAAAAAAAAAGCAAAATAAAGGAGGACTTATAAGGTTCGTGAATAAATTAGAATCAAAACAGTCAACCTCCGGCTATGATCTTGACATTGTCTGAACTAAGGAGAATGCAGAAAGACACAAGTGAACAGAGATGGCTATTCCCAAAAGGAGAGGTTACAAAATGAGGTTATTCTCACCGAGACTTATGGCACCAAGTTCTTCAAAGATACTCTTTGCCAGACCCTCGGTCTCCAACATCAGCTGAGATATGACGCTTTTAAATCTGTTGGCAGTCGGTGATTTCACTTTCCTGAAAACTACAGCCATCAAAGGAAAGTGAGTATTTTTCAGGGAGAACATGCAGTTCAAAGCAGGCCTCTCCAAGCCTCTCTCTGCCTTTCTTACTTCCTCTGAAACCTGAGGCCCCAAGCTCACAGGCAGGTCGGCTGAATGATAAAACAAATACTCAAAACCCCTGAAGCGACTCCCTAGAGCTCAGTGCACTGCTTCTAACATCTCTCTCTTTCGAGGTCTGGGTCTAATTCAGCTTCTCACTTGGACTTTCCTGTTACTCAACACAGAGCCTCTGCTCTGATGAGCTGACATCTATCTTACTTCTGCAAATGCCACACTTGAAACCCTGTCTCTGTTCTCTGAGCTTCTCCATTCCCACCTGACTCCCGAGAGTGTTCATAATGTCCCTAACGTTCATTTTTGCATTGTGTCCATGGAAACTTATTAAACACCTACCAGGTGCCAGGTTCCGGTGTTGACAGAAAAGAACCTGCTGCGTGCCCCGGAGAGGTCTGTGTTCTCAGCAGAGAGAAAGCTACAGGGCCAAATGACCGTGCGGAGTGCTGCACTGTGGGTGTAAGGTGTCATGGTGCAAGGGAAAGACTCTAATTCTTCCAGGGGAGGGGGGCAGTGTCGTGGGATAAACAGGGGAAGAGGTAAGGAGGAGTGAGCACAGTCATGTGCAAAGGACAGGATGGAAAAGCTTAGAAAGAGAACACACGTGACCCATCCGAGGAACCCAGAGGATGGGACTTGCTTGGGTTTATGGGAGTTGGGAGAAGACGAAGCTCAGAGGGTGGGAGGGACTGGATTATAAAGAAATTTGTATGTGATATTTAAAGGTTCACATCGGGTACCTTCTCTAAACTCCTTACAGGCAGCTCCCTGACTGGTTCATGTGTGTTTGTTCTGCCTTTTACTCATTCTGTCATATACTATTCAGAGAGCGAGGATAAAGTCACATGCATCTTCTGCACCCCTCTCCCTTGCTGGGTTAGTCTAGCAGTGGTATTCAGTAAACATTTCTTAGTCAATCTTATTTAGGACGGAGGGGATAGTTCAGTGGTAGAGTGTATGCCTGGCATACATGAGGTCCTGGGTTCAGTCCCCAGTACCTCCGTTAAAATAAATAAATAAACAAACACACCTAATTGCCTACCCTCCAGAAAACAAACAAGCAAACAAACAAAAACTAAGAAAAAAATCTTATAAATAAAATCATATTCTGATCTTTTGATGAGTTCAGATTATTTTACTTCAACCAAAATTCCCGGATACATATTCAAATAATGAATCAACACTCGGTGTCCTCCTCAGGCATGGAATTCAGGGAAGGACTGAGCCATCTAGACGCTCAGATTTTCTCATCATCTCTCTCTCTCTCTCTCGTTGCCATACCTTTACATGAGCTTGATGCAAAGGAAGAGCAAATGTTTGCTTTCTACAGGACACTCCTGAGCTCCGTTGGGGAGAGAAGCTGGAAATGTGATTATTCCCCAAGTTTGAGATTAAGTATTTTCTACTAAACAGAGAAAGGGTAAAAATTCAGTGTTCATCTCAATGGCCCTGAACTAAGAAGAGCAGAGGGTGACAAAGTCCCAAAGGGCTTGTATCGGGATCCCACTTACACTTCTGGGGCTTATAGACCATTTCCTCCAGTTCCTCCAAGTTGTCTTTGACTGTTGCTACCACTGATGTGTCAAGACACGCGCATAATTGGCAGAGATACTCTGTGGCTTCAGCTGTGTTTCTGGCATCCCCGACGCCAACCGAGGCAGTCAGCCCAACGACCTGGAGGAGAATTCCAAACCGTTAGATGTCTGGGGAATAGCATGGTGTTTCCACAACCTCTCCTGCGACGCTGTCCTGCTAACATAGGTTTTTTAAACTGACTTCAGATAAAGAGCAAGGACGTTAGTTTTCTGACAGTCTCTGTGACATCAGAAATGGAAAGGTCCCTATTAGGCAAAGCGCTGAATAAATGCAGGAGTCTCTTGGCTTCTGTGCTGAACACAAAGCAGTAAGGAGCCAAGAGAGGAAACCCTTTCAAGGCAGGACCTCTCTCTCCTTTACCCTCGTGCCCCCATGATGCACAGAATAACACACTGAAAAGGAAAAGGACTAAAACCAGACGCACTTCCACTCCGATCCCAGCCGTGTCCCACTGGCTGTGTGTCCTTGAGGGCAACGACTATTTCTTTTTATATTTGTATCCCTGGTACCTGGTTCAGCACATGACACATGGAGATATCTAATACATATCTGTTAAGGGAATAAATGAATGAATGAAGCAAAATGAATCAACGAGTTGTACAATATGCATTTAGAATCTCAGAAGGATATCCCCAATTTGGCCACAAGGGTAAGTAAAGGATTTAATTTAATAATTTAAAGTAATTTAATAGGATTTAGGAGGATTAGAGCGTGTCTGACTTTGGAAATACCTGGGGCAGTGAGTCTGAAGATCCGCCAAGTTTCTGATCTAGATAATTGAACATGATCATGTTGTAAGGATGGTGTTTACTGGTGTTGTGGCATTCATCAAATATCATCAAAGTAAACACAGAGAGTGATGGAACAGTCCCATTTTTAAGACTGTTCACAAGAATCTGTGGAGTTAAAATGATGATGTCATTGTTCTCAACAATCTGTTCCACGGAGACATTGTCAGATGTTGCTCCAGAAATGCCTGCAACTTTGTACCTGGAAAGTGACAGAAGCACCCTATTACCAACCATGATGTGAATGGGGAACCACAAAGATACGAAACACTAGATCAAAACATTCATTAAGTTCCCCCTAAGTCCAAAAGAAATAGATCTGGAGAAAAGTTAAGTTCTTAGCACAAAGCCTGATGCATAGTAAGTGCTCAATAAATGTTAAGGTACGTAGAATTTCCAGCAGACTGCAGTCCATGCGGCGCATGCAGATACAGAGGGCCAAAAGTAATTCTTTCAAGCCACCAAGAAAGAAAATAGCAAAGAAAAGAAAACTATTAAATAAATTATAAAGTCATTAAAAAGTTAAATGTGCCATTTAAGTATAAAATTTCTCTCAAGTCATTACTCCTCTACAAGAGCTAATCAAAGGAGTTCTGGATTTCAGGTATATCTAATGAAAAAGATTTGAATCCATGAAGGAATTACATCTAGATTATATAAAGGCTGAATCTACCATAAATCTTTGGAATCATAGTTTTCCAAAAGCAAAACAAGCAGAAAACAGGTCAGTTGCATGAAGCTTGAGAAAAAGACATTGGACCGACTGTTTTACGTACCCAAGTCTTTCAAAATGTTGTGAGAACACAGACTTCTGCTGCTCGTACACTGGGAGCTGAACAGCGAAAAAGACAACCTTCCCCTTTTGTCCTTGTGGAAATTTTTTAAGATGATGTTCACAGATAAGAAGTGAAACAAAGGTTTTTCCACAACCTTTTAATACATAAAAAGAAAGAAAACATGTAACTAACTGACAGTATACTAAAATCTTTCTGTAGAAAGGTCATTATTTCTGGCTCCTCTAAAGCCACTGTGCTGAGTAGTCAACTGGGCGTGCAGGTGGGTTAACAACTGCAGAATTTACGCTGTGACTCAGAATCAAGCTCCCTCTCAGGCTCCCTGCACTGACAGCCAGGGCCTGCAGGAAGTGAAAGCGGGCGCATTCCCTTCCCTCCTCATGGTCCTTAAAACACCTTGAAGACCACGTTAATGGAATGGTCTTCTCAAAAGACAAATGGAACAGTGAAAAACTGAAGCTTCCCCATTTTGTCCCAGTGTTTAATAAAAGGAGAAAAAAAGGAAGCAAACAGAGAAACTACGTAAGTAATGGCAATTGGCTTACCAGTAGGAGCACATATTATTGTGTTTTTTCCTTTCTGAGCAGGTAAAGCGAGCTCTAGTTGGTAATTTCTTGGCTTCACTGGGCTGTAAATATGAGGCGCTTCTGTAATATAAAAGGAACTAAATTATCAAATAGTGACTCTTTTGAGGAATCAAGGCAATTGCCCACTAGACAAGAATTCTGACTCTAACAAGAAAGGCCTCACTGAAGGAAGTTTAGAATTCTTATCCCTAATTAACCTTTCAGCTTCTGCACTGATTCGAAGTACAGAATTCTCCCTCAACGACAAAGTACCAACAGCAAGAAGGGGAAAAGAAAACCCACAAAGATTTCTTTCTGAACAATCATGGAAGTCTAATAAGGAGACACTAAAGCAGGAGTGGCCTAATCCAGGGGGCAAGACAGACACCAGTTAGAGGAAATGCTGCACAGGACAAAACAACAAATCCGTCCAAGAGCCTTCAAAAACATCAAGCTATAAATACTGAGCTCCCAGAGTAATCTCTCACGGATGAGCAACCATGCTTTGTAATTCTCCAGTCTCTCAATAGAACCAGAAGTTTCCAAAAAATAATCAGAAGCTTTATCTTAGTAATAGATAAACATATAAATTTCAAAAAAATAATCAGAAGTTTTATCTTAGTAATGGATAAGTATATAAATGTTAAAAGCTAGAAAAGGCCTTGGACATCATCTATGGATTCCACCTACCCATTTTAAAGAAAAGGGGGATTTCTAAAAGGCTAAGTGAGTTAAGGACTTTTACATGTCAGAAAATTTTAAAGCAATTTATGTTCATTGATTTTATTCTGGAATGACAAGAAACATATATCATTTGGTTGCAGAAGTAATCTATAAATGTTCTTCTTATGGTGTTATCCCAAATCACACCTTCCTTCTAACACTACCCATTATTAAATCCTAATCTCTTCCCTGATGCCCTTTTAGAAATAACCTTTTTTTTTCAACTGAAGTATAGTTGATTTACAATGTTGTGTTAGTTTCTGGTGAAGCATAGTGATTCAGTTATACATATAAATACTCTCCTTCATTATAGGTTATTACAAGATATTGAATATAGTTCCCTGTGCCATACAGTAGAATCCTGTTGTTTATAAATTACTTTTTACTATGGCTTATTATGCAGCTTTCTGGTCTCCTCATGAAAATATGCTTCTAGAAACTTAAGGTGGGCCTTACAAGGCCACAGCTAATTTATATAATGCCTTAGTGTGAATTAGAGAAAGGCTCCCCTTTAGGAGGACACAGCCCCTCAGGGCACTGTTTGACAAAAAGCACAGGCTTGATCTCTACCCTGGCTCAACATCTCAGCCCCACACATTTGTGCAGTGCACACACTTCATCAACATACATCACAGCCCTGGGAGCCTCAGAGGAAACTGAGCAAGTGACTCACAAGGACTAGAAGTGTTTCTTTAGAAAGCAAAGCTGATTCTGGATTTCACAGACACAGAGTTTCTGGGAAGACTCTATTTGCATCTTCCATGTAGACATGCCTTTAGTGATGAAAGAAGACCAAAAAAAGATAAAAAAAAAAAAAAAAAAGAAGAAGAAGAAGAAGCTGGCAATAGCTATGCAAGGGAGAGAATGACATTTTTAATGATAGAAAAAGCGTCAATTTTAATATAATTCTCTTTTCTGTCTTAATTTTCCTTAAAACCCTTTTTATTAGGCTGTGACTTTTGGCACTGCAAAACACATCCCCACACAAAAAACCTAAAGAGCGCCATTCTGGAAAAGAACAAACAATGCTGAGTACCTGAAGAGGGATGAGAATTCTGACTAAGATTCTGGTTTTCTGGTTCTTCCTTGTAGAAAATCTGTACATCGAAAGTCTTCGTTTCATCATCCTCAAGATCTTTCATTTCAACACCTTTTGCACCTTTATGAGATCAAAAAACATCTTAGAATCTGTACATTACCTGATTATGGTCTTGAGGGCGAAAGTCTTACAAAGGGGTCATAATACTAAAGTTTTTTAAACTTCCATTTTATAACAATTAAAATAATTTTTTGAGTTTGAAATCTCAGTTTGGAGTTTGAACTCCACTGTCATTTAGGACTTTATCATTCAGAGGTTGGAACATGGACCAGCAACCTCTTTAGGGGCTTGTTAGAAATGCAGACCCATGAGCTCCTGCTGAATCAGAATCTGCATTTTGACAAGATCCCCCAAAGAAGAGAAGTACAATTTAGCAGACACCCATGTCTTCCATTCCTGACTCGACCCAAGAAATCAGACATGTATTTATACAGACAATTTCTGGAACAATTTATGATCTTAAAGAAGCCAACGAATGGCTAAGACCAGACACTGCCAGATGGCTCACCAAATCTGGCCTTTAAAATAAAGCTCTGAGATGTTAGCAGCTCCAGGAAGCCAAATGATGGCTCAGATACTGAATCACAACAGATTCTTTTTTTCAGTCCCATTCTGGTGCAGTTCCAGCTGGCTTCCAGTTAGGGGAACCAGGTAATGTCTATCATGATTCAACTCTTTAAATGGGGTGAGTCCTGGGGTTTGAATTTGCAAGCTATTTCTCTGATAATCTAAACCCAGACAATGGCCTCAGCCTCAGACTTCCCCAAATCCTTTGGGCCAGATGGGCTAATTCTGGATGACAGTGATTTGTCCTGATCCATTTTTAGGGGTTATATACAACCAAACTAATGCTGTAGGCAAATAACCACCTGCTTCCTAGAACTCAACTTCATGCTGGCCTCTTGCTAGAGTTGTAGGCATGAGTACCTGAAGGGAAAATGCCTCTGACAGTGAGTGAAGAACAGGGAGGAGTGAAGGAAGTCCTAAGTAGAACCATGAGGAAGGGCATGTTTTCAGACCCTCCCACCCTTCTGAACAGCCTACCATTCTCCACCATCCACAGTTCACTGAACTTGCTCTCTTCTTTCTCCAAAGCAAGTTTCAAAGTTTTGGGCCAGTTCTCCTTGTCTGATCTGAGAAGACATTCCACCATTTTCTCTGCACCTGCCATCAGCCCCTTGTTGGAACAAACCTAAGCAAGACAAATGCAGTTGACTGATCATTTTGAAAGTTTTCATTTTATGAGTTTTCCCTGAAGAAATATCAATTCAAGTACTACCTGACTTAAAATCAGTGAAGACTCTGGTTCAGTAGGTCTCCTTCATGACCATTTTGGCCCCATCCAACACGGTCTTTTGAGATACCTTTTCCTTCATTCTTGTCCTCTACACATGATACCACTATGTCAAACCATATGTTCTCATCTCCTCTGAGATGTTATATGTATCATCAGCAGCAATATCAGGAAAACGATTAACCCATTTGACAACCATTCAAAATATGGGTGTATTAGCATAGGGATATTTGGAAGAATATAACCAAATATTAACAAATGGTTTTTTTCAGAGTGGTGGAACTTACATGACTTTTATTATTCATCACAATAACTAAGACGTATTGAGCACTTATTATTATTTGCCAGGCATATGTAAGCACTTTACATATATTATCTCATTTAATCCTATAAAATACCATATTAATAACATACTACTATTATTTCCACTTTATACAGGACGAAACAGAGACGTAAGAGAAATTAAATAACTTGCCTAAGATCACACCACTAGCAAGCAGTTGAGCTAGGTTTGAACACTTAACTACTGGAATCTCTAGCCTTCTTTTTATTTGCTAAGCTCTTTGGTTTTATTTAAATTTGCATAAAACATTCATAAAAGTAATAAAATAGTTTTCACTGAAAATAGGGCAAACCTGAAAAAAAACTTGGGACATAAAAATTACTCAGATCACAATTAAAAGTACTCTTCTAGGTAATTATGCCTTAGATTTGAGGACTTCCATAAATTTCAGTGATCTTCCTCAGGTCTAAAACAGCACAGAAAATAGAAGATGTTCCCCATGTTCAAATTATCTCCCCCAAATTAAAAAATTTAATATTAATTAAATACCTGCATAATTTCTTCACATTCCTGACTAATTAAACATTCAGATATTTCAGGAAGGATATCTTTTGGATTAATCGTGGTTTTAAATTCTGGTCGTAAACGCCTTAAAAGTGATCTATACTCCTCCAACTTTTCGATTTTTTGGAAATCCCAACTTTCAATGGCTTCATAAAGTCCAGAATAACCTGAAAGGTAGAAAGAAAATGGGGCTTTTACAAGGCCAACTGAAAAGTACTTTGAGGTTAATATCATAGGAACCATGTTTGAATGTACAGTGAGAGAAATCAAAACATATCTATAAATCTCTGTTATTAATACTCTTTCAAAAAGAAAAGTCAATATGCATTCTAGGCACCCCACATTTTAGGTCCTCAAACAACGTTAATCATCTCCTAGGAGAAAGTACTAAGGATCAATCTGAAGTCTTACACTTGGTCTCAGCATGAAGTCTTCCTTCCAAGGTACCCCATGGA
The DNA here is from genome assembly GCF_036321535.1 of Camelus dromedarius. Lineage (NCBI taxonomy): Eukaryota > Metazoa > Chordata > Mammalia > Artiodactyla > Camelidae > Camelus > Camelus dromedarius. The sequence goes on along the minus strand of NC_087445.1, from coordinate 8,297,771 downwards.
CTTTACCTACAACCTCTGACTTGTCTTTCAATGAGTCAAACCATCAAGTTGTTAAGTATCTTCTCAGTGCAAAGCAGTAAAAAGGACAAAAAGAAATAAAAATTTTCACTCCTGTCCCTCAGGAGCTTACCTTCTACATTATTCCAAGAAAAGAATAGTAAGGAGAATGGGAAATTTGAGAAGGAAAAATTATTTCCAACTGTAATACTCCAAGAATGCTTGGCTCTAAGTTTCTCTTAACAGAATCACCAGACTTGTCTGACTGCAAGGCCCACACCCTTTTCATCAGGCTATAAAGAGCACGACAGCAAAATGAGCACACATTCAACTACGACTACCGATTCTTTCGTGGCTGCGTGCCCGCCTCCTCTTTCCCACCCTTACATTTTCCTGCAAAGATACAACTATCCTGTATTTGATTTATCACTCTCTTGATTTTTTTTGAATAGTTGCACGGCACATGTTCAGTTCCCTAAACAATACATATTTACTTCAAGGGTGTTTGAAACGTTTATCATTATATCCTACTAAATGCAATTCTATCTGACTTTTTAAAAAGTTTAATATTACATTTCCAAGCTTCACCTGTGTTGCTGTCTATAGCTATGTTCGCAAATTTCCATTGCAGTATAACAGACCATTGCGTGAATATTACAAAATTTACTTATCCAGTCCCCTCTTGGAGGATACTGAGGTTGCTTTCAGTTTTGTTTGTTAAGCTTGCATGCGAGCTGAACTATACAAGATGATGCCAATCATTTTTCAAAATAGTTGTAGCATTTACACTCCCTATGGTGCTACTTAAGATTTCCCAACACTAAAGATTCTCTTCAAGTCTTCACATTGTTGGACTTCTTAAGTTTTGCTATCTAGCAGTTATAAAAGGGTGGGGGAGGGATAAATTAGGAGTTTGGGATTACTGGATACATAATATATAAAATAGATAAACAACAAGGTCCTATGGCATAGCAGAGAGAACTATATTCAACACCTTCTAACAACCTATAATGAAAAAGAATGTGTATCTATCTATCTATCTATAATTCTATCTCATTGTGTTCCCAATTTACAACTTCCTAATTGCTAGTTGGGCTGAGAATCTTTTCATTTGTTTATTAACCTTTCATGCTTCCTATTCTTTGAAGTGCCTGGTGCCATCTTTTGCCTTGTAAATCTCTTCTTTCCTTTTCTAATTGATTTTAAATCCTTTTAAATATATTCTTGATATTACTTCTTTGGTGATCATATATTTTGAGAACACCCTCCCCCAGTCTGTGACTTGTTTTTCCACTTTCTTTATAGTGTTTTTTTGATAAACAGATGTCCTTAATCTTAATGTCATCAAATTTATCAATCCTTCTTTTACAGTTAATGTTTTGTCTTGTTTCATAAATACTGCTATACCCCAATGTCATAAAAATACTATTCTATATTCATTTATAAAATTGTTAAAATTTTTCCATTAAGAATTAAGTCTTCAATTCTTTAGAATAAATTGTGTATGTGTGTGAGTGTGTATGTATATGTGCATGGAAGGAGGTAAGGAATACAAATTTTTTAGTATTCACATAGTTATGAAAGTTAGGGTTTTTTGGTTTTTAACATTATCCTGTTTAAAATGGCCCACTGCGATTTGTCAAAAAGCCCTTCCTTTCTGCATGATCCTCCTTTCCCGGTGATCTCCAATATATCAGGTTTCCATAAACACAAAAGCCTAATTGAAGGCTCTCTATTCTATTTCCTTGGTCAGTTTTACGATGCCACGATCATTGTTATACCACCTCAATGCCTATGGCTTTATAATAAATTTCAATATCTAGAAAGGGAAGCCCCAACCTAATTAATTCTTCTTTAGGGGTGTATTGACTATTCTTGGGTCATAATTCTTCCAGATACATTTTAGAATCAGCTTGTCAAGCTCATGAAAAAGCACGCTGGATTTTTATTCAGAATTGTACTGAATATACAGGTCCATGTAGAGAGAGCTGACAGGCTTACGGTGTCAGGTCTTCCTCTCCACGTGCATGGGTACACATCTCCATTTAGCTGGGGCTTCTTCAATAATTTTCAACAGCCTTTTATCACTTTCTCCATGCAGACTCTATACATCTTTGATAGGTTTATTCCTAAATACATTACAACTTTCGTTACTATTATATATGGTATTTCGTTTTGGATTACATTTTCTATTTGCTTCCAGTGGGTAGAAACGTAACTAATTTTTGTAGTACTGGAAAATGTAACTACAACCAGAATTTTAAAAAGTACTGTAAAAAAATAACTATTAATCTTAAATCCAATAAACTGCCTAAACTCTCCCATTACCTGTAATATTTCTCTGTAGATTCCTTTGGATATTTCAGGGAGACAATTATAGTATCTGCCTCAGACTAGTCCTTATATTGCCTCAGATTATGAGACATGAACTAAATGTGGATTTTGAAATTAACAACATTTCACTTTTACAACGTTCTGAAACAATTAAGTAATATACTCTGATTTGTGAGTAAGAAGAATGAACTAACCTGCTTGGTTAAGGGCATCCAAAAAGGCACGGAACCAGCCTTCCTCCTGGAGCTCCAGTAAGAACTGCAGAAAAAGTGAGGCAGCCTCCATCGGGCCCTTGTTGTTTTTCTCAGCCTGAATGTGCTGCACCTCATCTACAAACAGAAGCAAGAGTGACTGTCAAACTGCAGAACCACTAAGCACTGCAAGTGTGAATGAAAAATGTTGCCAGCCAAGTCAGTAAACAAAGGACATTGCAGCCACCAAGTCACTTCAGACCCGAATGTGAGCCCTGAGGGAACTCAGGATGGAGACAAACAGGCTGCCACTGTCAAGCCCTCAACCACTGCAGCCACCGGCAGAGATGCCCCTGAGGGGCCTTAGGATGGGAAGCACAGGATATGGGCCTTAGGTAGCTGAGCTGCATATCAAAGGAATGATTTCAAGGAGCCCAGTCTCTTGCATCTTCCCATACATAGAAAAGCGCTAAATCCCTTAACTTGAGATGTCTGGTTTTCTTTAACAGTCATCTTTTGATGTTCTCACTACCTGGTCTTTGTTGCAAAAACCCCTGTATCTTGGCTCCTCTCTTACCTCTTCAGAGCAGTCCCTCAGAGCTCTCTGAGAGGCTGTCTCCCAGGCTTGAAGTCCTCAGAAAATCTGCTGAATAAAACATAACTCTCAACTTTTAGGTTGTGCATTTTTCTCAGTCGACAGAAGTAAAACCACTAAGGGTTGTCGGACTTTCTCAAATGGGTCTGGGGATTATGACAAATCATAGCAACAGAAGGAACTGCAGGAAGGCAGCAACTTCTCTGCTCAGGCCAGTCGCGCCTATTCTTCCCATCCTCTCTGGAAACTTCTAGTTTGTTGTGGAGGTCTGGGAACATGCTCTAGGGCAGTCCTTAAGAAAAGGAGTTTCTTAAAGATATTTACAAGAGTCTTCTCATAATAAAGGAGAACATGGTAGCACCAGGATAGAGGGAAGAACAAAGGCTTCTTCTAACATTTTCACAGTCTCTTGTTCAAAAGTTTGAATTAATTGCAAGAGTAAAGAATGTGAGGATAGGACCACTCATGTCATTAGTAACAATTACAGTGGACTTAGCAAGCAGAGTTAGAAATAAACATATACTTTTATGGTCCTTCTTCCAGGTTTTTGCTAGGATGTGAAAAAAATTATTAATAAACAGAAACCTCAATTCAATAGAGTCAGGAGACCAGAAGGGGGAGCTCTCATGCACTGTGACCAAAGCTGAGCCCAAGAGGAAGACAGACTCCTCTTGTTTCCTGGCAAGGACTCAGCCAATGAAAAGCCATGGACTCTTTGCTTACTAAACCATTCTCAGCCTCCTTTTCCTCTGTATAAAAGCGTCCTCCTTCTCTGGCCCTGCAGGGACTTGCATGTGGCTTGCCATGGCTGCAGACCTCAGATTGCAATTCTCTGCTGATCCCAAATAAACTCATCTTTGCTGGAGAAACATCTGGCAGTCTCTTTATTTTAGGTCAACGGATGGTAGGAAATAAGGCAGAAAAGAGAAAGCAAAGGAGCTAAAGAGAAACACAGTGAGGCCAGGTAGCAGAAAACTATCCACCAACCTGCTGGCAGTCATATGGACTTTGTACACTAACTCTATGTCTGCGGTGGTGGCCAAACCATTGTCTTCATATAACCTGACATTGGGTAATTTTCCATTTTTTTCCCACTGTCAATGGAATGTAAATTCCAAGGAAGTAAGCCAGCTGGCTGGCTGGTTAACCTCTGTATTCTCAGAGTTTAGAAGAGGACCTAGCACTTAATGATACACCCAACAAAGGTATGTTGAATGAATGAAAGAAGAAAAGAAGAAATGCCCTTCTTCTCTGCCAGGTCTCTGTCTTGATAACAATAAAATTAACTCTTTTAAAGTGTAAAATTCAATGGTTTTTAGAGCTGTAAATCCATCACCACTATCTAATTTTAATGCATTTTCATTACTGTAAAAAGAAACCTTGTACCCATTAGCTGTCACTCCCCATTTCCTCTTTGCCCCAGACAACCACTCATCTACTTGGGTCTCTGTGGATTTGCCTATTTTGGACATTTCATATGAATGGAATCATATAGTAGTATGTGGTCCTTGTGGCTGGCTTCTCTCACTTAGCATAATGTTTTCAAGGTTCATCCATGTTGTAGCATGCTTTTTATTGCTGAATTATATTCCTGTATGGATATACCACATTCTGTCTATCCATTCATCAGTTAATGGACATTTAGGCTCTTTCTACATTTTGTTTTTTACAAAGAGTAATGCCAAGAACATTCATGTACAAGTTTTTGTACACATGTATTCCTTCATGAACACATGTATTCATTTCTCTTGAGTATACACTTAGGCATGAGATTGCTGGGTCCTATGGTAAGTCTATGTTTAATACTGTAAAGAATTGCCAAACTGTTGTCCCAAGGAACTGCACCATTTTATATTTCTACCAGCAATTTATGAGGATTCCAGTTTCTATATATCCTTGTCAGCACTTCTTACTGTCTGTCTTTTTAATTTTAGCCATCTATATTAGCTTCCTGTGTCTGCACTAACAAATTGCCACAAAGTGGGTGGCTTCAAACAACAGAAACTTATTCCCTCACAGATCTGGAGGCCAGAGTCTGAAACCAAGGTGTTGGCAGGACCACACTCTCTCTGAATGCTCTAGGGGACAATACAGCCATGCCCCTTCCAGTTCCTGGTGGCTGCTGACATTCCTTGGCTTGTGGCCACATCACTCCAATCTTTGCTCTTTCTTCACATTACCTTCTCTTCTGTTTGCCTGTCTTGTGGCCACATCACTATAATCTGTGCTTCCGTCTTTACGTGAGCTTCTCCTTGTTGCTCTCTGTCTTCACATGGCTGTCTTCTTATCAGGACACTAATTGCATTTGCTTAGGAACCCAACCTACTCTAGTATGATCTCTTCTTAACTGATTACCTCTGTAAAGATCCCATTTCCAAATAAGGTCACATTCTGAGATCTGGGATTAGAGTTTCAACATATCCCTTTGAGGAAACAGAGTTCAGTCTATAACAGCAACCTCCCTTGTCACCTATCCTAGCTTCCCTGGGCACACAACCCTACACTGTTCCTTTAAGGTCGTTAATTCTGTTCCTAAACCCAGTTCTTGCTCCCAGGGTTACCTGCTGTTTGTCCTTCCCTTAGATGTGCTACCTCCCAGCCATTACTGATGTCCCACAAGGAGGTCCAGATTTGCCCATTCAGTCTAGGAAGTCTTGCTCCTCTCGTTTCCAGTTATTTGAAGTGTAAATAAGATCTGGCAGCGTTAAGTCTCAACTTACGTGGAGTTCTGACAGCACTTGGTAACTATTTGTATACTTCTGCCCTCACCCACCTCCCACCTTCAAATCCTTGTACTGTAAAGTATTTTAAAAGGAAGGTCTCCTATCTTATTTCTGAATCTCTGATGTCAGCACAAAAACAAACACACAGTAGACTTCATTATTAGTAGAAATAAAAGAAATGGACAGCGACGTGTTTCTCCAACTTTGAATCAAAATATTTATGCACCCCTAAGCAAGTCATTTCACCTTCCAGGGACTCGGTTTCCCCATCTGGACCTCCAAGGGCTTCTCAAACCCTGACGATCTCTAAAGTGCTGCGGAAATCTTGCCCAAAACCCGGCGTTCCTAGCAAGCTACCTGTATTGATCGACAGAACGGGAAAAGCAAGTGGGAATTAAGTCCTGAGTTGTTTTCTTGCCCGAAAGGGCAGGTGCCGCTGGGAACCACTCACCGTCCCTAAACCAGGGGGCCATGTAGCTCAGGATGTAGGTAGGGTCCAGGATCTTCCTGACATAGTCCCCGAAGGTGTGCAGGTTCCGCCGCTGCTCGGTCGTCATGCTGGCGGCTGGGCTCCCCGCGAGGTCCCTCGCTCGCTCGCGCTCCGCTAGCAGTGAAGCCCGGCGCGGAGCAGGGAGGGGTTTTCTAGGAACGCACCCAGCGCCGCCGAGAGGCGGAGTCACCGGGGAACCAGGACGGCAGAGGGAAAATCGAAACTGCAACTAGCTGAGTGCTGGCTCACGGCCCGGCCCCCGGCCCAGCCCCCGCGCCCGCACGTTCCAGCGCGGTTTCCTTTCCTCTCCAGCGGCTCGGTTCGCCAGCCCGCGGGCGCTCGCTGGTCCAGAGGGACGCAAGAGGACCCCTGGGGACGGCTTTTCGATGTTCATTTTAGTTATCCTTCTGTTTTGCTCTGATTTATCTTTTTGTTTAAGGTGTAGATACAATAAAATGCACAGGTTTTACGTGTACAATTCTATGAATTCTGGAAAAATGCATGCGGGTGTAACCACTTCCCCCAGGTTGTGTGGGTCCTGAGGTCAGTGTCTAACTTTGCAGGAACCTGTCACCTGTTTTCCAAAATGGCTGTCCCGCTGTGCATTCCCACCTGTAGTGTAAGAGAGCTCCAGGTGATATACATTCAGGAAATACACTTTCAGTAATTTTGTTCCCTTGTTAGGCTTGTTTGGGGTTTTTGCCAGGGTGAAACGGTGCATTACAGTCAAATATAAGTATTCCAAATGTCTTCTCCCAGCCTGTGACTAATCGTTTCATTTTCTTAAAGTTATCTCTTAATCGGAAATTTATTTTGGTGAAACCTATATTTATCAGTTTTTAAATTTTGTTTACTGCTTTTAAATAAATCTTTGCCTCCTCCAAGGTCACAAAGATATTGTTTTCTTTTTAGAGTCTCTGTGTTTTTAGCTTTTACGTTTTGGTTATGATCATCTCAAAAATGAACGTTGCCTACTGCCTGTAATGTACAGTATAGCTCATCCTCAAGACCTCTGACCTTTAAAGGTATAACACTTTCCCATTCATATAAAGATAAAAGGTTACAGGACAGAGAATAACATTTGCCTTGTTGGAGGTTTATAGGAGCATTGTGACCAGACCTACATGGACAGCTGCAAGAACAAAGAATTCCAGAGAGAACAAGTTTGCAACAACCAGCCACACCCCCTCTCCTTTTCGTATAAAAGAAGCCTGAATGCTGACTCAGGCAAGATAGTTTTTTGGAACACTAGTTCACCACCTTCTTGGTTTGCTAGCTTTCCAAACAAAGCTGCTATTCCTTGTCCCAACAACTCATCTCTCGATGTATTGGCCTGTCATGTTATTAGCAGTACAAGCTTAGACTCTGTAAAAAGTTGGCTGTTGGTTTTTCTTCGATGTCCTTTATCAGATTAATGTTTTCTTGTATTCCTAGTTTGCTCAGAGTTTGGTTTTGTTTTTGTTTTTGTTTTTGTTTAATCATGAATAGCTGTTGAACTTTTCAAATTTTTTTTTCTGTATCTATTGAGCTGGTCATATATTCTGTTAATATACTGAATTTCATTGATTGATTTTTGAATATTAAACCAACCTAGAATTCTTGGGATAAATCCTATCTGGTCTTGTTAGCACCTTTTTAAAAATATATTTCTGGATTCAATTTGCTAATATTTTTCTATCTATGTTCATAAGGGATATTGGTCTGTAATGTCCTTTTCTTGTAATGTCAGAGTTATGCTAGCCTCATAAAAACAAAAGTTTGTGTATAATTGGCATCATTTCTTCTTTAAATATTAACAGAAGCCACCAATAAAACCATTTGGGGGGGTGGGAAAGGATAGACTGGGATTTCAAAATGTAGAATAGATCAACAAGATTATACTGTATAGCACAGGGAAATATATACAAGATCTTATGGTAGCTCATAGAGGAAAAAATGTGACAATGAATATATATATGTTCATGTATAACTGAAAAATTGTGCTCTACACTGGAATTTGACACAACACTGTAAAATGATTATTAATCAATGAAAAATGTTAAAAAAAACCATTTGGACTTGGAGTTTTCTTTGAAAATTATAACAGTTCAATTTATTTTCTAGATATAAGGCTATTCTGATGTCAAATCAGTTTTGCCAGTTCCTCTAAATTATTCAATTTATTGGCATAAAGTTATTCATGATCTTCCTTATTATCCTTTATCTTTTTAAAAAATCAGTCTTGCCTGGAATTTACCAATTGTATTTATCTTTTCAAAAACCAACTTTGGCTTTGCTAGTTTCATCGTTATTCTATTTTCTGTTTCACTGATTCCTGCTCCAATCGTTATTACTTTCTCCTAGTTCCTTTGGATTTAATTTGCTCTTCTTTTGCTACTTCAGTAAGGTAGAAGTTTAGATCAGTAATGTTATACATTTTTATTTCCAAATATAAGCATTTGAGGCCATAAATTTCCCTTTTCTCAGCTGAGAGTATCTAACATCCCATCAGTTTGGATATAATGTGTTTTCAATGTCATTCCATTTGAAATAGTTTCTAAAATTCCTGATTTCTTCTTTAACCTATGAGTTATTTAGAAATGTACTGTTTCCTTTTCAAATATTGGGAATTTCCTACATAGCTTGATGTGAGACTTCTGATTTTAAACTGTTGTGATCCGAAAGCATACATTAAGAGTTCAACATTTTGAAATTTATTGGAACTTGTTTTATGGGCCAGCATATGGACTGTCTTGATATATGTTCCAGGTACACTTAACAAGAATGTGTACTCTGCAGTTCTTGGGTATAATGTTCTATAAATTTCAGTTATGTCAGGTTGGCTTATTGGTTTGGTCCTAGTTTCCTATACCTTACTAATTTTGTCTACTTGTTATGTCAAGTACTGAGAGAGGGTGTTAAAAATTCTCCAACTATGATGATTGATTTGTCCAAGTGCCCCTTTTGTTCTGTTAGTTTCTGCTTCATAAACTTTGTAGCTCTGCTATTAGATGCATACACATTTAGGATTGTTGTTTTCCTAATAAACTATGTCTTTTATCACTATGAAATGTTTTCTTGTCTCTGTTGATACTTGTTATATCAAAGACTATTTCATGTAATATCACAAAACCCATAACAGCTTTTTTATGCTTACTATTTGTATGGTCTTTTTCCATCCTACTGCTTTCAGCCTGTCTTAATATTTAAAGTGTACCTCTAGCATACAGCTTATAGGTAGGTGCTCCTTTTTTATCCAGTCTGACCACCTCAGCCTTTTAACTGGAGCATTAAATCTATTTACATTTAATTATATATGGGTTTAAAACTGCAATTATGCTGTTTGTTGCATTTGATTTTGTTTCTCTGCTCCTCTATTCCTTTGATTTGGGTTAATGAAATATATGTTTTACTTTTATCTCTCTTAGCTATAATCTTTTGTTTTCTTTTAGCTGTATCTCTCGCTTTTGATATGTGTATATACATAGTAGTTGCTCTATTGATTACAATATGCACCTTTAACTTATCTCAGTCTACTTATAATAAATATTATCCCACATCAGGTAAAGGATAAGATCCTTGTAACCATATAATTCCACCTACCCCAGCCCTTCATTTGTGATATTATTGTAATTTTTACTTTTCTGTGTTATAAACCACATAATACAATGTTATAAGCTTTACTGTACAAAGTCAGTTGTCTTTTAAATAAGAAAATGATAGTCTTTCCTATTTTCCCATGCTGATGCTATTCATCCCCATTTATATACTGGTTTCTTTCCATCTGATGTCATTTCCCTTCTGATTTCTCTAATATGTTAAGGCTTCCAGTGACTTTTTCATTTCAAATATTGGTTTTAAAAGTTTTAAGATCGCCTCTGGTTCTTTTTTCCTACTTTCATTTTCTCAGCTGGGAAACTCTACCTGTTCCTTCATTTATAGCCATCTTTTAAGTTCATGTACCTATTTCTAAGAATGTCTTTAAATCAGCAGTCCTTGTCTGCTGATTCCATCATGTGGATTATTGCACAGTATGTTTTTGTAACTGTTTTTTCTCTTGACTGTGGGTTCCTTCATGTCTAATAATTTTTTGATTTACACTGGACATTACAGATATGTTGGAAAATCCCTGGATTCTATTATATTACTTTGGGGAGTGTTGCTTTTTATTCTAGTGTGGTTCTACCAGCTACTCATTTTGAAATTATGGAAGCTTTGTTTTACACATTGTGGTGGGTCTGTTTCAGTTTTGCCTTTAATGCAAGATGAATCCCTTCATCCTGGGTATAGCCTTTTCTGCTAAGGTGTGGCTTTGCAGGAGTTTCAAGGAAAAGCCCTGCGTGTTTCTACTGCCTTTCCAAGTTGATGGGACTCAGACTCCAAATTCTGTCTTCCCTGTGGTGGCAGCTGAGATATCTGTTGAGCTTTTCCAGCCTTCCCACTGTTGCTTACCTGGGCCCCTTGGATTCTCCCCTACGTGGATGCATTTCAAGGTCAGCTAAGGACTTGAGTGAAGGTTATATACAAATTTTAGGGGTCCTCCTTTATGTTTCCTTTCTGAAATTTCCCCCTTACTATTGCTACTCTGGCAGCCCCAGGGTTCATCTTTTAATTCAGTGAGTGTGGCTTTCCACTTGTGTTCAAACCTCCATGTGGACTGGGGAAAACCCTCAGAAGAAAAGCCAAATAAAAGCAGTTCTCATGCACTACAGTTTCAATTGTCTAATTCCCTCCCGTTTCTGCCTTTTGATTTTTTTCAGTGCCTTCAAATGCTTATTCTTTATCTTTTGTCCATTTTTATCACTGTTTTCTCATACAAGCTATTCTCCACTAGTTGGGTTGAGATTTTTAACTGAGAAGAAATCAGATCAAAAGTTCCTTTTAAAAAAATCAAGATATGCCTCCTTTTATGCTACCAGTAAGAAATAACAGAGCCTTGAGTAGCAATGGATTTATTAAACCCCAACAATTATAGTGGAGAATGAATCTGAAAGAACTGAATTCCCAGAGAGAGAGTCATCTGGCAGATTTGTACATAAAATCTGACCAAGGCCAGGAAAGAAGGGGAGTGTCACAGATAGGTGAGAAGAAAGGTGGGTGCTACCATTTCCACAGGTGTTCAAATCAGACACCTGGAATGCAGCCTTCATTCTTTTCCCTCTTCCTTTCTGCTGCCACTCACTCCTCTCTCTAAAATATGTCTCAAAGATTGAGCAGCATTGCCTACCATTTTTTCCAATGTCCATTATTTTCTGTCTTGAGATTCTTTTTTCTTTCTCTGTATTACTTCACATTTGGCAGTTACTTACTTATGTTTTCTCATCCTTATTGTCTGCTCCCTCCTCCAGTCAGACTCTAAGCTTAAGAGGGAGACTCTTTTTCACTTATCTCAATATACCAAGTGCTTTTCACAATACCTGTCATATAGTAAATACTCTGTAAACGTGTTGGATAAATTCATGTCAGGTGAGGGAGAGGGTTTGCTGAGTCCTTTCAGGCAGGGTTTGTGTTTGCTTGAGCTTGGCGCTGACCAGAACTGCCCAGCTGATTTGGAAAGAAGAGAGAAATGGGAGGTTTGAGGAGGGAAAGATGTGAAATATCCACTACACCAATGAGGCAGAATAATAAACTTGTCTACTGATGTGTACCATACAAAGTTGAGGCTGGTAATGGTATTTTTATGGTGACACCAACCTGTGTAGCTAATGATTTCCTTCAGGAACACAGCAGGGTGTGTGTAGGGACAACTGAAGAGTTGGGTTCATCCAGACTGAGATCTTGCTAGGTTAGCAAACGATTGCTTGCAGGACAAATCTAGCATGGCTTGTTTTTATACAGGCTGCAAACTAAAAACCGTCTTAACATTTTTAAAGTATTGTAGAAAAAAAACAAAAAACTATACAACAGAGACTGCATATGGCCCATAAAGCCTAAAATATTTACTATCTGGCCCCTTACAGGGAAAGATTGCCAACCCCTGAACTAGGTAAATGAAGAGAGATAGAAAGGCAAGCAAACTGCAGGGTATTGCAAGGAAGTGATTTAAACACAATCCAGAAAATCATCGCTGGGCATGAAGGAAAGTGACTGACAGAGCAAGGTCAAAAGACTGTCTTCCTAGTCCTGTCTCCTGTCTGAATCATATTAGATATCCTCGGATGCAGCCTAACCTGCTCCACCCAGAGCAACATTTCCTGATGCAATCATCACATGGAGATAACAGTGAGGTACTCCTAAGAATTTAAAAATAATCAGAAATTGACACAGCACTGGAAATCGACTATAACTCAATAAAAAAATAAATACAATAAAAATAAAGATTAACCTCTTGGAGAAACTGCTTCTGCCCTACCGTGTGCAGGACACTGCATTCGGCACAGGAGATACAAGACAAAATTAGAGGCAAAGAAAGCATATGGAACTAGAGGGAACACTTCGGGTCTCTTTTGAAAGCTACTCTTCCTTTGTCAGCCTCCTTACAGTTTGTAGTCCCTAGAATTCTCACTACGTCTGCTTCTCTTCTTGCTGGACCTCCCCTCTTCGCGAGATCTCATCCCTTCCCGCAGCTTCATTACTACTCTATTCCCAGTGACTCTTCAATCATCTCTCTAGCTCCAACTGCTCCTCCAAGGTGCACACTCGTATCTCCAGCTACCCCGTGGAAATCATCATCTGCACGGGCATCCTCTATTCCAGGCTGTATAGAGACTTTTCTGAGGTGATGCAAATGCTCTCTACCTGTACAGGCCAATATGGAAGCCTCATGTGGCTATTAAACATAAAAACAATTGAAAAGTCCCAAGTTCCTCGGTTTTACTAGACACATTTCAAGCGCTTGCTACCTACGTGTGGCCAGTAGCTATGATAACTAACACAGCTCTAGGCAACTCGGCCTCAAACTCATTTTCCTCCCCAACGATCCCTATTCCTGTACTTCCTACCTTGAATATTGTCACCATGTATCTCTCACAAGAAAAAAAGAGTCTGATCCTACGAGACATCTCCCTGTCCGTCACAGCCCAACCCCACAGAAGGCACACCGCCCAGTGCTCCGGCAAACATCGCAGTTGCAGCTCCTACTGGGATGAATTTAGATTCAGACCTTGGCCTAAGTTAAATTCCATTTTCCTTGCCTCTTGCTTTTCTCAGGCACAGACCCAGTGGTTATTTTATCATCCCCCAATATCCTCGGAAGTAAAGTAGGAAAGAATTTACTAATTTTCATACTGTAACAACCATCTTACTGTACTTTTTAAATGGCCATATCCCACTTACTGTCTTCCAGCCCCTAAGAGATTCAGGCATTGACTGAAAACTCAGAATGAGGAATTAATCCATTATTTACCAAGCTGTGGCTATCTTCTGTGCATGAGCCGGCTGCCGTGGCAGAACACAAGTGCAGTTTAAAGGACAAAGTATAATACCACTTTCTTCTCCATCCTAAATCTCTGTCCGTCACCAAGTGTTCTTCCATGTAGAGCAACCTCGTAGATCATTATCCTCAATTCCAGTCACCGTCGCCTCCACCCCTTTTGGTTCCTTCCCATCATGGCTGGAACTAGGTGTTCTCTAAAATATTCCTGCAGTCTTCTTACTCCTACCCCCACTATACCTCCTTGATCCTCACTGGAAAACACATCCTTTGATATCTCACTGTTTTCTTAAGTCAACTCAGAGCTTCACTTCCTTCCCTACGCAGCCCAGATATCAGAATGCATCAATTTAACTACACTCTCTATTCCTGTATTTCATGCCTTGAAATACTCACCAGTACCAGTACCTCCCTCAACTCCCTTGCCTCCTTTACTACTCACATTCAGCAATACTTCAATGATAAATAAATCCATCCATTATTCATTCACTGTATAAATACTGAGTCCATACTAGATGTCCGAAGTTAGTTTCTGTTTCACTTCCATATTGTTGAATGCTACCAGGGCAAAATCACAAAACTCAGGGTCTGAGAGATATGCCATTATCTCGGGTGAGGCCTCAACACTCATCAGCAATTCTTAGCTAAGCCTCTCTCCATGCCCCTAAGGAGCATTTTTCCACTCCTCTCCTCAAACCCGATCCTACTCATGATTCCTCTTTCTCAGAAGATGGCATTGCTTCCCACTTTATGAAGAGAGAAGCTTTAGAGCATGAACCACCTTAACTTAACTATCTAACCAACAGCGTCTCTGTGCATTTTCACTCCTGCCATTCTGGAGTAAGATTTGCCTCTGCTTCTCTCCTCACTCACTCACGTACCTGTGCTCTGGGTCCCCTCTCCATTTTGCTACAACAGTTATCACTCTCCTTTATTTTCAATGTTTTCTATTCCAGGGGCTCCTTCCCAAAAATCTTCTCTCCCTCCCATCCTAAATTTAAAAAAAAAAAAAAAAAAAAAAGCAAACTCTCCTTTGATTTTATGCCCTCACAAGCTTGCCTCTGAGCTTGGAACCAAGAATAGTTAACTGTATCTCAGACAAGGTCCTCATGTCCAACAGCCCCAGCCTTATAAATTGTCTAGTGGCTTCAGTTCTAGCACAAAAGTGGCTTTATAATTGTCAGCACATGCTTGCCTTTGTGATTTTTCCCCCTTTTGCAGGGTGTACAAGGCTGATAACTCACTCTGACACATTCTCACACACAGGCAACCTTGCAGGCCTGCAGAGACACTTTTGTCTTGAAATTATTTCAAAGTTACAGAAAAATCACAAAGAGTACAAAGAATTCCTGTCTTTTTACCTGTGTTCACCACTTTTTAACATTTTGTCACAATTTATCATTACTTCTCTCCACCTACATACATATTTCTTCTGAACCATTTGAGAGTAGGTTACATAATGATTATGATTGTTTCCCACAAGGGTTTTTCCTAGAGGCACCAATCACCAGATGTCTATACAAATTCTGGTCTCAGTGACATCCACATCTCCAAATCCTAACAATGTAATGTTACCATTTTGAAGGCACATAGGTCTGAGCTTAATGTCAGAAATGGTCCCATGCTCTGAATCCTGATGAAATCTGGTCTGTGGGGAGGAACCCCTCTCCCTCTATTGCTTATCATCCTCTGCCCCCACTGGTGGGGACAATGGGGCTAGCAACAACCCTACACAGCTTGCATGTGGCTTCCAGCACCCCAAAGCACGTTCTGAAATGTCTTTCAAGTTCAGAGATGCACTACTGGCTGGTTCAGGTGTCCACAGCTTACTCTAGAGGGGACTGCAATTGTTCACCATGATGGGCCATCAGCTGACCTTGCATAAACCCTTGCCTGCTTGGACATACTGCGCATGGTTACTACACCTCCTCCAAGAGCCGAAGCCGAACTTGACTACTTAGACTAGGAAGTAATAATAACAAGTTTTCCTGTTGTGAATCTGAGCAATAATGAATGAGCAAGGGCAAATGACTGGTTGCATTTCTTTTACACAAGTAAGTCACAAAAACATTGAAAACCTGAGGTAAAATAGAATGTTTTACGAAAAGCAAATTCGGATGAACAAGCTAAAAGAGCACAGCATTAGGCTAAAAGTTTAGAGTGGAGTTCCGTGAAAGCAGAAACAGGTATTAGGCAAATTTTGTAATCTCTAGCACCTATTTACTCATGTGATAAGCATATCTTATGTGAAAGAAAAGAGAGAAGGAATATAGCTGTACACTGACAGTTGCCAAAGAGCTTTAAGACGGGTGAGAGAAGACATCTAGTAATCAAACGCAACCTGTGATGCATGCACTAAAGAAGCCCAGGGCTGCTAAGAGAACAAGGCACTGACGGGAAGTAACGGAGTGGAGGGGCACACCTTAACAGAAACCCAGTTCATCCAGGATGGAATTCAATTTCCAGCAAGAGGAAAATGCTCCATATGAAGGCTCCAAATTCGTAGGGAGCAGTACTTCCACAGACCTGAAACAGCTAGTGTGGCCAGAGCACAAATGAAGTGAGAGAAAAGCTAAAGATAGACTGAAGTCTGACTGGGCAGAGATTTGTAATCCATATTATGTCGGATTTTTGTTTCCTTTTAATAAATATCCTAAGAATAATAGGAAGCTACTGAAATATCTTAAGTAGAATAAAATGAAAAGAAAAAGTTTGTAAAGATCTTTTGAATGCTACATCAAGAACGGATGGAGGCAAACAGTGGATGCAAGCAGACGTACTGTGGCAGTACAGGTGAGAGATCATGACTGCCCAGACTGGACATAAGAAATCTTAGATAAGATTATACTGTAAAGCACAGGGAACTATATTCAATATCTTATAGTAACTTATGGTGAGAAAGAATATGAAAATGAATGTATGTGTTCATGTATGACAAGCATTATGCTGTACACCGGAAACTGGCACAACATTGTAAACTGACTATACTTCAATAAATACCTATATATACACTTAACAAAAAGAAAAATATTAGACAAACATTTGGTGATTGGATGAGGGGGCTGACGGAGAAAGAATCAAAAGACTTGGAAATTTTTGGCCTGAACACCTAAGAGGATGATGTGATGGTGCCACATATTAAGGTAGGTTTTCACTTGTGTTAAACTGAAAACATTAAGATGGGTTTTCACTAAGACATCATGCAAAAGCAGAATGTGGAATAAAATAGCATTCTTATGTTTCAAAACTGAAGGAAAACCACAGTCATTTCATAATTTTCAAAGTATATTCCTTGATCAACCACAGCCTTGCCACAATTTCTCAAGGCCCGAGCTTACTAAAAATTGTCAATGTCAACTTTAGATTCCTGTCATTTTAAACCAGTTTCCTACTGCTATTAGGATAAACACAAACTCTAAGAATGGCCTAGAAACCTTGGTCCCACACCCTCTGTCCTTTGGCTAAGCCTGCCTTCTTTCATTTCTTGGAATATGTCAGGCTGCCCTTGCCTTTGGGTCTCTGCACATCTCCTTTGGTAACAACATCTATTCCTAGCTAGTATCTACTTTTCTCTGGATTTCAGTTCAACCATCACTTCCACCTGAGATTAAGTCCCCACTGTATGCTCTTACAGAAAATAAACACTTCCTCTCCAGAGAATTTAGTTTGTAAAGTTTATGTATATATACACACACACATACCCCATGAGAACAGGGAGCGTATCTGCTTTGTCCTATAACTGAATCCCTAAAAACCTACAGAACCTGCCAGGCATGAGGCATTCCAATTTCTGCTGAACAATCAACGAACATGGTAGCAAGGCAAACTGATGGCTAAATTCATATCTAATTCAAGTTGTGCTGTTCACTGGCAATCTTCTATCAGGCTATACAGATGTACAGCACTTTTTACCATCTCTGAAACAGCACAGAAACATAAACAAACATAGCCACTTTGTGTAAAAGAACAACTAACGTAACCTAAGTCTAGCAAGAGTTTCTTGTTTTTAGTAAGCTAAATGCTACATAATTGCATTCTGCTGAAGACAGAAAGCATATAAGATACTTTGTAATCAGATTAAAGAACTAAAATGATCATTAAAACTGTGAGGTTTAATGCAGCTCACCTGAAATTCAGTATTTATTACACAAGAATATCCTGAACTACTTCACAAGATTTTAGCTCCACTAAAAAACTCGATTTAAAGAAAAATCAATACTGCATAGGAAAATTTCTGTATTGTTTTAAAGTGTTACTGTTTTATTTTTTCTTTTCTTGAATACACATTTGCTTTATTGGCAGTCCAGATAAACAAGTATATAAAGGAAATATTTAAATTTTTCTTTTGGTAGATGTCAAGATAAGCTGTGCAGATTAAAATGCCTCAATTTAACCTGAAGAAATGGTTTTGAATCATACAAATTTTTAAGAAGAAAAATAAAGACTGTCCAAAGGGATTCTCCTAGCTTATAACACATTTCCAGAATAACTCTCAAAAAAAAAAAAATTCAAAAATACTCATTGACTACTTTAAAAATATGTCAATACCATATGGCTTTATGAAATAACTTCTAAAATTTATAGTTTTTATTTAAAAAGGATCCCACATTTTAAATAAACTGCTAGCAATATCATTTTCTTCACTTAAAAGTGCATATCTCTGAGGGTGGGAATACATACTTCTGAACAAATAATGATTTTTACAAATTTTTAACACACACAAAAAAATTACTTAAAATATTTTTAGGGGAGAAAGAGTTTAAGAGTTTTCACCAAGCCATCTTTAAATAGACTGCAGTAGATGACACTGTTTCTTTTTTTTTTTTTTTCCTTTGTATATCATCAGAATTCTCAATGAGATGCTTTGGCAGTTTTAAGACATATCATGGTCTCTACCAAGAGACACTGACATTAAAGATGTCCGTGGAGATGGCAAGTGTCTTGATGGCTCAGTTTGAATAGACACATCACTGGACTGGTTCTCCAAATCAGAGGCAAAGGCGCTCTCTTCTCTTACATCAAGAGTTTGTTCAATTGAAGCTGTCTGGGGTAGAATATTATCTACAGTTTTGTTGGCATTATTCAAGTTGTTAAGTGTGTTAATATCACACTCCTTGCCCAGGACACCAAATTCATCTTCTATTGTAACTATATCTTTAGTTTCAAATGGTTCCAAAGAAGAAGCCACAAATTCATTTTGTAGAGGGTCTTGAGGACCCCTAAGGTCACATCCTGTATCCACCTTTACTTCAGAATCCTTATCACTGTCACTGTCAATGGTAATCACAACTGGGGAACGAGAAGCACTATCACCATGGTGTTTCTTGTGCTTCTTCTTATGTTTCTTCTTTTTCTTTTTATGATGTCTAGCTGTATCGGTAGCTTTCCCTTCAAAAACTATCTCTACACTTAGGCTCCGGGTCCTCCTCTTTCTCCTCTTGCGTTTTGTCTCTCTGTCTGATGATCGGCTGTCTGAAAAGCTATCACTCTCATTTTTGCAGTTTCCATCCAATTTTGATGAAGATTTTTGGTAATGACTTTCCTTCACTTTAGAAGCAAACTCACGAGATGGTTGAGCCACTTCGTTCATACCCTCCAAATGCCGAGTTTTGTATTTTCGCTTTCCGCCAGGTTTTTCATTCCTCACCCGGTCAAGGCCTGTAGATGCAGTCTTTGATCGAGTACTAGACAGGCTCCTTGATCGATGCCTTTCATAGTAGTAATATTTCCTTTCACTGTGATTATTTCTTTTCCTAGCATTTGTTCTTTCAGAAAAGGACTGAATTCTACATTCTGGACTTGAAGATTGTCTGGAATAATGAGCTCTGGACAGAGTCCTCCTCCTGTAAGATGACTCGTAGCTATCCCTGTCCTTGTTTCTGCTATAGTAAGTATACTCCCACTTGTATCTGCTTCCATAATTATTTCTTAAATAGTAACGATCTCTATTTCTGCTCCGTGATCTTATTTTACCACGATCACTGCTACGAGATCTTGACCTGCTTGTGCTTTCACTACTTAGAGACAGAGTCTGGCTTCTTCTTGACCAACTGCTATCTCTAGTTCTTGACCTCTTTTTGTCTCTTCTACCTCTAGGTCTGCTACTCTCCCTGCTTCTGGATCGTTTGCTCTTCATTCTTTTCTTCCCATGATGTTTTCTACGACTCTTCTGATCATGCCCACTCCTGCTCTGGGAACGTGAATCGGAACTTCTGGATCTTGCCCTCCTCTTGTGTCTGCGGGTGTGTGGGGAATACACTCTGTCTCCTCTGATGGATGAGCTCAGGTCTCTGGGAGAGGACAAAGATGTAGATCGTTTCTCTTCTTTCTTCGATCTGATTCTTGTACCAGAATCACAATGCCCTTTATTTACTAGTTCGTCCTTTCCAAGCACAGAGTGTGGGGATGAACATCTACTGACATCACTATCACCAGAACTGTAAGACTGCTCTTGCTCTTGTGTCTTCACTGTCTCCATTTTTTCATAAGATCCTAACTCCTCAGAATCAGAGGACAGTTCAACAAGTTCTGGGGTCCTCTCAGCTAGTGGTTTAACAAACCCAACAATGACACAGTTATCTGAAGAAGAATCACTGTCATTATTTAGGTCCTCATTGGTCTGTACTCCTTGCATCTGAGTGGCTCTTCCTGTTACAAGTTCCTCATCTGAACTGTCAGATGTATTTAAAAGGGAAGACATGGCAGCATGTACCTGCTCTGAGCTTGAATAAGATGGTCCTGGAGTTTCATCATCCCATGGTGCCTGACTAACAGTGGCTATGTTAATATCCAGTTCTTGGGTCTCAGCTTCATCTGGAGATATTGTTATGACTGAAGAATCAGAATGGCTGCCTTCTTCATATGAAGGAGCAGGGCAGTCATAATTAGCATGTTGATCAAAGGCTGCCATATTAAACGGAGATCGAGCAAAACTGATAAATTCATGTATAAAATGCTCAGTCCGATTAAGTAAAAATGGCCTTAAATCAGACACAAATGCCTGACTTTCCAAGTCGTAGCGAGTAACATTGCTCATGATGATGTGCTGGACAATATTCACTAGAGATCCATGAGCTCCAAACAGAACTGTGAGTTCACGTTTTAACCAGGGCACCAATCTATGAAGGCAAGCCGGATTTCTACGGAAAAATTCAGCAGAAATATCCCTGTAGCGTCCGCCATCTTCAATATTTCTAACTCGAGCACCAGCACGATAGAGAGTTCGCCTGAAGTTAATAATATCCTGTTCTTGAATTTTCCGCAAAGATCTTTCATCTGCAGTAGCTGGCCTCCTTACCGCAATCTGTCTCATGAAAGGAGGAATTTCACCATCTCTAGGTCTTCCTGAAATGCTTAACCCTTCAAACAGTACTCCACTATCTGGTGGAGTTGTTGTTCTTCTATTCATGGCACTACTAGGTGAATAAACAGAAGCACTTCGTTCCCTTGTCATGGTTGTCCGATAGCGGAACCGGCGAACATCAGGGGTAGCAAAAGAACCATTATACGAAGGCCTTAGGACGTACTCCTTGAAGTCGTCTTCTGCCCTCACAGAATGGAAAATAGAATCAAAGGGCTGTTTACACAGTGGACACTCAGCTTTGTTTTTTGACCACTCCTGTACACAGCGAAAACAGAACTTATGTAAACAGCGATCTAAGTAAGACACATTATCAAATCTATCCAAGCATATAGGACACTTAGAATCAGGAGATGCATCAGCTGGTACTGTCTGCTGCAATTTGCTAGTGCCAGCTTTAGGTGAAAAGTTGTCCATTTTAAATTCCTTAGCGGCTGAAGCCATTATCTGCAAAAGGGAAAAAAATACATCAGTAACCTGATAAAGGAGGAATGACTAAATCTGGAAGAAAAAAAAAAGCAAATAATGACTGTGAAACATACTGGTGAAAACAGCGGAGTAGCTCATTGTCTCTGTAACATAAAGTTATGGGCAGTGCAGCAGCTATGCTACAGAACTTTAATACAGCACTTAAAGCACAAGCTCTGAAGTCAGATTTCCAGGGTTTGAATCCTCAATTCCACACTAGCAGTGTGACTGTGAACTGGGTACTAGTTACTATCCTTATGCTTCAATTTCATCTGTAGATCACTGATAACAGAACCTGCCTCACAGGATTTGTGAAGATGTCAAAAAAAGAAAAAAAAAAAGCTTAGAAAAAGTGCCTGGTACATAGTAAGCTCTCAAATATTACGTAATATTCTATTATTCTTTCAAAAAATAATTTGAGAAACATCTGACACATACAAAAAAGTAGAAAAGAAAATATACCAAGTACCCTTGTATCCACTACTCAGATTTAACAACTAACATTTTCTCATGGTTATTCCAGATCTTTTTAAATGCCCCTTTAATGTTCCCCTTCCATACCTCTCTAGAAAACAAAACAAAAATATCACAGTCCTCAGTTGGGGTTATTTCTACGGATGGTTTTACATCTTTCATACATATGTCCCAAACAGTATGGACTACTGACTTGTTTTATTCGTTCTAAGTATTATGTATGTAACTTTAAAACCAATTCTATGCCTTTTAGTGGAAGATTCTTTGACACACAAAAAAATGATCTTTTAGTTAAGATTAAATGAAATAAAATCTAAAAGTACTCAAGGGCAGTACCTGGCTTACAGCAACTGCTGAGTCAAATGTTAGTTGCTATTATTATTACTATACTACTATTATTACTACATTCCTGTTACTACACTATTATATGCAGTTCATCAGACTCCTTTTAGCATCCCTGAGCAGCTTTTCTTCTCCTTTTTTATTCAATCCAGTCAGCCACAAAGTATCTAGAAATCATGCTTTCAGTCCCTTTCCCTTACCTTTTCCCACAAGGATCACTAGAATCTTAAAAGATTATTTTTTATTCTTTACATTTATGTTCATATTGGCCCGTAACTTACAAAATGAATTTGCCAGAGCTGAAATCTAGTATGCATTATTACATTTTGGCCTTGTTATCTTATAAAATTCCTCTTTAGCTGACTTCTTCACTAATCAGTTTATATATATATTAAATATTAGTTTCTTCCTTTATGTTTTCCTGGGCCTATTATTCATCTTTCTCCACCTCCTCTATCACTGAAAGTCCCATCACTAGTCAACTGCTGTCTAGTCAAATAATAGAACTGTAATTTCCTAAACAAGAGACTCACTGGCCATACCAAGTTCTAACAAAAACAAATAAAACTAACAAATAAAACTCACAACAAAAATTCATGACTGTGAAATATAAATATTTCATTACAGATTTCAAATTAAACTTGCTCATCTAGGGCATCTTAGCTTTCTCAGAGCTGAACAAGTTTCTTCAAAGGTCCAACACTTCTAGGCCTGTTTTCCAGAATGGAAATATAAAAATTACCACTGTCCTTAAATAGAATAAACTTATACTAATACTAATTGCATTTCTGCTAATATATTTAAACTCTGAAACCTTAATATTGCATAAATTTCTCAGCATTTCCCCCTACTTCTAATATTTTTAAATTCTCTATAGAAAAAAAAAAAACCCTAAAAGTAAAAACCCCTAGGATAAGAGATAGTGCGTATGCATTAGGGGGAGGAGTGAAGAGTGGAGAGGGCACTAGAGAGGTTATCAGATCTGGACCCAACACCAGGTTTCATCTGAAACTAACTCTGTGAAGTGGAGAAATCCATATTAACTCTGGATTTCAGTTCACTCTTCTATATAAGAAAGGGATTACTAGACTTTAAAAAAGACTGATGAATTTCAAGATGATACATTTTATCTTAATTTGCTTCTTTAGAATAGAGAATTCTAGTGTTTACTAAACATTTCCAGTTTACATAAAAATCACAACCCAGAATGAATTTATTAAAGAAACGATTTAGTAGTAAATTGGAAGTTTAAACTAAAAATAAAATCTCAACTAATTACAATTTTTTAAAAATGGAATCTTAGTCGTCTGACTTCCTAGTGTTAGAAGCCTGTTATAAGCACTTTGACAGCTCAAGTCTAAAGAATGACAAGTGATGCCATCTATAGTAGACCAAAAGAACAAATTAATTTATTAGTTCTGTTTTGTATTGCTACACAGGAATATCTTTAGCTACAAAGAATAGTATTCTTCAGAAACATCAATGGCAATGAATGTAAATCATTAAATAAGAGATTTACTCTTTCAAAATCATCACTAAATTCTAAAATTAAAATGTGCTAAATCAAATGAAGTAGAACTACCATATGATCCAGCAATTCCACACCTATCTAAACAAGAGAAACAAAAACATGCCCACACATAAACTTGTAAGTGAACACTCACAGCAGCATTCGTCATAATAGCTTAAAAGTGGAAATAACCCAAATGTCCATCAACTGATGAACGTGGTATATCCATACAGTGGAATATTTGGCAATTAAACAGAACAAAGTACTGATGCACGCTACAACGGGAATGAACCTTGTCATTCCACTAAATGAAAAAGGCAATCACAAAAGGCCACATGTATGCCATTTTATATGAAATGTACAGAATAGGTAAATCCATAGATAGAAAGTAGATTGGTGGTTGCTGGGGAGGGGAGAGGGATAATAAGGTTACTTCCTAGGATGAGGAAAACATTCAATTAGATTACACATGCACAACTCTGTAAATATACTAAAACTCATTGTATTACACACTTTAAAGAAGTGAACTTTATAAATGGAATATAAATTATATCTCAACAAAGAAAGTTGTTTCAAAAATACAAATTAAAGCATATAACAGAGATGGAGAGGCGACAGATTTAAGATTTGGAGGTCTGCAGTTCTGGGTGAGGTAGCAAAGGTGGACCTGATGGTAGACTTAGTGCTTCAGGTTCCAGAAGAAGTCTGTGATACATTTCCTCTACCCCTTGCACTCTAGGAATTAGGACTTTAATTTCCTCACAGGAGAGATTAATCAGTTCTGAACCTTTTTCCTTAACTGCCTCCCAAATTTTAAACAAAGTTTACCATCTTTGGGATAAACTGATTAAACAAAACCTTTCCTGCTCCAAATATTCAAATGTGTTGACTTTAACAAAGATAAGAACCCTTTGTATCACATTTTGGGAGAATTTCATATAATCAATAAGCATCCACATCTAGAGAAAATGAATGAGAGGCAGGTAAGAGCCAATAAAGAGTCTAAACTAGACCACAGACTGGACATTTAAAAAACTGCACAGTGATATAAACAAAGCAGGAATACTCTGCAAAATCAAATATTTAATAAAGCCAAACTTCCTATAAAAGCTACCTTTTATGGCATTCCTTAAACTATCACTGTATATACAATTTAATCAATGGCTGATTACATCTGAGGGAATGATGTTAAATTTTAATGCAGAGCCAGGGCTGAAAATCAAAACCACTTATAAGTGGTGTGATCTGGAGGAAATTATTTAATTTCTCAAAACTTTAAATTTTCTTAATTCTAAAATGGGTTAAGTAACAGTACCCACCTGAAAAAGTGGTTGTGTGAAGGGATACACTCTATGTAAACACTTAGTATAGTGCTTGCTATGCAGTAAAAACTTAATACTGTATGTTATGTGAAAATAAAGTTAATTGTGGTCATTTCCATCACCCATAACTGATTATAAATGCCCAGAAAGATGAGAGTCTAGAACAACTAAAGGATTTTCATATTAGTATCAGTATTGTACTCAATATATCTAAGCGAAGTGGCTAAGAAGGGTTCAGAAGTGGATAAGCTAGCAATACAATTCCCCCAAGTATTAAAAATAATCTGAGCCCTCTCTCTTGTGACCTTGAAGAAATCACTGTATCCCTCTGTGAACTACAATTTAACCACCAATTCAAAAAGATCAAACCGAAGTTACATGACTACTGACCAGATCCTACAAAATTTAATTCCAGATCCAGCAGTATTTGCTTGGGAACCATTTCTCTCTAAAGCCACTCATTTCAGATAAGCACGACTGTTTCGGCTGACTGCATAGCTTTCAAAGTCACTGACTAAAAACAAAAAACCCCAGCCCTCACCGATATTAACTAAACTTGTTCCTCTTTTTCAATTTATCTTAAATAATCTTGAAAGTTACCTACCAAAATTCTATTCACTTTTCCTATCAAATCACTATTTGCCTCATCTCAGTCCGGCCCCCTTCCACTCTACCGATCAGCAGCCCACGAGGAAAGCTGCACTGACTTGATGGATGAAGAAATTACAGGCTGGGGAGCCCAGTCCACAGAGTGGAACAGGGCACAGACAACTCCAATAGTCAAGCGATAGTCACTTCGTTTGGTTGAGAACTGCCACCTGCCAGGATCTGAGACAAGTACCGCGTGCATTACATAACTAAAACGAACAAAAATACTGTTACTCCCATTTTACAGACATACTGAGAGAGATTAGGGGAGCCGTCCAAGGTCACATCTGTGACAGTGGCGATGCCACGATTCAGACTCGAACGTTTTGTATTTTAGGCTGGTTCTCCCCTAGAGATCAAGCGCTTTCCAGTACACGGCTGGTCTCGCGCTCTCCAGAGCACTCCTCGGAAACGCAGCCCTCCTCCGCCCACCGGCTCAGATCCACAGGTGCGCGGAAGGAGCGCCAGCTCTCCGGGACCCCCGGCCCGCCGGGTGGCGCCGGCCCCGCAGACCCAGACCGCAGCTCCCTCGCCCCGGGGCCTCGCTGCAGGCGGGAGCTCCGGCTCGCCCAGCCCTTCCGACCCCCGCGCCCCATTGTTCCCAATCTCACTCACCTCGGAGGATGCCGGTGCAGGCCCGGCTGGGGCGCTCGTGGCAAGCTCCCGGCGGCCCAGAAAGCTGGGTCGGTGACGGCAGGACCCGCGAAGACGAACCCGGCGACTTCTCCGCCGGCCCTCAGGAGCGGGAGCAGGGGGCGCTTCACCCTCCTCGCGAGACAGCGGAGACCCCGGCGGCTGCTGCGACCCCTGTGACGTAAAGTTCTCATTACCAATGGCAGCTCGGGGGCGGCGGCAAGAAGCGAAACCCACTCAGCGGCCCCCCGCGCGTCCAAACACAGCCCCCGCCTGCGTGGCGCATGCGCGGTAGAAGACGCCGGCTCGGAGGGCGGGGCCTAGCGCGCTTGGCCCGAGCCCCGCCCCTCCCCCCACGGGCCACCTCCCCCCCTCCCCCGCTTCCCCTCCCGCTCCTGGAGTGGGAGCGCAGGGACCCTCCCGGGCACAAACCACTATCTTACCATCACCCTTGTTACTGTTGATCTCTAGGGGTTACAGGGGCACCGGCTTAATGTTCTCTTCTTCCTAACTTACCCGGAAGACACGCTACCTAGCTTGGTCTCCCTCAAACCTCACCAAACTCTGTGAGAAGTGATTGAAATTCTCTCTGGTCCATAA
This sequence comes from Camelus dromedarius, assembly GCF_036321535.1. NCBI lineage: Eukaryota > Metazoa > Chordata > Mammalia > Artiodactyla > Camelidae > Camelus > Camelus dromedarius. Next base: position 8,270,733 of record NC_087445.1, on the reverse strand, counting down.
AGGAACTGAGTTAGACGGAGCTGAAGTAACTTTACCTACGGTTGCACAGTGAGGAAACAACACCGGGATTCGAACGGAATCCCAGGTCAGAGCCCTACAGTCTTCGGAGAGAGAGGGATCTACTCCCGTCCAGGATAAACAGGGATTTTATCTAAGAGAACAGGTCTTGAAAGCTTCCCCCAGATAACGTTTTTCCTCTTCCCCACTCCCTGAAAGCTGGATTGAAACCCTGCTGCGGTGAGATCTGAGACGTATAGAGACAGGACGTCTGGAGCCTAACGCGGCCGTTGCCCCATTCTGCCCCTAGGCCTCAAAAGTAATCGTCCCAAACATTCTACAGCTGAACTTGGTATAACGGCCCGCGTGCCAAACGGCGTCCTCTGGCTTAATATTTGACTGTGCTACCGTTCTAAGCTCAATAAACACTTGTTGACTGACTAGCAGGTACATTACACCGGGTAACTCGTGCCTCGCTACTTTTTGTAAGTATCACTGACATCAACAAGCTATTGCGTTCTCAAAGAATTTTGTTTTTTGGAGAAAAGCTCAAGTAACAGGAATTTGCACTATTCGTCCGCTATATAAAACCAAGTGGTATTCTTGTTTATGTCAAAGATGAATACACGAACCTCTACCTATACTGTGGGAACACACCCGGGAGAAAACAATAATTCTTCCAGCGTTAGACGCCGGTGTATTATTTAAAATGTGGATTGTTTTTCCAAATAACTTAAATGCACACGACGGTACCTTATCCCGCAATAATACTGCACTGCAACTGAAAGAAGACCGGTGACGAGTCAAGATTGTCCCCCTAAGCAGCAAAATACCCACTTTTAACATGTATTCTCGTTTCTCTCACCTTCTCCCCGAAAGGCGGGATAGGCCCCCAATCACGTGACCTCGCTCCCAGCTCCGGGCGGAAGAGGCCGGCCCCGCCGGAGGGAAACGCGCCCGGACGCGAGGGGGCGGGCGCTCGCGCCCGGATGAAAGATGGCTGCCGCCGCCGCTGCCGCCGCCGCTCGGCAGCCACCGCCCCGGAGGTTACTCTAGGGCCTGCAGCTTCCGCCTGTGCTCCCGGACCGCCGCCGCTGCCTCCTTACCATGAAGCCAGTGAGTCGCAGCACCCTGGACCGGATTTACTCAGCGGTAGGTCCCGAGCCTGGCGAGGCTCCACGGGGTCGACTCCCGAGGTCCGCGGTGGAAGGCCCTCTAATTTCTTCAGCGCCCAGAAACTCCAAAATCCATTCCTGAATGAAGCATTTCTCTCCCTTACCTCGACTCCGCCTCTTCCTGGAGGACACGCTCTTCCGCTTCTTACGTAAGGGAGGCTTGGTGTACTCGCCTCCGGAACGCCGTTTATCCGAGTTTGTCACTAAAATTCCCACCTTAGCAACGTACGCGGCCACCTGAGAGGGGCGGGGAGGAAGTGCCACTCACAGGTTTTTGCTTTTACTTCTCCTTTTGCATTTCTTAGTTGCTCCTCGCGGTCGTATTGCTCTCCTGGGGCTACGTCATCTATGCATCAACAGTAGCTGCACGACGACAGCTAAAGAAGGAATACCCAGACAAGATCTTCGGGATGAACGAAAACTTGTAATCCCTCTGGATTTAACTCCATGCAAATACAGCCCTTTACCTCATTCTTATCTGACTCGTGTCTAGATTTAAAGTAAAATCCTTAATACAGAGTTTCCAAGTTCACTTTGTATACAGTTCTCTAAGGGGGCTATGAATATGCTAATTTTTCAATTAAATTTGTGTTTTACATTCTCACATAACAAAGCAACCTAGATCTGACAGCCTTTCTAAAAGACTTCTTTTTAAATGCCCCGGAAGGCCTTCTTTAAAGCAAAAGTGTGTGGAATTTCTGTTCTTGTATTTGTATATTGCAACATTTCATTCTGTGCATACCTTCACAGCAGGCTAGATTAAGTCCTGTGCAAGAAAAAAACTATCATGTGACTAAATACTTCTCTACATCCTACTTTCCAAATGAAGAATGCCGAGAAAAAGTAGATGATTGCTCATATTTTTTTTAGCTTGTCCAGTTTTCACTTATTGTTAAATAATTCAGAGTCTCAAATTGTACAGTGTTTGGGAAGAAAAAGAAAACACGTAAACTCTGAGAGTAAACTTTATTAAAGTTACTTTTCCAGAAAATATATTAAGTGTGGTAATGGAGCAACAAACTGGGGCTCATACACCTTTGAAATTTTAAGGTAATCTTCAATGATGTTGATCAGGAAGTTCTTTCATTGGTGGAATTACTTCTCCAGTCTCCAGAATTGTATCACCCTAGAAAAACAAAGATGCATTCGTGAAAAAATCTTGTCTGCAGAGGTGGTAGTTTTACTTGATCAGACCTCATCTGGAAAATCTAGGTCAGCTCTGAGATTCACACTTTAAAAGGGGCACAGGCACAATAGGAGCTGTCTAAAAGATGAGCAACGAGTCTTCAAAATCTTAAGGAATAAGTGAAAGACTAGGGGGAGTTTCACTCACATAAAATGACCAGAAAGGACATGAAAGTTGCCTTTACAAAGTGAAAGAGGGATAATCTTTACTTCGCTTAGCCCAGGAAATAGGAGAAGCCCTAGAAAGAAGCTTCAGGGAAACATTTTCCCTTCATTATAAGGAGGCAATGTATTCCCAGCAACTGAATGTGTTAGGCAATCACCAGTTGATGGTTTGGCTCAGATGTTAGACATAGAACGCAAAGTTTCCCTGGGCAGCTGGTTCAGGTGTCTTTCCAAACCCAGGTACAGTGTGTGTGGCAGAATGGGCATGGGCTTTAAAGCCAGAACCAAGTAGTGAGAACCTGGAACCCTCCACTGACAAGCTGTATAATTTTAGGCAAAGTACTTAGGTTTAATTTCAGCTGTCTGTTTAAAACAGCAAATTCTGTCAGCCTGATAGCCCATGAATTGACTGCCATTCCCTGACCTGGTACTGCTCAGGACTGTAAAGCTGTATTACGTTTAAGCCATTATACATTTTGGGGAAACTTTGTTACTACAGGTAGCATTACCCTAACACAGAAATTAGTAACGAAGTAAATTAGTAACTCATGCTGCTGTAAGAAAAACTGAACCACATGGCACTGACTTAACAGTCTGGCTGCAAGGACACTGGCATTGGAGGCTAAAAGATGGAGACAAAAGGCACTAATAACGTAGAAGCAGACTGTCTGATGAACTTGAGGTTCTAGAAGTACCTGGGAAAAAATTACAGTATATATTTAACTACTAGTGTCTGCCTTAGGAAGGTACTTTAAGAAACATAAGCTCAGGCAAGATGTGGCTGATTTGAGAGGAGAAATAAAAATGAGAAATATTCAGGACCTTGCAATATTAGAAAATAAGACTGACTGTTTCTGAGTCTCTAAACAGTTAACACTGAAGAGATTCTAAGAAACAGAAGCCCAATGAAACCCATTATACAGAGAGACTCAGCACTATGGCAAAGATGAGATTGAAGTAAAGGTGGCCTTTGAGCCAGAGGCTGTTCCAGGGGTCCTCCACACAGCCGCCACTACGCTGAGAAGCAGTTGGTAACTGTGTGTAGAAAGCACAGATACTGGCACGTGGGACTGACTAGAAGCAAAAAGATTAGACCCCTCCCACCAAGCAGTTTTCTTTCCATGCCTGACAAGTGTTGTGAGAACTAGATGACCAAAGAAACCAAACCTACAGACAAGAAAAGCCTTTAAATGTTTCAGCTTAAAACAACCTCTGGCACTCACCCTTCTGTGTGCAGGAGGTAGATTTTACAGGCTGCACAACCCTGAGGAGAACGTGCTTCCCAGGACTTATTTTAGGTGTGGTCTAGGTTGACACGGAAAAGAAAGAACCCCCCTAGATGGAGCCAGGGACCAGGAAGAACCATGAACAAAGGCATTCCTTCCAGAAGCAAAATCAGTACCTGTTTAAGTAACTTCCCACACAAAAGGGTTACGAGACTTCTCAGTGTTTGACCACTGGGGTTTTAGGACCAAGTGGCAGACAAGAATCAGTGATTGCTATGCTGTACAGATTCCACTGCTGAATAACGAGTGTGTTTAGAGGGCAAAGGATACAGTTCACTTGCCATGGATCCTCAAATCTCCAAGGATACAACCTCCCAAGTATAAATCTGACAGATACTACTATGCATCATCTGCAGATCTTAGATTTAGGGATGGCTGCAGTGACGGAATGGGACCTTGGGATTTGTCCCTAGGAAAGGGACTTGTGTTACATGTGTAGAAAGAAGGAAGCAAAGAGCTATGTGTTGACTAGAAGGATGGACTGTGGCAGAGACTCCAGGCATGGGAGGCTGGACGATATGAAAAAGAACATAGATATCTGGGACCGTAAGAATGAGTCCTGGCCAAGAGGATTTAAAGTGAAGGGATGTAAGCTACTTTCAAGCTTAGACCTTAAAATCATTCTCTGAGACAACCAGCCCTCTCTTTCCCTATAATTTTGGAAGCCTCATATTCCCAACGGCCTTACTATAATGGAATATTGTAATAATGTAATATAGTCTGTAATGTCAAAAGGAAACAAACCTTTGTTTTATTCCACCTCTGAGACTTGGGAGTGAGTTTGTTACTGTCTATCCTATTCTAAGTTATGGACAGATGAGCATTCTTCAAGTCCTCAGGTCTCAAAGGGGTCAATGGCATCGAAACAGGGAAGAACCACAGTGGCAAAAAATACAGACGCAGGAGAGGTGCTAAGGAATCACTAGGTGGTTTTCTAAAGAGAGTCCTCCTTTTCCTTTGCACAGTAATGGCAAAATAAATAAATAACAAACAAACATGAAGAATAAATAAATAACCTAACTGGTGAAACCAGCAAAATAATTGAGATGACCAAGGGTCTGACATACATAAATTATACATGATGAAATACAGAAGAAATCCCCTACTATTTCCTAAAACAGAATTCCAACTGGAAGGGTTAGTCAATTTTGGTAGTTCTCCCTAAAATTCCCTTCTGTTGTAGTAGATAATGGATTGCTGTGACTATGTCATTTCATAGAAGCAAGAATCTACACTGAGTTTTCTCTTCTAACATTACAGAACTTAGAGACTGATGGGAGTTCATTATCTGTGACTAGAACTGGGACAAGAACATAACATATATTTTACCCTGCTAAACAACCACCTCAAAAACAGCCAGTAAAAATACCAACTGACTAATGAGTAATCTTTGAATGATGAGACAACTCATTTTAAATTAGGGTAATAGTCCACGTATTCATAATATAAATTTTTAAAAATATTTTTTATTTACTTATCATATTATTTAATTATTTTATTTTGGCTGGGGGGGAGGTAGAGGGAGGTAATCAGGTTTGTTTATTTTTGGCGGAGGTACTGGGGATTAAACCCAGGACCTCATGCATGCTAAGCATGCACTTTACCAATTGAGCTACACCCTCTCCCCATGATATAAAATTTAAAACACACGTTAACAGATTATAAATTCACAGAGAAGTTATTGTCTAACTGCCTTAAGAAATGACGGTTTGGAAATAACAGAGGAATTTACTATCCTCAGGCTAGTGCCCTAAGTCCTTAACCCTACATGAAACAGGGCACCGATGAAAAACTGTTGGTACCTTCTATTCACTTTAGGACTAGAAAGGTCACACAACAAGTTTTACAGCCAGGTTGAAAAGAAATGTGACCATCTCCCAGGTTCAACTGTATTTGCTACCTCACACTATTTCCTACAGGCACTTAAATTTTCAGCAAGAAGAAAGGAACATTTTAGTCTCATGATCACTTGGGAAAGGAGAGAGAAAAATAAGAACAAAAACCAGAGATGTTTAAGACTTACTGGGAATACTCTGGGCTTCCTTTCAACGATGGTATATGGTTTGGTCTGAAATAAAAATAATGCTGTTAATGATGGTTTTAGAGTTTTTCTAAAATAAAATAGATCACACCCCAAAATTTTAACTTAAGCCCCAAACTTTTCACTGAACACCAGACTCATACATCCAACTTTTTACTCAAGATCTATATTTTATCAAACAGGCATCGCAAAGTTAACCAGGTCCAACACTTAATTTCCCCAAGCCCCAAACTGTTCCCTATCACTGTAAATGGCACTTTCACTCTCCCAGTTATGAAGGCCAAAAACCTTGACTTCTCAGCAGATCCTGCTGGTTCCACCTTGAGATTATGTCCTGAATCCAACAGTTTCTTACCACCTTTAGTACTACCATCCTGGTCCAAGCCTCTGTCACCTTTTCACCTATTGTCTCCTGGCTCCCGCTCATGCCCTCCTACAGTCTGTTCTCCACTATGCAGGCAGAGTAGAGTAATTCTTTTCAGAGGTACCACCCCTCTGTCATTCCTCTGCTCAAAGTTTCCTCATTCTCAGAGAAAAAGCCAAAGTCCGTAATGTGATTTCTACCTTTGGCTACCTCTCTGATCTCCTCTTTTCTCTTTCTGTCTCTCTCTCTCTCTCTGCAGTGTAGCTGCAGTGGCTCCTTTGTACAGTGCAGTGGCTCCTTTGTATTAGTCCAATCAGGTGGGCCTGCTTGTGCCTCAGCACCCTTATGCTTAATGATTCCTCTACCTGAAATGTTCTTCTCCAAGATGCCTGTTTAGTCCATATCTTCATTTGGTTTGTTTTTCAAATAGCACTTCCTCAAAGAAGCTTAATTAAAACTGCAGCCCCTGTCATTCTCTAGTCTTTCACCCTGCTTAACTTTTCTTCTACAGACTTATCACCTCCAATAGCATTAGGTACCTCTTTATGTATCTGCCTATTCTTAGTCTCTAAGACTAAACATTTCATGAAGACTCAATCTGCCTTGTGCAGTGAGTGCTGTATCCCTGTGTTTAGAATAGTGCCTTGCACACAGGAGGTACTAAATAAATATCTGTTAACTAAGTGTGCTTATTAAGCATATACATCTACACAAGATACCACACCAAAAAATTTTAAAGATTACTGGCATGATGTAAGACTCAGGCAAACTGGAACCAAAAGCTGAAGAGAAACTCTGAAAACAATGTGAAGATATTAAAATGCCTTTAACAACTTGTGGCCAGAGGAAAGAAGATACTGAAATGTCTTCAGAGAGAATGTAAAATTCAATTAGGCATAAAAGTATTAGCTGAAGCAAACTGGCTGCAACGGTACTGAGGATGCAGGCCTACCCAAACCAAGTGAAAGAATGAGGTAAAAGAGAGACCTTGGGACCTCTGCTGACATAAAACCTTTAATTATGTCCATTTCTGCTCAGGAGAAATCACCTGGAAGTACGAATGCCTCAGATAAGCAGCCATATTAATGTCTTGAATTGTTGACCCAGTAACTGCAGCTTGTTAAATTTGCTTCTCTTAGAAGATGAATGTTTTTCCAATCCTAGAAATACTTAGTTAAATATAGATATGACAAAGTAAATTTACCCAGGGATTAAACAGGTTAATGTCAAATTTAAATAAGTTCTGAAAACACTGGGACAATCCATATATTCTGATATTTAGAGTATTTGTAATGTTTAAGATAATTAGGCTATGAATGAAAAATATTGCCCGCCATATCAGTAAACAAAGAATGCTGCGGCCATCAAGCTGCCCCCCCAACGTTGACGGTGATGGTGGGCCGGAGGGAATGCAGGATGGAGACAAGCAGGCGGCCACCCCCAACAGTGCCCCCTGAGGGGGCTCAGGACAGGAAAGAACAGGATACTGGCCCTAGTTAGCCAACCTGCATATCAAAGGAATAATTTCAGTAAGCCCAGACTTTTGCATCTTTCCATACCTAGAAGTGCTAGACTCATTAACTTGAGAAATCTGGTTTTCTTTAATTAATAGTAATCTTTTGATGTTCTGACTATCTGACCTGATCTTTGTTGCAAAAATTCATATATCTTATCTCTTCCCTTGTCTCTTCGGAGCAGTCCCTTAGACTACCCACATAAAACATAACTCTCAACTTTTAGGCTGTGCATTTTTTTTTAGTCAACAAGGCTATTAAGAGGTTCTACAAGATTAGTTTTAGGATCCTAGTTAAAATACATAATTGATTTAGATTTGTGACTTTAAGTTTAAAAAGATCTTGCTTCTTAGGGTCATTAATATGCCCTATAAATACTTAAAAACCGAATATAAAAATATTATAAATGCAGTTTAAAACATTTAAGAGAATTTGATTATGTTTGTAAGCAGGAATCGTTTAGGAAAGTTCAACTTGAATTGACCCAAAGATAATAAGGACAAAGAAAGAAGACTGTTATATTTCACTAGCTGTTTATGTAGTTTAACAGAATTTTAAAATTGAATTTAAAGAATAAACAAACAAGGTTTTTAAATTTGAAACTAACAAATTGAATATTAATTTATATTCCAGGTAACTGGAACAATTCTTTCTGCACTACACTCATGTGTTAAAAAAAAGTTACTTTCACTGACAGAAAATAATATTTTTTCTTCTTTAGGATATTACATGTTAACACAATGAAAAATAACAGAGGAATAATGATAAGTGACCTGTGGACCTGCAGGTGAGCATGAAAATAAAACTTTGTTTAAGCTCATCAACAATAGAAATGTGAACTATACTCAGACCCTTAGACATATATTTTTAGCCCCCTTTAATGGCTGCAGAAAGATTTTGTTGGTTTATGAAGTAAAACACTAACCCCCAACACTTACACTTAATTCGTACTAGCCTCCACTAATCTCGTGTTTCTAACACATAGGACAGGCCATGTGCACTCAGACTTTCGCAGCCTGTGTTCCTAAACAAATTTACTTCCTCCTCATCATCAGAAAGCCCTCTTTCCAAAACCTACTAATAACTTCTGTCGTGGAAGAAGAAATTATCCTCTACCTTTCTAGGTTCTTCCAGCTAGTTTAAGGATTAAATTGACATAAGACAAATTAACAGGAGAAAATTAAACAAAAGTTTAATAACATGTATATACACATGGGAGAGACCCTGGAGGACTCAGTCACTCACCAAAATGGCCAAAACCCTCGCCTTAAAATCCACCTTCAGCTAAAGACAAAAGAGGACGTTGAGGGTAGGTGTTTGGGACTTCAAAGGAGAAACAGACAATTCACATGGAGATGGAAAAGCTAAAGTTTGCTGGGCCATGCACAGACAGTGGGACAGAGGGGAATTTTAACAGACTTTGCTAGGTTCACCCCCATCACCATACCGAGAGTTCATACTATAGTTAACTATGGTGATGGCTCCCTTTCTGGAATAGGTCCTCTATCCACATTCCTTCAGGCAGTTGGGGGGTAAGGTCAAAGTTTCTTCCTTAGTCTTTTGGGCCTTGAATGTTTTGAACTTGAAATAATCCACACGCCAGAGACATTCTGGGGTGGCAAATTCTGCTTCCCTAAACTTTCAGGGCTAGAATTTTTTAGAGTAACAAATGACTCTCAAGTTTGGTTTCATCTCCAACTTAACTTGAGCTATTTCTTCCTTAAAAAGTGTCTTCTGACTTCACTCTACTTTCTTGTTCCTGCCATCTCTGCCCAAACCAGATTGTCATCAACTACCATCTACTAAACTGCAACAGCCTCCGGATGACTTGCCTGATGTCAGTACTTCCCTCCCTTTAATTCATCCCACATACCATTTTTTATGTTTTCCTAAATATATCACTTTATCTACTCACTCTATTTAAAAATGGAAAGTTTCCCATTGCTGACCACATAAAGTTCAACCATCTCTGCCTAGCTTTCAAGACTCTCCCTTAATTGGTCCCACCCCGCTGAGCTGAGAGAGTCACAGGCAACCCTGTCTTCGGGTATGGCTATGCTCATGGCTGACTCCTCATCTTTCTGACTGGAACAGTTTTTCTCCTCCACACTTGTACCCAAATCATACCTAACTTCCAACATTACTGTAAGCTCCTTGAGGTCAGGAATTTTGTCTATATATTCTTTCCACAGCAATAAAGGAAGAGATACTAGGCATTCCATAGTTGATGATCAAATGGACATAATTTTCTTAATGAAGAGAACAAAGATTATGTCAGCAATCAGAATTTTAAAGAGCCCACACAATCAACAGAGAACAAGTGATGTAAGAGTGATTTTCTGAGGACCCCAGTTACTTGTTTCACCCTCCTTTCAACAGGTTAAAGGAAAGCAAACCTCAAATGGATTAGCTACAATTGTTAGGCAGTCCCTAACTTTTGTTTTGCTTTTATCTTGAAATAATTTTAAACTTACAGAGAGTTGCAAGAATTATAAAAATAATTTTTTACGGAATCACTTGGTTAGTAAATTGCTCACTGGTTTCTCACTTTAGTGTGTATTTCCTACACATAAGGACAGTACTCTTAAAATAATCACAATACAGCCATCAAGATCAGGAAATTAACACTTATACGTGGCTACCTTCTATCTAGTCTGAAGAGCTCATTCAAATTTTATCAATTGCCCCCATAACTGTTTGCAGTGCTCAGCAAATCCCCTCTAACATAACTTATTCTCCATTGTGTAGCCTCTTAAAAGTTCTGACTGCCAACGCCATCTTTGTTCTTTTGTCCACGCAGATGGTGCCTATGAACCAGGCTTGCAGTCACATGACAAGTCTCTTTGAGTCTTCAGTCTGGAACAAATCTTCCATCCTTCTTTAACTTTCATGATCTTGACATTTTTGAAGGTAACAAGCCAATTATGCAGAGAAGTCCCTCAATTTGGGTTTGCCTTAAGTTTCCTCACAATGAGATTCAGCTTACACATTTTTGGCAGGAATGGCACAAAATTGATGCTGTTTGCTTCTTATTGCATCCTGTGAAGTACTACACAACTTCAGTTTGTCCTATTATTGGTAATGTAATTTAGGTTTCTTGATTAAGGTGGTGTCTGCCAGGTTTCTCCACTACCTAGTTACTCTTGTTACTCTGTAACAAGTAGTTGAACATAGGTATTTGGGGATTAATTTTAGCATCTTTTGTTGTTCCCTGGCTGAAGAAAATATCGCTGATGACTCTCAAACGGTGATTTTTCTAATTCTATCATTCCTTGTCCATTTACTATTCAACAATCTACTATACAAAAAAAAAAGCTTTCTCTTCTATCCATTAATTAAGTAATGTGTTTATTATATAAGTATGGACTCACGGATTTGCATTTTACTTATTCAGTTGGTTATCATCTATTATTATCATTATTTATTTTGATGCTCAAATTGTCCCATTGGGAATCTTTCCAAGCTGACTCCGTGTCCTTTTGATTTATCTCCCTCATTCTTTGAACACTTCTTTACTTTCTGGCACAACAAGATCATCTTGTACATTCCCAGCCCCAACCCTGGAACTGGCCATTTCTCCAAGGAGCTCTGGATCCTTTCAGTGGAGAACTGTATTTAGAAAATAAGACCAGGCTGCTAGATGTGCCAGTTACCACAGGGTAGCACTGCTCACAGGCCCTATCAGTGGACAGAACTGGGGAATATCCACATTTACAGCCAGATTTATTTCTGTATCTTTAATACGTATTAAAAATCATGAGGTACACCAAGACTTCCGATTCCATTCCAGTACCACGGGGCTTTCTCCCTTTATTCCATATGCATAATTCTCCAGGAGGATTCTAGGTCCCAATATCATCAACGTATGTACATACTTAATCAATCTTCCTGTATGTAACCAATCTCCTGTCACCACCACCACCACACTCCAGCATAAATAACCTCCTCACCTCATTCGGGTTCTCACGCCTTACTCTGGGTTGCCAACTCCATCACTGCCCCAAACCACACTTCTGCCAGATATCGTCCTCCCCGTGCTCAGGTTCTAGAGTCCCACACCAGGCTGCTGCCCCTGCTGCTCTCCAAACAGGTGTGCTCACCAACCTCTCTTCCCCCCATAGCCTCCACCCAGCAACCCGCTCAGGATCTAACACTCCTCACTGGGTACAAGGATGGTCTCCTCACTCTTCATGGGTTGGAACACTCCATGCTGGGCAACCACTCCTGCTCTCCCACTCCAGAAATGCACTCCTCCCTCACCTTGCCTGGGGATCCCTATCCTTTAAAATATGGCAACAGGCTCAGTTCAGTCACCACCTCCAAGATCTCTCGGTGAAAAAAATCAAGCTTTTGGACATGCTGGATTCTAAAGAAAGTTAAAAAAAAAAAAAACAGACATAGCAAAGGAAAAAGAAATGGTATGAAGACAAAGACAACCTTTATCTATCTTGAATTTTATCTTATACCAGATCTATGCTCAAAAAGAAGGAGCAAAAATACTTTTCTCCCTTTCAACTCAGGACCCCGAGTATACACTAGTATTATTAGGTCAACTATGTTTCTGATCATGTAGACACTGTTTTTATGAGGAAATGCATTTCAAGTTGTAAGCAACTATATAAAGATTAACTTTTTGAAAAACCATACTTCACTTAAGTTTCATTAAACCTTTTACCTAAAACGATTCAAAGTAATTCAAAATCAGTTATAAGTGGCAGATTTTTTCCATTAAGTAGAGCAGGCATAACCACATAGGAACTAACTGTGCAAAATTAAAAATAAATTCTGGAAAACACATACTTAAAGCATACTTACATTCACGTGATATTTGAGATAATAATGAATAATCCAGACAGGGATAAGTACATGAGTAAAAGCAAAGACACTGTGTCGGTATGACTTATAGATCTGGGGGGAAAAAAAACATACACAAAATAAATAGATATCCCATTTTTTTTACATTTGCAAAAAAACAAATCAATGATGCAACAATGTCATGATTATTGTAACAACTCTAAATGCTACGTACTTCCTTATAGTCTTTAGCTAACCTCACACATCCAAATACTTTCACTAAACTTAGTGCCTGCTAGGTGACATCTGCAGAGTTCAGAGCAAAGGAGGCTTAAGACAAGGAAAATTTTGCAAAAGTTGTAGTAAAGTATTTATAGATATATGTTTTTTAAAGACTTCTAAAAATTCCTTATTATAAATTTAAGATAAAATACAGTATAAATAATGAAAGAATAATTTTAATCCATTTAATCAGAGTAATAAGAACTACAGAATTTTCAAAGTCATTTCCCTAATTTATCAACTTCAGATACCCATAATCAACACCACTTCCAGCATTCTAGGTATAAGGCAAACAACCTTGGGTACACTAACGCTGGACAAAGAATGTTTTACACACTGGGATGGGGTGTTCCAAACTCACTTTGAGATGCCTTCAGACACAGTATATTTTAAAAGAAAGGCAAAGAGAGCTAAAAATGAAACTTTCCCATGGCAACCAATTTGACTGAAACAGACCTATCCTTTCAGGGAAAAGACAATCTAGATTCTAAGTGATATAATAGATATGATCATGGAAGAAACATTAACTCAAAATAAAGTAAGACAGATTTCAACAAATGATTATTTACTTCCTTATATCACTGGCTGATCGGTGGGATGTTAACTTTCAATCAGTGGCTGCCAAATCAGTAAGTAATGTCAGGGAGGGAGAGGAGAGCTGAATTAGAGTTTAATTTACCACCATAAATAAGTATCTAACACCAACTTCTCAGAAAAGTTTGCACTAGACTTCACAGCACAGCAAGAAAGCAGACACCAATGGATTTCAATGTGAACTCCTTCAACTCCTAGCCCTATGACTACGGGTAAATCACTGAATTTTTGTAGGCCTCTATTTCCACACATTTAAAGTAAAGATTAGGAATAGTTTCTATCCTACAAGAGTAAAAAATTAAAGTAACACATGTAAAACCCTCAGCAAAGTGTCAGATACAAAATAAACACCCAAGTGTTACTTATATTACCACCATTATTATTAGCCAATGTCTCAAGCGATTCTGAGATACAGCATTCACCACCCATGATTATGTGATTTAAATAACCTCAAGAAAATGTCAAGAGATCCTGAAAATAAAGACAGCACCTGAGTGAGTGATTTTCTGCAAAGTCCAGGAATGGCATTTTTAAATGAAAGAGTGTGTTAAAGGTACATAGTGACAGTTTAGAAAGGGGGCTCTTGATATGACTCATTAAGCTTATCAACAGGCCCTTTTCTTTTATGGTGGTTACATAGAGTTGTACTACCAGCTAGAGGCTCATTGTGCCTTCTGGTAGTTGGCTGTAGTGTTAGTTGGTCTTCATAATCTCAAGCTCAAAATCCAGATAACCGTCTACAAATACTAAAATCACTGAATTTTAACTACACTGAGTCCTTGGCTATCATTCTAAGGGAAGATTTCCATAGTCAAAAGAGAACCAAGCCTGCAGCGTCGTCCTCTAAAACCTAGACAACGATTCGCCTCCTTCTCATCACACTAGACAGCAAAAGGGCATGACAATCCCAAAGCCGTATGTGTTCCAGACTCCTGACTCCCAGCCCAGGGCTCTTGGGACAAGATACAGCGTTCCCGCTAAACCCGAAATCTCGGTTGAACGCGACTGTCCCTTAGGGAACTACCGGGACATTCGGGGGCAGAGCGACTCAGTCTCTAATGTGGCTGCAATTAGTAGACGTCCCAGCAGCCAGGCTGGGGATCGCAACGGGGTGCAGGTCGGGGTCGGGGAGGGTCGTCACTCACCACGTTCTTCCAGGGGGCCCTGTCCTGCAAAAACTTATTCCAGAATTGCTCCACAGGCCACACCCTCCGTGAGGGCAGCACCGGTTCCCGGGCGCTCAGCTCCTGGTCCTTCAGCCATCGCCTTCTCAGCTCTCGCAGCTGCTGCTGCCGCAGTTTCTCGTCGGGCGTATACCCCGACATGTCGCCGCCGGTACCGAGGCAGCAGGTCACGGCGCGCCCCCGAACCAGGGTCTCGTCACTTACGCGCGCACCCGCTCTGCAAAGCGACCTTGCGAGGACGCCTGGGAGCGGCGCGTCGTTATGACGTCACCGACGCTGCCTCCCAGCGGCTCCAATATACGTGCAGTGGCCGGGCAGGCGCAAAGCCCTCTCCCCCCAACCACGGCTCAACCCGCCCGGATTACCAGCGGCGCCGGCGAGAGGACGCGGTGCGGGGCGCCTTAGTTACGGGATGAGGGAGGAAGTGACGGATAAGGGGAAGTATGAGAGGTCAGCGGACCAGAGGTTCCGCTAAGGAAGAACTGGTGTGCTGGGAGCTGGAAGGATGAGAATATGTGATTGAATGAATGTGACGTCCAAATGCAAAATTTTTCATTTGCCTCTCTCACCTTGGAATTCCTCTTCCCGTAACCTAGGGAGTCTGTGGAGACGTTATATCCAAGTTTAAGTCCCAGCCGTGTCAGTGAGTGGTAAAGTGACTTTGAGCAGCTGTCTCAGTCTGTTCCTTCATCTGTAGTGCAGAAGTAAAAATAGTCGCTTAATATTTTAGCAGAATTATTAGACACCTTCACATTTTGACCCAGCAATCCGTCTTCTAGAACTCTATCTTAAAGATATGGTGGTAAAAATACGACAGGAGTGTGCACGATTTTCCACTGCAGCACTGCTACCATAAAATACTGGAAATCACCCCAAAATTCTTAAATAAAGCGCTGGTTGAATAAATCATTGTACAATAACGCAATGAAGTGCTCTGTATACAACTGCAGTGACCTCCTGATACATACATTTTTAAGTGAAAAAAGCTAAGTGGAGAAATGTGTTTACAGTATGTTAGCTTTTATCTAAAAAAGGGGAGGGTAGTAGTAATACTAAAATATACGTATGTTTGCTTAAAATTTAAAAATAATGGAAAGGAAAAGTACTGATTTTTAAAAACGTTACTTATAGGGAGAGGAAGGGAACAGGATAAGAGACAGGGATAGAAACTAAACTTCTCTAAATGTATCTTATTTAGTAGATTTGACTCTAGAACCATGTAAACATTTCATATCATTATAAAACAAATTAAATTTATAAAAAGCAGCCTCTAAAAATCAGAAGTAAAAATACATGCATCAACTGATCTGCTTGGTGGCATAACTTCAAAAACCATTTCAAGTAACTTTAACCATCAAATTACTGTACATCCATAGAGAGATATGCCTCAAAGACAAAAAGTACTGCCCAAAAGAAAAGAGAGGAAAAAAAAGAAAAGAAAGAAGTCTTAAAATCTCTGAAGTAATCACATTGCTGGCAGTGATGGTAGTGGTGGTATTGTTAATCAGACACTGAAAATAAACCCTTATGCTGAGATTTTTGTTATGGGAGAAAGGAGATAGAAATATGAATTGTATGAGTTTAACTAAAAACTCTGTGGTCCTAAATTTGGACAAAGAAGAATCAGTATTAACTCATGATATGTTTTATCTTTGAATAAGTATATACAATTTTATCTAGCTCTGCCCTTTGAAGTTGCCTAAAAACCATGGCCAACCCGGTAAACATGAACATCTCTAGGTCCAAGACTATAATCTCTAAATACCATTTTTTCATTAAAAGGAACCAGGACTCCTTGGAGCAGCAGTTCTCAAAGCATTTTGCTCCCCAAATTTCTTTAAATTCTTAAAATTGTTGAGGACCTTCAAAGAATTTTTGTTTCTGTGGGTTATGTCTGTTGATCTTTACTGCTTTAGAAATTAAAACAGATTTAAAAATAACAAAATATCCATTAATAAACACTATTCAGTGAGAAGAGTGCCATTGTTTTACATTTTTGTAAATCTCTTTAATGTCTGGCTTAATAAATGACAGCAGAATTCTTACAAATGCTTCTGCATTCAAACATAATATCACACACCATGTAACCTCTGGAAACTCCATATATAGTTGTGAAAGATTGAGAGTTAAAAAGGGCAAATAGCATCTTAGTATTATTATGAAAATAATTTTGACTTGCAAACCCCATAAAAGGATTACAGGGACTCCCAGGGGTTCCAAGATCACACTTTGAGAAGCATTGCCTAGGAGAAATAGCTGATTTCATGTTCGAGTTAGGGAATGTAAAAGAAGCCTGGAAAATCTTGCCTTAGAAGAAAGCAGGGAAGTTTTTAAAGACTAGTAGGACCATGTCAAAAGGAGCCAACTTTAATAGACTTCCACTGGCCAAAAATGGAATGATTTGAGCATCAATAAGTATAGTGACTTCAGTGGAATGAAAAATATCAAATACATTCACATACATGAGTTCATAATGATTTTTTTTAAAAAGCCTCATTGGCACTTTTTGATGGTGTTAGGGAAACAACTCATTATTTTGAAAACTAATAAATAGAGGGAAGATCAAGCGTTTTTCTGGCCTCTGTATATAAATTGCATCTTAGAGCAACAAAATAGTTGATGAGGAGGGAATTTATTCAAGGAAGCATAAAAATCTAATAAAAGAAGAATGGATGGCAGAGTTAGAATATCACTATTTTACAAACATTAATAAATCAATGCCCTAATCATCAGTAGAAGCTGACATCTCAGAAAGAAAGGAACTGCGCCTCCTGGTGGAAGGCTGCCTCACTGCCTGTGACGCAGCCTTGCCAAACAAAAATACTGAAACTGAATCTGATCAAGTTTCTAGATCTAACCACTCATTTAAATGAAAAATAGTATCTACAAATTTCGAACTCCCAGTCTGTCCCTGTATATATAGAATAGATAGACAAGATTATACTGTATAGCACAGGGAAATATATACAAGATCCTGTGGTAGCTCACGGTGAAAAAGAATGTGACAATGAATATATGTATGTTCATGTATAACTGAAAAATTGTGCTCTACACTGGAAATTGACACAACATTGTAAAGTGACTATAACTCAATAAAATAAAATTTAAAAAAAGGAAAAATAGGGGAGAGGGAAACTCCTTATAAAACACCCAAATGATACATTCAGAAAAATCTAGATTGTAGAAACTTCAGACAAGCGACTCAGTTTCTTGAACAAAAATAAAGGGATGGGAGAGAGAGAAAGACAGAGAAACACCCCAAAATTAAGAGAAATAACAATGAGAAAACAAACAATCCAATTAAAAAATTGGCCAAAGACCTTAACAGACACCTCACCAAGGAAGATACACAGATGGCAAGTAAGCATATGCAAAGCTGCTCCACATCATATGGTATGGGGAAATCCACATTAAAATAATAAAATACCATTACACACCAATTGGAATGGCCAAAATGCGGAATACTGACAACACCAAAAGCTAGGGGGAAGGATGTGGAGGAACATGAACTCTAATTCACTGCTGTGAATGGCACAGCCACTTTGGAAGACTGCTTGGAGGTTTCTTACAGAATGAAACATTCTCTTACCATAAAACCCAACAATTTTGTTCTTTGGTATTTAACCAAAAGAGTTGAAAACTTATGTACACACACACACACACACACACACACACACAAACTGCACACAAATGTTTATGGTAACTTTCAACTTTATCCACAACTGCCAAAACTTGCAAGCAACCAAGATCTCCTTCAGTAGATGAATGGGGAAATAAACTGTGGTCCATCCAGACATGAATGGCGTATCATTCAGGGCCAAAAAGAAATGAGCTATCAAGCCATGAAAATATATGGAGGAATCTTGGTTGCATATAACTAAGTGAAAGAAACCAAGCTGAGAAGGCTACATACTATATGATATCAACTGTATGACATTCTGGAAAAAACAAAACTGTGGACACAGTAAAAAGATCAGTGGTCCAGGGTTGGTAGTGGGGAGATGAATAGGCAGAGAACAGGATTTTTAGGGCAGTGAAAACGTACTATTATAATGATGGCTATGTTATTATACTGTATGATATGCTGCATGATACTATTATATGATACTATCATAGTGATGGATATGTTACTATACATTTGTCCAAACACAATGAATTTGCAACACTAAGAGTGAACACTATGGACTTTGTGTGATTATGATGCATCAATGTATTAATCCTTCATTTAAAAAAAAGTACTAATCTGGTGAGTGATATTGATAATGATAATAGCTACATTTTGGACTAAAACTCTGCAGCCTTCTTAGATTAGTGCTCTCAACTTTGTGATGATGAGATGCTAACAATTGCTGGTGACGTATGTAAGTCCCTGAGTGCTTAATTATCCCCAGCGGGACTGTGTTTAGGTCCTCAGTGAGGTATTTGATAACCCAAATAAGTGTTCCCTTTGTGAGTGGAGTTAAAGACCTCTAATAATTTCTTCACTTTGGCGCCTTCATTCTGCCTCGCTCTGGAAACGTACTATATTTTCCTCCACTTCCCACCACCACCACATTTAAAAAGGAAAAGAAAAGAAAGAATGAAATCAATACTGTTTGCAGAAATATATTCTTATGCCATAGCTACTGCCTACTATATTTCCACCCCTTTCCATTTACCGATGGCTGTGAAGCCCATCAAAATGAGCTGAATAAAAATAAAGCACAATGGGGGAGCAGGTCCAGTTCAGCTCACAAATTCAAGTGGTAGGCAGCACCCGGAAAACTACTGGATAATCCCACAAGAGGGCACTCTAGCTTTCTGAAAAATACAATCAATTAAATTGGGTTTTATATAAGGTCTCATTAACCAGCCCACGAAACTTGGAAGGAGCTAAGGCATGGTGGGAGGGAAAAGAAGAGGCCAGGAGATAAGGTGAGAAGTTGTCTTCTGTCAGTAAACTTACTTCCAACTTTGGATCTACTACAGGTCTACCCTTCGGGCTGTTTTTAAAAGCCAGCTCGGTTTGATCCCTGGAAGACTGCACAAGTTGGGGCAGGTGTGAGATTGAGGCCATAGGTTTGAGGTGGTGTGGGACGCCACCACCAAGTCTGCCTGCCAGCAGGAATTGAGATGAGAGTTCCATATCAAAGTTCCCTTTCCTTCATTCAGCCAAGTGTTAAAAGCTTTTGTGCTATCTTCGTTTTAAGTACCACTTCAGGCTAGTACTGAAAAAAATACTTAATTTCTAACTCCCTTCATCAAGATTCTTTCATCTCGTTCTGTTGCTTTAAAGAAAAACCTTGTATCACCCTACCACACAATGCATCATTATTTCCAAAAGGGCAAAGGGGAAGAGCATGCTTGCTTATGTTGATCAGAATTATCTGTGAAGATGCTTAAGAGAGGACATTCTCCTACAAATCTGTACTCTGAAGCTTTTTTCCTTTTAAATTAGTGTTATAGGGTATATAGAAACTAATATAATGAGCAACTTTATGGTGACGATCATTACTAATAGAGGCAGATCACAACTGTGTGCCAGAGATACCACCTTGAGTTGAACCCTTAGTTGAGCATTATACTTTCTATCTGTGCAGTATGCTTGGCATGACTCCAACTGTCTTAATTTCCTTCTGAGATTAGCAGGGAAGACTAAGTTGTTTGACGTCTAAAGCATTTAGGAGTCCACAACAATATCCATTTGCTCAAGTTTTTACTTCCTGTTGGATGCCTGCACTTTCAGAGGCAAGTGATGCCAATCAGAAATCACCCTAGAAAGAGCAACTGATGAAAACCACTAACCCATAACACAGAAGGTATCCTCAAATTCTCTACAAGAGTGTCTACATTTTATGTTTTCATTTCAATGATAATTTTAAAAATTTAAGGTGCACAAATGCTAGATCACATCAACAACCACCTTGTAACCAAATACCCAAATCTGCATGTGTGTTTACAGCTGCACGGGAGCCAAGCAGAAGCCAGTGATGTTATACACACTACACGAATAAAGGCTTCACAGTCATCTGGATGCAGGGAGGTGGTACATGGAGCCACCTCACAGCACACAGCACTGCACAGCACAGATCCCATCTTTACGTATATGGTGTGTATGCAACAGTGCATTCAATAAATGAGGTAATAAATAGGCAAAATGAAAAAGTTTTCATTATGCCTTCTTGTTGTTAGAGTATTATGTTATTATTGCAATTTGGAGGGTGCTATGAAGCAGATCAGCCCAATAAGACAATCAGTTGGTTAAAATTACTGTCATTGTTTGAAAGGAAAAATAAAAAACAATGCTCAATAACTCAGTGTTCCAGCATGTTCAAAATCAAGGCAATATACAATGAAGTGGAAAACCAGAAAGGTAAGTTTCCATTATTCAACCCAACAGCATTGTTTTTGTTTTATTAAAATATATTCATTATTTAAATTTTATTAGTGTTACACTTTTGTTCTCTCTTAACTTATAAATCAATTTCTGTTTTATAGTTGAAGCAGAATATATACAGTGAGGTTATATGTAATTTGTGTTTGTGCATACTTAAGTAAAGTTATAATGAAAATTATTTCATTCTAAGAATATGCAAGAATTTGTCTTCCTTCCGTTAAAAGGGATTATTCACATTACTCAAATTTGAAAAACACTGTTGTAAACATCATATAGGTTTATTTCTTATAACTATATAATTGTAATGTATAACTATATATTATTAGCATATATAAACTGTAACTATATATAACCATATATTATTAATCTATATAAAGTATAAAGTTAATAATGACCAACAGGGAATAAACTAAGGAAAAAATGGAGAGTGGAGGCATAAAGCTGGATAAAACCCTTTCCTTAATATTTATTTTAGCCAGAATTATACCAATGCTTATTAGCATTGCTCAATTCATTGAAGGTCACCTGAACTATTTAACCGTGTCTTTAGGGAAGGAACATTTCAAACACTGATTATACCAATATTTACTCGATGAAAACAATGTGTATTTTGTGGGTAAATCTTAATCGTAGTACCTATTATCGACACAGAATTTCCCAGTTTGTAAAGCACTTTCACGGATGTGTTGTGTTTCATGCTCACAGCAACCTTGTGAGTCTGTGTTTTTTTGTCTACTGTGAGTTGTCTAGAGAAATTAGGGTCAGAGGAAATGGTGTACTTCATTTCTTCCCAAGCTACTCAAGATTCAGTGAAGCACTCTGAATCCCCTCCTCTTAAAAAGGGAGGAAAGAAGCCTATTTACTTGTTTTAGTAGATCAAGAACAAAAAGAAATCACGTGCCTGGACATTTTCTACTGCTCTTGGATATGGTTGGTATAAATGCGCGATCAGTGGCTCCTCTTGGGTGGAAGGCAGAAGTCACAAGGTCACCTTAGGTCTCAAAGTATCACCTGAACTAGTGGGATGTAACCCCTTCCACAGCCATCCCATGGCTGTGCCTGGAACACCTACTTTTATCAGACCGAGGGCAGCTCCTCACTGGCCCAATCCCCCAAGGCTACATCAGAAGCTAAGGCTTACTTTTTATGGGCCAATTTACTCACAAGAACTACTCAGAGAAGCAAGAGACTAATTACAATGGGCTCAATTTAGTTTCCCTTATGCAGGGAGAAAAGGTTTCAATATCAAAATCCAAAGCATTCCTGTGGCCAAGTAAAGTTTTTTCTAATTTGTTTACTTCAAACCGTGTATCATAATAATATTCCTCCATTTTCAAGTGTGTGTCTTACTTCTACTTTCAAAGTTATGTCTTACCATGTGTGAATATGTAATAAGCACTCTGCTAGCAATTGTTTATTTATAATAATATATAATTTTCATTGATCAGATTCCTTCTAAGATCTCATAACATACCACCAAAGCTTGGTAATTTGTGGGTGCTTATAGAAATCATCCATGCATCCAGTTATTCAGTAAACATTTTATTTGGTGTTTTACGTACATGTATGGCAGCAAAATTTGCCACTCCAAAATGTGTCTTTTTTGAGGATTAATTTAAACTGATTATGTTTAAAGCCCAAAAGACTCAAGAAGAACCTTTAATCTTCTCCCTAATTGCCAGAAAGAATGTTGACAGAGGACCTGTTCCAGGAAGGGAGCTATAGATAATCATAGATAACTATAGTATGCACTAGGTATGGTAGACAGGGAAGAACTTAGCAAAGCCTATTAAAATTCTTCTCTGTGTCCTATTGTCTCTGCACGGCCCAGCAAGCATTTGTTTAACAAACTTTAGCTATTCTATCTCCATGTGAATTGCCTTCCTCCCCTTTGAAGTCCCAAACCACTGTCCCCAACATCCACTTTTCTCTTTAGCTGAAGATGGTATTTAAGGTGATGGCTTCACTCATTTTGGAAGTTACTCAGTTCTCCTGGGTCTCTCCCACGTATACATGCTTTTAAACTTTTGTGTGATTTTCTCCTGTTAGTCTCATGTCAATTTAATTCTTAGATCAGCCAGAAGAACCTAGAAAGGTAGAGGGAAATTGCTTCCTCCCCAAGGAATCCACAGTTAACATGGGAGCCAGATAAATGATAGATACTTACAATATGCAAGACATAGAAGTGACATGTATCTGGTACTGTGTCTGCACAAGGGAAGTATCGATCAGCTACCTGGGTGAGGCTTTACAGAAGGTGAAAGAAGAGGACCTAGAAGGATGAGGCAGTGTCATCAGGCAGAGGAGGAGAGAGGGTACTCAAGGACAAAGCACAGACAAGTACTTTGCATTATCTCTGAGTGTTTAGATTTAGGAGCAGAGTGTTCAGTCAGACCCTCCCTCAGCTTGAAATGCCCATGGGTGTGCCATCGGGGAAACGTGAATGATGGCAGGTGCCAGAAAAAATGATTAGGTAAGTCTAGCTTGTCTATTATTAATTACTAATAATAGACAATATTTGACTGGCCCGGGAGCACTGGCCAGTTCAATCTGGCTTCAAATCCAAATCCTAGTGATGGTTTTCAAAGCTCTAGTAACTTGCCTTCACCTTGTCTATGCTGCTTAATTTCATCTTCCTCTGTCTCTATCCTATATTATAAGACCAGTCGTCTTTCTGCTAAAGACTATCTCCTTATTCACCCCTCTCTCTTTGCCTTCTGCCACTTCCCTGCTTCTTCTCTGCTGGTCTACCGTTTAGCTAAAGCCCTGGCTCCTCTGTAAAACTTTGACCTTTGTGGCCCAGTGATTTCAGTTTCTTTTGCCCATTTAAAGGATTCCTTGTATGTTAAACCTGTGCCAATATTGCTTCCACAAATGGCTCAGGTGAAGGATTTTGCTAATATCCCACCCTGCCTAGTCTGAATACACCTGGAACACCGCAGACTAAATGGAGGCAGACACATAACCATATCTTGCAGGACATCTTGGAAAAGGGCTAATTGAGCAGTTTAATTCTCCTGAAACAATGTATGATAACATTAGTAAGTGTCTGGTGGCCCAAGCTGACAAGCCCTAGTTTCCGTTTCCTGCATTGTAAACACTTCACACCGAGGTCACTGTGTCTCCCTCCGTGGGAAACATCTCTGTCCAAGTTTCATTATCTCCGTTCTGACCCCATATGCTAAAACCCCGTCAGGAAGCTCTATGGTTCTACTCTCAGCTGTTCTGCGAGATGTTTTCAGAATTCCTCAACCATGTGCTTACCCTAAAACCTGGAGAAAAGAGTCAGAATATTCACCAAGGTCTCTGAAGAAAATTTGGATCTTATTGCCTTTTTCTCACCTCATCTTCTTTCCTTTCCTCTATTGTTTCTTCTCTCTTGTATTAATCAGGGTAATTAACAAATAGTCCCCAAGTCTCACTGGCTTAAAATGATGAAAGCATATTTCTCGTCCATATTCCAGGTTGTAGGGATGAGAGGGGAAGGCTCCACACAGACACTGAAGTTACCCAGGCTGATAAAATCTCCCATGGTCTATGTGGCCAATGACACTCACCAGATGGAGGCTACTAGGGAGACAAAAGAAACATGGCATGTGGTGCAGCATAATTTAAGAGTCAGGACTGGAAGGGATGTGTATCACATCCATCCACATTCCATTTGCCAGAATTCAATCACAGGACCCCACTTAACTACAGGGGATGATGCAATATGTAATTCAGCTAAGTTTCCAGGAAGAGGATGAAATGAGTTTGGTGAACAAATCTTCCATCCCATTTGGTTAGGGAGCCATTTCTATATACCCCTCCTTAGAAGCCTGATCTCTCCAACCAGCAAGGAAACACCCTTTGACACCTCACACAGTTCCATCAATGTGTTTGATGGGTCATCTTCAGTGACGTTTGTGACAAACATCTTAATCCTGTATCATACACTGTCTTGTGTAATTCTCAGACTGTCTCACATATCCATTTCCTAATTCTTCAGTGAGATTTCATGGTGGAGGGGGTGGCAGTGTGAGAGGAGGCAGGCTAGAAGGGGCTGTTTTCAACAGGAAGGGAAAAAAGTAAACAACTTACTACTTTGAGAAACTTAATTGAATGTGGATCTACAGATTATATTATCAAATTAATCAGTGCAGGAATTTGAGTGAAAAGATATTTATTTCTGAGCAGACTAAGGAACTGTTAACTTGGATTGAGAGGTAGTAAGCGGTGTTCTTAAAATTTTAAGATAAAATTTTTAAATTTAATTAATTTACTTTTTTATTAAAAAAAAACCCTCAAATGTAAGGTCTTACAGGATGCACTCGTGGTTTCATGGTTAGAGGATTCCACTAGATGGCCCTGTTTCAAAATATTGCAAAGCTGGAGATGATCAGCTTTCTGATGCATTGCAACTCTCATACCTTTACAAGTATTTAGGGCACTTCATTATCAATTGTAGCTGATTTTTCAAAAATACTATTGATGTGGCAAATCTCATCTTTTAGTACGACATGGAAACTGTTTTGGTAAAAGAATTTAACCTAACGTTTTCTTCCCAGAGAGTATTTTGTTCTGAACAGATCATTTACAATGAACAACCTGGCAACACTGAAATGACAACCTGTCCCCCGAAGTGCAGAATCAGCAGTGATGTCGGGAGAGTCCAGAAAGCAGCCTGAGCTGAAAATTTCCCCTGCTCCAAGTGGATTTTACAACCAACACAGATTCTACTCTTCCTTTTTTTCCAGCTCTATTTTGAGACACACATTTCAAAATCCCTAAGGTTCTTCTGCTATGTCCTATGGATTCTGACAAGTCCGAATAAGTCAAAATCGCCCAATTAAAATATTCTCTGAAACTAAAATGGGATGATTATAATAAAAAGCTGCAAATCCAGCATTTAGCAATCAGAGCCTGGTAGCTGCCACTATAAGGCATCTCCAGAATTGCTGATGAGAGAGGACAGATGACACTAGTGTCTTTTTTCCATTAAAACTGGCATCATTTGTATCAGGAACTAGCTCTCGATGCAAGAAAGGAGTTCATCTGATTAAAAATAAAGTCAAGGAAATAGATAGTGGGCACTGACTCTCTCCTTCCTCCCCTTCCCCAACCTTCAGTCCTGTTCAAAGGACATCGATGGTGGCGTCTCCTACCACTTCAGCTCTCAGAATCCCTCTAGCAAATCTGATAATAGCAACATTGGTTTGTTCCCAGAAACAAAAGAAGTCAACACCAGAGCCTTCTTCCTCTACTCTTGCCATCCTTCGGGATGCCTCCTATATTTAAATGGCGCCCTCACACTCACACTTTACTCCACATTCCTAAACCATTCTAATACAGATCCACAACTGCAGACAAGAAATCAGACTACATTCAGGCTAGAAAAACTTCCCACCAACACCGTGGTCATCTGAGTTACCTTAGACATTATATTGAAAACATTTCTCATCCTGGTTCTTCCAAACTTATGTCCTTAACCATTAAATTCTAGACCACAAAAATCACACATTCGTGTGGCCAGAGAGTTGAGCGATTCAGTTTGGTCAAGCTAATGTGTATGTAGTTCCACCTCTGGCCATGATGAAGTAATAGGGACTGGATTTACCTTTCTGGTTCTGCAAATCAGACTACATGTATAAAGTTATGGTTTGCAGACACTGGGCACTAGGCAACACAGGACTGTAATCCCTCAGGGAAGGGAAATATGCGAGGTGAACCCTACAACTGCCCCAGTTTTCTGCGCAGAAGTTTCCAGGTTGTAGTACAGGAAGTGATAACCTTAAGTGCAGCGGTCTCACTGAGCTGAGGAGATAGAGATTGAATTCTGAGGAGGCCAAGGCAGCTAGAATTTCCCTCCAAGGGGAGGGGACTGGTGGAGCGAGAGCTCTGAAGTCTTCAGTTGGGTAATGATCTGTGCACGTGTGAGGGAAAACCACCTGAGTCCAGAAAAAAAAAAAGTAGTTCAAGAAAGCCATCCACCAACAGTGTTTGCAGCTTACACAGGTCTGAGAACTGTTCATGTTCCGACCAGCAACGGTGAAAAGGTCTCAAAATACAAAAGGCATTGGGTAGTGATCTGAAAAGTATTGCCTTCTTGGTAGTAGGGCTACTCTGGACCCATCCGAACAAAGCTTTAAAGCAAGCCTTGAAACAATCCAACAATTCCAAGTAACTTAGTTACACATCAGGGAAAAAGTGCAACACTGGGTAAGGCACACAACAAAATGCATCACTCAACAGAATGAACAGTGCAATGTCCAGAATTCAATTTAAAAATAAATTACCAGGCATGCAAAGGAGCAGAAAACATAAGATCCACAATCAGAGGGGAAAAAATAAGATTCATAACCAGAGCCCAAAATGACAGAGATGATGAAATTAGCAGACAAGGATGTTTTAAAATGCTATTATTAAAATGCTCCATATATTAAAGAATGTAAAAGAAATGTAAGAAAGAACAGGAGAAGACTGAAAGATATAAAAAAGAACTTCTAGAAAATAATACAATCTCTGAAATGAAAAATACAATGAATGACATCAACAGCTGCTCAAATACTGTGGAATTAAAGATCAGTGAACTTGAACCATAGTAATAGAAACTATCCTAATGAATATTACAGAGAGAAAAATACTGAAAGAAATAAACAGAGCATCAGTGACCTGGGAGACAATATCAGTATGTGAAACTGGAGTCCCATATACACTAAAACATAGTATAAATACAAAGATTCAGCTCGGTTAAAAGTAAAAGCATGGAAAAGATAACCCATGCACACACCAGTATTTTCAACGTACATTTCAGAACAAGGAATATTATCTGGGACAAAGAGACATTTAATTATGACAAATGTGTATGTACCTAATAACAGATCTTAAATACATGAAGAAAATATTCATAGAAATGAAAGAAAAAATAGATAAATATATAATATATAATCTGGAGACTTCAGCACTCCCTTGTCTGTTGTCAACAGTATGAATAGCAAGTAAAATAGTGAGAACACAGGAGACTGAATAACACTACCAACCAATCTGATGTAATTGAAATTTACAGGACACACCAAGTAATAACAGCAGAAGGCACGTTCTTTTCAAATGTATCAGGGAACATTCAAAATGACAAAATGAGTCTCAAATTTAAGAGAATTGAAATCATACAAAATGTATTCTTTAAGTGCAGTGGAGGTAAATGAGACATCAATAACAGGAAAAAGATACTGGAAAATACTCAGCTGGTTGGATATTAAGTGGCACATTTCTAAATACCATATGGGTCAAAAAAGAAATCACAAGGAAAATTAGGAATAATTTTCCGAAAAATTAAAAATTAGGAACATGTTTAAGAAAAAGAAAGGCCTTAAATCAATGATCTAAGTTTCCACTTTAAGAAATTTTTAAAAAGAAGAGCAAATAAAATGTAAAGTAAGCAGAAGGGAGGGAAAAAAAGAGCAGAAATTAATGAAAGAGGAAACAGAAAGATGATAGAGAAAAATCACTGAGACTGACAGTTGGAGCTTTGAAAAGATAAAAAGTAAATTATAAATTTCTAGCCAGACTGAGGAGAAAAAAGTAGAAATAGGTCACAATTCACTAACACCAGGAACGAAAGAGATGGCATCACTACAGACCCTGCATGCATTAAAATGAAGATGACAGATGTCATGAACATGGCCATTTCAAGAAAGTCAACAACTTGGATGAAATGGACAAATTCATTGCAAGACACACACTCTCCGAACTCACACGATAGCAAGTAAATAACATTAATAACCCTATATCTATCAAAGAAATTGAATCTGTAGTTTAAAAACCTCCTACAAAGAATACTTCAGCTCCATATTGTTAGCAGACAGATTCTCAAACTGGAAAGCCCACCAAAAGTGTGGGTCCTTGCCTGCCGGTTGAGAAGGAATTCTCAGCAGAGGCAGAGAGGCAAAGTGAAAGACTGCTTTACTGCTCAAAGAGAAGAGAGGAAGGACAAGGGACAGCACTCCAGCGGGGAGCCACCAGCCAGGCACCGGCTGAGGTAGGCTCCCTCCCCCGATTGAGCTGCGCGGTTTTTATTGGAAGGTTTTGCCATCATATCTTCATTCTGGTGATGCTGAGGCCAATCAGCTTTTTCCTTTTATGGGCTTTTTTTCCCTTTTGCTGAGCTTAGCCCTGGCAAAGAAACTTTGGTGGGAAAGAGAACAGAAAAAGAAATGTTGGGCTATGTCCTCGGGATCAAGGTGCCAGCTGCAAGGAAACATAAATAAATAAATAAATAAATAAATAAATAAATAAATAAATAAATAAATAAATAAATAAATAAACAAACTGTTTTTCAAGGCCTGGTGTTAAAGCATCCTGTTTTCAGGTTGGCAAGCCTGTCTAATCACCTCTCTGAGCACGGCTTCACTGGTGAATTCTATCAAACATTTAAGGAAGAAATAACACCATTTCTACACAACTCTTTGAGAAAATAGAAGACACAGTAACAATCCCAAATCATTCTGTGAGGGAGGTAGTATACTCATACCAAAGCCAAAGGTATTTAAAAAAACATAATTATAGATCCCCACCACTCATAATATAGATACAAAAATTCTGAACAAAATTTTAGCAAATCACATCCTGTAGTATTATAAAATGATTTTGAAAAAAATCACGACTACATAGGATTTATCCTAGGAATACAATTTTTGGTTTATTCTCCAAATATTGACCAATGGAATCCACTATATTAACAGACTAAAAGAGAAAATCTATCATCACTTTACTAGACGGAGAAGCATTTGATAAGATTTAACACCCATTCATGATTTTAAACATACACACACACACACACACACACACACACACACACACACACTTACTCAGCAAACTAGCAGAAGGGAATTTCCTAAACCAGGTAAAAAGCATCTATGAAAAAAACCCTATGACTAATGTCATACTTAATGGCGAAATGCTTACTGCTTTCCCTTAAGATTGGAAACAAGGCAAAGATCCCCTCTCATACCAATTCTATTCAATGCTGTACTAAAGGCCCTAACCAGTGTCGTGGCTAAGAAAAGAAACAAAAGGTAAACAAATCAGAAAGGAAGAACTAAAACCATTTTTATTTGCAGACCAATAAGGCTACTAGAAATCAATTAGTTTGTCAAGATTGCAGGATACAACATCCATATAAAAATCACTCGTTTTTCTATATACCAGAATGAATAATTAGAAATTTAAATTAAAAGCATGATTTATAATAACATCAAAAAATTAAACATTTAGGTATATATGTAGTGAAATAAATGCAAGAGCTACACACTGAGAAACTAAAGTGTGAACCTTAAAGTCTCAGTAAACTAAAATCTTACTGAGAGGAAGTAAAAATCTATGTAAAGGCAAAGATATAGCATTTTGATGGATGAGAAAATTAAATATTGTTAAGATGATAATCCTCTGCAAATTGATCTACGGAGCCAACACAACCCCAACCCAAATACCAGCAGGTTTTTAACAGGCATGGCAACTTCTACAACTCAATAATAAGAGCACAAAAAATCTGAATTTAAAAGTGGGTAAAGGATCTGAACAGATGCTTCACCAAAGAAGAGTTATAAATGATAAAATGCTCAAAATCATTAGGCATTAGGGAAATGCAAACATACACACACACACACACACACACACCACACACATGATACAATTTAAACAGAATGATAATGCCAAGTGTTGCAAGAATGCAGAGCAGTCACAACTCTCATATATTGGGGGTGGGAAGGCCTCATGGTATAGCCACTTTGGAAAACAGTTTGGCAGTTTTTTAAAACGTTAAACATTTATTTACCCTATGAACTGGCAATCGCACTCCTAGATTTACCCAAAAGAAATTAAAACATGTATCCACACAAATACATATAGCAACTTTATTCATAACAGTCAAACCCTGGAAACAAGTTTAATGAATCAGCTGGTCAACAGATAAACAAATGGTGCTATGAACAGGTAATGGAACACCACCCAGCAATGGAAAGGAACAACTTACTGACACAAGCAATGCGCACTGACGAATATCAGAAGCATTATGCCGAGGGAAGGAAGCCGGGCACAAAGACTACATAGCATATAACTCCACTGACATGAAATTCTAGAGAAGGGAGAACCACAGGGTTAGAAAGCAAATCAGCGATTGTCAGGGGCTGGGGGAGGGAGGTGAGAACTGACTGCAAAGAGACACAGGGAATTTTCTGGAGTGATGATGTGTTCTGTATCATGATTGTGGTACTGATTGCATGACTGTGTATTTGTTAGTGCCTAATAAATTTGTACATTTTAAATTGCTGGATTTTATTGTGTATAAACTATACCTCAATGAAGCTTTTTATTTTTGTTTTTTAAATATAGAGAGAGGTAAAAAATCTACAAGGGTCCATTGCATAAGGATGGTGACAGAAACACACATACATTCTTTGGAATTCCAATGCTGAGCTCCCTAGATGATCGGAACCTTTAATCTGACAAGCATAGGTAGCTACCTTTTAATCAAGGAAAGTGTAGAGTGAACTAAATAGCTGAGGTACAAAGGCTACTGTATGTGACTGACTACAGGTGCTTGGAATGGGGTGGGATGGGCAAGAAAGAGATGTGACTTTGGCACACGATACTAGGATGAGCATCTCCCAGCCAGCTTTACAAAGCAAGTTAATTTGGTGGTTCCCATTTCCCATTTAATTAACATACACCCCTGCAGCACCTACTATGAGTCAGGCAGTGTCAGTCCCTTGGCAAAACACAAAGATGAATAAGACAAGGCATGTGTCCTTAAAGGCAAAACGAGGATTACAATACTAAGGGATTCGTGCACAGTGCTACTGAAATATCAAGAGGGATCTACCTACTCATCTGAAAAAAAAAAATTATTGAGTCCTTAATTATATTCCAGGCACTGTATGAAGGTCTTTGAATACAATGATGGGCAAAGTAGCCACAGAACTTCCTCTCCTGCAAATGAATCAGCCATTAATAAAGGAATCTCACTGTCCTATTCATCAAGATTCTCAATAATAAAAATGAAACTGACTCTGGCTAAGCAGAAAAATAACCTCCTGCAAGAGTATCAGATGGCTCACAGAGTTGATAGAAATGTCAAAGAACCAGACTAAGTCAGGAACCGACAGAGGTTAGGCATAATCAAGACTCTTACACAGGAACTAGCACCTGCCCCTAATGCCTGCCACCCCTGGACACTTGTCCCCATGACAATGAACTCTCATCTCTGCCCAGCCAAGAATAATCTCTAGTCAGCCCTGTGCTTCTGTAACTTTCCCTTATTTGCTTTCCTTTATTTGCTTTTCCAGGCCAAGATCATGTGCCTGCCTGGATGTGGGGAGAAAAAAATGGCCTTTTCCCCCTTTGAGTTTTTGTACTAGGCGGCAGAGTATTAGTTAATTAGGTGAAAAGGAGAGGAAAGAGTGTTCCAAGCATAAGAAACAACATGTTCTGAGATCCCATAGTGGGAGGTACCATGATGCATAGCAGGCACTGACAGTAGGGTGCACCACGCAGCACGTCGAGGGCCACGTTAGACTTTTCGAAGAACAGTGGGAAGCCACTGTGAGATGTTAAGCAACGAATGAGATAATTGAATTTGCGTGTCCAAAAGATTACCTGCACTCTGGAGAACAAACTGAAAGGAACAAGAAACGGAAGTAGAGAGATCAATTACTTGGCTACTTCAGTGATCCAGGCTAGAAGAGGACTCAAGGGGTGGCAGGGGAAGTGGAGAGACAAGGACAGCCAAGAGCTCCATGGAAGGCAGGGCAGGCCACGATGGTAGCTAGATGTGGGAAGGGAGAGAGAACTGAATCTAGGATGACTCCTAGGTTCCTGACTGGCATAACTGGACCAACGATGGTGTCGATCACTGGGAAAGGGAACACTGGGAGAGGGCCAGTTTGGCACAGAAAATAATGAGTTTTAGTACTCAATCTGTTTAATATGAAATTGCTTGAGATATCCAAAAGGAAATATCAAGTAAGTGAGAGAACCTCAACCCAAATGAGTTAGGAAAAAAACAAAAACAACAACAACAATAAAAAAATAAAGACAAGAGAGGGCTAGTGATGCACACATTGCAAGGTTAAAAAAAATCATGGAGATAGGTCATCAGACATGGCTGGAGTCAGAAGTCGAAACAAAAATAAGGTGATTCATTTTCTCTCCTTGTTGTTCAAAAAAAGCAGTATTAATCCATTCAGATGAAAAATAAAAATATTTATTTAAAAAACGACAACCTCAAACATGTCCCATAATCAAGAAGGAAAGATGGGTGGGCTGAATAATCCCATCCAGCCCTAAGATTCTGTTATATTGTCTGAGTTTGAATTGCCTACATGTTGATTTATTCCTATTCAAATAAACTGGTTCCATTTCTCAACAGTAATATTATTATTATTATTATTATTATTATTATTATTATTATTATTATTATTATTATTATCATTATTATATTTCAAGCAAGCTACCTGCATTTCCCTGATGTAAATTTTAAAAGGCAATAATGACGTGTTGGATACAAGCAGAAAGTTTGAGGGCAAAGTCCTGTGTTCCAATTCCATCAAACGTTAATAAGTTATGCAAGTTCACACAATGTATTTCACTTTTCTGAGCCTCAGTCTTCTAGTTTTCAAAATGAGAATAGCAATAGTCCTTACATCATAATTTTTTACGAGGATTAAAAGGCTCTTTAATATTAAAAAAAAAAAGGCAATTATCAGGCAGGCGGTTGGATATGTGAGTCTGGAACTCAGAGGAAAAGTCTGTGTGAGAGACACACATTTGCAGATCATGTGCCTGTCAATAACTGAAGTCACGCTATGGATGACATTACCTAGGAAAAGAGTAGAGATCAGGGACAAAGCCCAGGACTGTGAATTGAGGAACTCCTGAATTAGACTTCCTGGCCATATCAGAGTAGCAAACTTCTTAAAAGTTTGAAATTATTTGTAATTATCTTGGTGGAGAAGGAAGGAAAGGCTATTTTGACAAAGCACGAACAGGCGGAGAGAGGCCCAAAGCCACATGGAGTATTCTGGGAGAAAGGAGATGCTTGGTGAGGCTGGAAGGTACATGAGAGAGTGACGGATGGCGAAGCTGACATGGAGACGCTGAGTAACTGTGTATACCAAGGGGTTTAGACTTCCTGTAAGGGGTCCACGAAGTCTCATAATCAGAGTAATAGGATTTGTTTGCAAAAACAACATTTATCCAACAATACAGATGCCAGCTAAGAGAAGGAAGAGCTTGGAAGCAAAAAGAACCAGTCCGGAGGCAAGTACAACAATCTAGCCACATTCATCCTATTTGATGTTTCCTGAGTTTCCTGGACCAGTGAGTTTCCATGTGACTTTAATTTGGGGGAAATTCTCAGTCATGATTGTTTCAAACATTGCTTCTGTTGCTTCCTCACTTTCTCCTCCTTCAGATTTTCCCACGATGTATATGAGAGAGGCAACCCAGGACTGAAGCCTAGCTCTAATGCCAAAGCCCATGATCTTCCCATGCTGCTTTATGAAGCGTTTGCTAGCAAATACTTAGCATTAAGCCATAAATTACTCAACCTGAAAAACTACAGTGGCATAATACAAAGTGAGCCTGTGTGAACAAACCAAACCAAACCAAAAAACACCACTGTTCAGGGCTCTGAGAAAGGGGTGGGGTGGAAAAGAGACTACAGTCATTGAGAACTTAGAATGTACTAGGTTCTGTGGTCTGGTCTTTATATATTTTTTTCTCTTTCATTCTTCCCAACAGCCCCATGAAGGAGAGATTATTATTTTCACATTGCCAATGAGGCTATGGAGCACAGGAAAGGTTAACCTGATGCAAAACTGTCAACTTAATAGATTGACTTTTATACTTTTGTATCCTTTTTGTACTTCCTTTTCACCCATTTCCCACTCCCCCATCCCCAACATTTCAATCCTCCTCTTTCTTGATGCCCTGAAGCAGGTGAGGTTTTCTCTGAAATTTGAAAACCGAATCCTTGACAATCTCAGAAAAAAAAACAGTTGATAGAAAAATTAGGTGATTTAACTTCATCTCTTGATTGGCTTGATTTTATTGTCAAAGAAGTATGTGTGTGTCTGTGTGTGTTAAAATGGACTCTGTTATCTTTCCTTCCTTCCTTTCTTTTTATTTCTTCTTCTCCCCCTCCAGTTATTTTATTGTGTGTTTAGAAATGCCTGCCTTTTGCCTTGCAACTTGAATGACAACCTGCCTTAGTATAGTATCATTAGGTCTCACATTCTTTCCTGCAGAAATTGCAGATACTGCTCACCTGTCTTCTATGGGAAAGTGAGGGGCCAGCCTGACCTTTCCCCCTTGTAGGTAACTAGCCTTTTCTGCTTGGATGCCTCAGGAAACCTTTCTTTACCCCTAAAGTTAAATATCTTAATCAATGTCTATTGTTTTATATCAAATAGCCGCTGGGTAAATAGCGTGCCCTTTCAATAGCAGATGTCATTCTTCAGAAAAATTTTCCCTCATTGTATTTCTGAATAATTTTTAATCTTCTTTTGTGGAGTATGCTATTTCAGGGACCATAATTATCTCTGTTTTGTATCACCTAGATCTGAACACCTTATTTTGTCTCTACTTGTTTTAATTTTTTTCTAGTTTTCAGCTGTGTTCATAGTGATTCTCTTAAGACATAATGCCAGTAACTCTTCAGTTGTGTCTAGACTGTTCCTTGATTTCTAACTTATTTGTTAGATCTGTAGTAGGATTATTTTGGTCCTGATCGGTTTCCTTAGCCTTGCAACTTCTCTTCCATCTCTTTGTGTTGTTTCAGCATTTTTCCTTTGTGTTATTATTTTCTTGATAGCATATTTTAAAGTTTTTCCTTAGCACAAGGCACTCTGGGGCAGTTTTCTTCTGTTTTGGGGGATTTGTTTTCTTCCAGGCTGTTTCCTTTGTGCCTGGTTCATTCCCTCTCTCTCTCTCTCCCACACACACACATTTAGGAGGTTGACATGCCATTCATTCTAATTTTGCTCAGGCCACAGTGGGCAGTTCAATGCACTCTCTGGTTTCTCTGATCTACTGTAGCTCTTCTCGACCTTCTTCGTAGCTTCCCCAGAAACTGTGTATCACCCCAGTGGACAGCAACTTGGGGGCTGGATGTCACCTTCTATTTACTTTTCTGTCGCCTGAGACTTGAGACTGGGAAGGAGAAGAGCTCCTCTGGAACTGCCTGCAGCCCTTGCTGGGACCCGGGGCTGCGTTCTCTCTTCTGAACCCCAGCAAGTGTCCTTTACCAGGGCCAGGCTTCCTAGCGAGAGCCAGGAATTTCCTAATCCCCGGGCTCTGGTTGGCTCCTCCAGCTCAGCAATGACCTTGGAGAATGGCCTGCCCTTTCAACCCCTTGGGCCTCAGTCAGGATCTTGGTGGTAGAGAGAGTGGCTTTGAGGCTCAGTCTCCCCACTTACTCACCTTCCTAGCCACTTCTCTTCAAATCAAGGTGAGTTCCGAGTATCAGAATTTTCTTGACTCACCTTTCCTTAGTTCTCTTTCTGGGGTGCAGGTCTGGTAAGCAAGGTTAAGAGCTACTTTTCAAACTTTATTATGTGAAGTTTTATCCTTTTTCAATTTTGATTGCTGCTGATTAATTCTTGGCCTTTTGAAAAATAATGTTTCTGTTCATTTCCTTGGGTACTGGGAGAGCAATGTCCTCTGGTCTGATTTCCTCTTACCCCAGAGTTTCAGAACAACTTTGACATGAGCAATGCTGGTGCTTCCAAGCAGATGGTTCATGAACCAAACTTAGGAAAAAACCAAAGCATGAAATTCAGGGTCAAGGTGAAAATAAAATGAAGGATGGGTGGAAAGCAGAGAGCCTTATTTCATATCGGCTTTAAGTATTGAGATGGTTCCTAATTTTATTTTTACTTAAATAATATACTTGTGCTTCTAAGAGTTAAAGAAGGGGGGGGGACCAAGACACTTTAAGTTTTTACCTTTCCCAATGTTAAAAAGCACTGACGGTAAATAATGGCAGGTTAAAAACCTCAGGTGAAAAAAGAAACCCAAAGCATTTTCACAATCACATAAGGTATAAGAGTGGCCTTAAAATGTGTCCCAAGTACACAGCAGCCTTTCCCAGGAAGTCTCCTTCTAAAAGCAGCTGAGCAGAACATCTCTGACTCACCACACTTTGCATTTATTTATCTTACAGAGTGAAACTAATTCTTTCATTACTTTTAAAGATTAATTCTGTGTGCTGACTTCAACAAGACTTGATGTTTTTCCATTTGCGCTCAGCCACATTTTAAGCAACACCCTGGGAGACAGTCAGTGCTGTGTGCATGGATTTCACTGCACAGTTCACATCGAGATCAGCAAAAGGGTGGATAAATCCCTAGGTGCAGTTTTAATTTTGTTGCCAGAATAAGAAAAGAAAAAACACAAAACAAAACCAAACAGCTAGTGTTCAGAGTCCATCAGGCTCAGCTTCTCTGCTGTGCCTCTGCAAAGTGCATTGGGCAGGAAACAGCACATCTTGGAGCCTGACCCCCCTTGAATCACAGCTGCCAGCCAGACCCAGGAGGCTTGGTCCTCGGGGTCCAGCAGTCACTCTGCCCAGTGCTGCAAGTCTCCAGTTCTTGAGAGCTGCTGATCCTCCTTTCAGCATTTGGCAGGTGTGCTTCCCCATTAGCTCAAGTCTCCCTGCGTTCCTTAGATGAGTCACCGTGACTGCTCCACATGTCACCTTAACCCAGTGAGCACATTTGCAAGCGCTGTTGATTCATTTTAAAGTACAAGAATGCCTCCTAGTCACAATGGCCGAAGAGGCCATGCAAGCCAGGGGCCAACAAATACCGTTGATTTCCTGATATGCTTCACAATGACTAGTTAGGTATGGTGACGCGGGCAGGGTGGCAGTGTGCTCTGGACCTGGGAATCTAAATCCTGCCTCCACCACTAACTAACTGCATGACAGGGCTGGGTACTCACCCTCACTGAACCTTAGGTTCCTTGTCTGTGAAATGGGTATAATGACACCCATTGGGAAGATTAAAAAGCTAATCTAAGGAGGAATTCTGAATCCTGTGCAAATGATGCAGCCGCTGAAAATGACTGTCATTCTGTTATTTTATTAGAGATGGCTGGTGCCAAAAGTTCAAGTTTATACATTTAAAAATTGTATTAAGTGGCTTTCCCAGTGAAAATGAATATAGTGAATTACTTCTGAAGTCAGCTGCTTTTTATTTTCAAGTTTTAAAAAATTATTTTTAACTGCCTAAAACCACCTGGTTTTATGGATAGGGACACCAAGAAATACAGTGACTTTCCTGGGGTCACAGAGCTGACCAGAGATAAGGTCAATACAAAACCTCCAGTAACCTTATTTTGAGTCCAGTGCCCTTTTTACTCCATTACCCTGCCTTTGTGTGACCATATTCATCAGTGGAGATTCTCATGCTGCAGCCATATTTTTACTGGGGCTTTCTAGAAGTCAGTAACGTCACATTTTAGCTGTTATAACAGACAGCCTCAAAATAACCCTGGGGTAAACAAGATATTTACCTCTCATGTTAAAGACCAGCTAAGCAATCCAGGCCTGGTATGGTGACCCTGCAATCATCCTTTATTTTGATGCCCTACCCACTTCAGCACACGCTGTCCATCTTTGGTCCAAGAGGGCTACTCCAGCCTTTACCATTATTTCCACTTTCCAGTAAAGATATGGAGAAGGGTAAAAGGAGGGCTTACTTCTGTCTAAGCTACACAACATTTCCGCTCATATCCCATTCACCTGAACTTGGTCATATAGCTACATCTAGCCGCAAAGGAGGATGGGAATTGTAATTTTTGATTGTGTCCACCCAACAATGTGATTTCTATGTAAAAAGGGAAGACTGGATATTGAGGTATAATTAACAGTCTCTGATACACACACACACACACACACACACATGTGTACACCCCCCCCACATACACACAATCAGCTTTAAGTAGTGTGATATTTTTACAAAAGTGCTTGAGTTTCCAGATTTGAATACAACAGCTGGGAGGTATGCATAGGTCCTCAGCTCCTACAAAGGAAATTAATCTATTTCTTAAAATGTGGTTCAGGATGGCAGCTTCCACCTAAGGATCTAGGAAGGTGGTATGGGGTTCCACACAGTATTTATAATATTTACAAAGCCAATGGATAGAAAGATAGATAATAAGTGTTGGTGAGAATGCAGAGAAACTGTAACTCTTGCACTCTGCTGGTAGGAATGTAAAATTGTGTAGTCACTCTGTAAAATATTTGGCATTTTCCTAAAATGTTAAACATAGAGTTATTGTATGACCCAGAAATTCCACTCCTAATTGTCTACCCAAGAGAAATGAAAACTTATGTCCGCAGAAAGATTTATATGTGAATGTTCATAGGATTTGCATGTGAATGTTCACATGGATAGGAATATCCAAAAAGTGGAAACCAGCTCAATGTCCATGAACTGGCAAATAGATAGATACCATGTGGTATATCTATGCAGTGGAGTACTACTCAAGCAATAAAAAGCAATCCAGTACTGATATATGTTTCAATATGGATGAATCTCAAAACATTGTGTTAAATTAAAGAAGCCAGGTACAAAACACCACATATTGTATGATTCTATTTACATGAAATACCCAGAATAGACAAATCTATAAGGACAGGAAGTAGATGAGTGGTTGCCTGGGGTTGGGAGTAGGAATGGGAGTGAGGGTGGAGGGTCAGGGGAGTGTTGACTGGAAATAGGCATGAGGGCTTTTGTGTGTGTATGTGTGTGTGATGATGGAAATGTTCTAAAAATTCGACTGTGGTAATGATTATACAACTCTGCAAATTTCGAGGAATTATTAAATTGCATAATTTTAAAAGGCCAGGGGAAGCAGTACATGGGTGTTTAACTGGCAGACACAACAGGTTCAATCAACAGGGCTAGGCTGGGCCAGGGACAGTGTATATACTGGAGGCACCAGAGATGAACATACTTGTTCTCTGCTTGCACAGGGCTCACATCGGAGAAGCTGTCAAGAAAAATTTCACTGAAAGGATTTTTTTTTTTTTGATTCTGTATAGTGGACTGGATAAATTAAATAGAACATTTAACATTGCAT
The DNA here is from genome assembly GCF_036321535.1 of Camelus dromedarius. Taxonomy (NCBI): domain Eukaryota; kingdom Metazoa; phylum Chordata; class Mammalia; order Artiodactyla; family Camelidae; genus Camelus; species Camelus dromedarius. The sequence goes on along the minus strand of NC_087445.1, from coordinate 8,230,654 downwards.
CACTTCAAATGTTTAACATCCATCGTACTGACATTTATTCTCCTATTTGACAGTTTCATGATTTTTAACTTCTCATGTGTCTGTCCATCCTCATAGCACAGCTGCCTTCTAAACTGATAACTTTACCTCAAATGATGTCTTTTGTTTTCCCATAAACACACTCGGGCCTCTCAAAATGCACTAAGTCAATCTTGCTCCTACCATCAGCCTGGCCATTTTCTCCATCTATAAAAGGAATGAGACAGGTGTCACCAGATGTCCCATGACATCTTCTAGATCTAGCCTTCCAGGAGTCTAAGTATGTTTTTCACTTGCTGTGTGCCTGAGAAAATCTAGAATTCAAGGACACACCTGATTAGTTGCTGGGGAAATGAAGTGGTTAAAAAAAAGCCACAGCCTGTGCAACACTCAGGGAGGGGAAGCAGTGAACCAGGAGAGTGGCAGCAAGCAATGGAAAGGGAAGAACTGAGGGCCAGTCACGCTGGACTTCTGCGTGGAGAGTAAACATGTGACCACTGCCGGGGTGTGGAGGGGAGAGAGCCCAGCATGCAGCAAAAGCAGCCGTCAGAGGATATTCCCATGGTCTCCGAGGGCCACTGGCTCTTCTACAGTGTCCATGAGACCAAACCACACTGGTGTTCCTCAGCATTCATTCATCGGTTTATCCTTCACTTATGCACCAACAAGTATGCTTTGGTCCCCACGACTGCCAGGAGTAAGGCTGCTCCTAAGAGCCCTGACTTGACTCCTCGTTCTGCCTGCCTCTCAAGCTCAGTCTCTTATCAGTTTCCCCTTTCATTTTTTGTTTTGTTTCAAAGACTCTACATCTTCTTGAATTTTATGGAAAAAAATTAAGATGAGGTCTAAAATTAGCTTCTTGTGCCTGCAATAAACCTTCCAGAGAGTACTACCTCCCCACATTTCTCGAACACTTTGTTCCTTCTTTAATATTACAAAGTGCTTCCCAAGTTCACATATGAAGCCACAATGCACAGCTTTAGGGTTAAGTATGAAAAAAACATTACATGATCATAACTGACTCGGTTTTCCAATCTGAGCAACAAGAACAAAGTTAATAAATGATCAGAGAATTCCTTCCAAAAAAACCTCCTGGCCCAGATAGCTTTGTGGGTAAGCCTTTCAAAATGTTCAAAAATCACAAGATTCTCATCCCTTGTAAACTGCTTCAAAGATAAACAACCTTGGTACCGAAACTTAAAACAGCAACTATAAATCAATCTTTAAAAAAACATTTTGGGGGGAAGGAGGTAAGTAGTTTATTTATTTATTTACTTTTGGAGGGGTCCTGGGGATTGAACTCAGGGCCTCGTGCATGGTAAGCATGCGCTCTACCACTGAGCTATACTCTCCTCTAAATCAATCTTACATATCAAGATAGATGCAAAAACCTTGGGTAAAATACCTACAAGTTAAAGAACATATTTAGGAACTTTTCACCATGTCCAAGTAGGATTTCCCCAAGAAATGGGAAGATTTTTAACAAAAGAAATATACTATCAACTATACTTTTAAAAAAGTCAACTAGACTTATATTAAAAAACAGAAATATACTAATATTAGCATTTGTGACATACAGATGGCCACAGATTCTTATTGGCACTCCTCCCATTGAGAGGTAGGGCCTGCTGGGCCTCCCCTTGAATCTGGGACAACCCGTGGCCACATTAACCAGTCTGGAACAGTGGGTGTGACACTATGGAAGTTGCGGGTTTAGGCTTTGAGAAGTTTTCGTTTTGGTTTCTTGGTGCCCTGAGCCACCTGTAAGAAGTTGGACCTCCCTGCTGGGGAGTCCACAGAGAGGCTCTGAGACTGCAGGGAGAAGGACCAGGCCCCAGCGGAGCACACCCTCCCAGCTATCCCCACCAAGACGCCGACAGCCAGAGAAGCCCTCCGGGACCCTGCAGACCACCCCAGGCACAGCTCCAGACCATCAAGTGACCCCATGTAACGTCATGGGGAGAGAAGAGTCACCTGGCTGGCCCTGCCCGCATTCCTGACCCCACAAAATCATGACATCTAATAAAATGGTGGTTGTTTTCTTTGGGGTAGTCTGTTAAACCACAATAGATAACTGAAAAAATGACCCAACAAATACGAACTGACAATTCACAGAAATAAGAAAATACCTAATTTATACACACGAATCTTCAGTCTTGCAAGTAGAGCACAGGGAAACTGTGCCTGCTATACTGTTGTCAAGTGCAGAGTCCGTGCGGCCTTTTTGAAAGGTACTTTGGCAATATACATCCAAATATAAAATATACAGACTCGTGATTTAGAAAGTTCACTTCTAGGCATTTCCTTCTAAGGAAATAACCCATTAAAGGCACAATGATCCGTGTATAAAGCTATTTTCTGCAGAGTTACATATGACAGAAACATTGATAACAGTCTAAATACTCATCAGCATAGGACTGGTTAAATAAAATACACATTCCTCCAATGGTATTGTATGCAGCTATTAAAAGAGATGCCTGGAAGATATAAACCAAGTTGGTTACAATGTTTATCTCTGAGACCTAGAATTATGGGGAGACTTTCCCTTTCTGCTTACATTCCCTTCTTCCTCCCAGTCGTATATTACTTTTATAAGAGAATAAAGAGGAAGAATTTAAATTAAAAGAAATAAAGATACAGTAATTAAAGAAGTTCTCCATATGGTTCATTACTGGAATTCTGCTCTGGGGCTTGGGATGCACACTTAGAGTAATAAAAACTCCTCATCTGCCTGGCTTGCGTTCTGTGTATATATATTATTTCCTCTTGGGACCATGCAGGGACCAGTACTTGATAGAAACTAGGATTCAAGTGTTCAGCATCTGCTATCTTAGCCATCTGCCTCTCAATTTATAAATATCTCTTGGCACACAGAGATATAACTATGTGTGTATACATGCCATCTACAGTAAGAATTTGTAAACAGAATAATTTTGCACCTTGTAGGCAGCCCTGGAATTAACAACATAACATGAAGACTTTTCTCTTTACCTAAATTTTGAATCTGTGAATCTGTGTCATATTGTTAACCAATGTCCTTACCAACCCACCTCTAGTTTGACTTGGTTTCTCTTTGGGTACCAGTTCCCCTGTCCCTTACTTCTTTGTCTTCCTTTCCTGTGCTTTATATATGGTGCTCTTGGAGCCACAGCCACCCTTTGTCAACTCCTGTGCTTTCAAATCTCATCTCTCTGTTAGTGAGTCCTGTGCTCTCTATTGAGTATCTTTAATCCACTTCTAGGAATTTGTCTTACACAAAGATATATATTCAAGAATTCTCATTATAACATTATTTATAATAACAGCAAAAATGACCACAAAAGCAGAAAAAAATCTTATTAGGTGAGTCAAATTATGCTAAGTTTATGTAATGGAATACAATGCAGCCGTTAAAAATAATTGATATACATTATGGAAAGCTATCCAAGAGGTATTTGGGGGAAAAATAGGATGCAAAGCAATATACACAAGATTATCACATTTGTGTTTTAAAAAGTAAGAAATAATTTACATACAAACACATTCAGTAAAATTCTACTTTAGACATAATTAACATATAAAAAATTCAGCAGCCCAAGATGTGAGTTTCCTTTACTGTGAGGTTAATAAAATGACCCCCATCTGGAGCTGAGGTCCAGGTTTGAGACCCCAAACTGACCGTGTCCCAGCTGCAGTTTGACGCCACCTGGTGGCAGTGACCCATTTCGGCTTAGCTATCACTGGTCCGCAGCTTCTTGGACAGTGGTAGTGCTTCCAGCAATCCTCAGATTAACTGGCTCCCACACCTAGGGGAGACTGAGCCAGAGAATACTGAGGATATGGGAACCCATTTTTCACCTATTTCCTGAGATAGGGTGGCTTGTCATGTTCCCCTCCTTTCCCAGCCACCACGTCCCACCTCCTTGCCTGAGAGCCTGGGCTGAGCAAGAACGGAAGGTAAATGCTTTGGTGTCGGAATCTGAGCTCCCCTGGGCCTCTCTGCCCCAGGCTTTCATCACATGTGCTTACATTTACTACGAGCTGTGCCATTTTCTTAACATTTGCATGTCTTTTTAAAACAATAAAATTAGCCCAAAATTAGAAAAATGAACTGGAAGCAACAGTGGATGTGAACATACAAGCTATGGTTGAAACTACTTGATTAACAGTAATAAAAAATAAAACCCACACAGGACGCCTAACAAAGCGCTGGCACTGAGGGGGGCAGGGCTGCCCCGGGGGCAGTGAGGAGTCTGACACAAAGTTTCCTATAGTCACAACTGGAGGGTCTCAAGCTTCTCTGATGACTGGTGCTTCAGGAAAGACATCAATCGACCTCACCAAGCAAGCTAAAGGAAGCATTTATTGACTCAAAGTTCCTCATCCAAAGACTTATGTCCCCAACTTGCCAGTTATCATCTCCATGCGCCACTGGACATGAAGAACCAGGAAGATATGAGGGAACTAGCAGTCTTACCATGATCTAAAAGACACGGAACTGGAAATGGAAGTTGAGGAAGGTGTCTCAGTGGACCACTCTGAGGTCATGAGTACCTCACCCCACACTTCAGGGTGATACCAACAGGCTGGCCAATCTACTTTCCTGGTCACCAGTCCATAGTAACTGTGTGAATAACAGAGTGTATGAGTAACAATGTATATTGGGATGACTCAGCACAAAGAGGAACATCTACAGGAGATATGGGTTATAACTCCTATGTCTCTTCAAAATCTGAATCCATTCGGTGGCTTTGGATCTTAAGCCTTGCTGAAAGAAATAATCAATAAATAATCTGTAATAGAAATTCGAGCCAAAGTAAGGACCATAGCCCAGGAGACACAGATTTAAGAAGCAGTTAAATTGTGTTCCACTGGACTGCAACATGGGGGAGACTTTAAAGGCAAACCCCACAAATTACATAAGTTACTTGTCAAGAATTGTAATTGGAGCTGGCAATAAGTAAGGTGCTTGTTAAGCAAGGGTAGTTTGGGGGTCTGAAATGATTGCATAGTTACAAGGGGAGAACTTGAGACCATAAGGTTGCATCTGGCAGCCTCTAGCAGCTATTATTTTCAGAATGGCTCATGGTGTCCTTGAGTTTGATACAATTCAGAAAATTCAGGTTCTCAATAATGCAGGAATGTGCCTGAAACCACATCCACAATGGCCACCTGGCTCCATATTGCATGCCTAAACCACAGTTTACTCCATTTTGATTTTTAAATGAATTCTTTTCTTTAATGGTTAAGGCAGATGTACAATGCATGTTTAATAGGTCACAAAACAGGCTGTTCAGTTAGCATAAAGTTTAAGCAGAATCGTGTATAAGCAAGCCAAAATGACTTCCCCATATCTCAATATGTAGACATGTCTACCATCAGTCTTCTCCTCATGTCTCGTACTTGTAGAAATAATATTCCCACCTTTTCCTGATTTCTTTGCTTCCTATTCTATTGTGCTTAACAACATATTGAGAACTGCTTCTCCATTTCCTCATTTCCTTTAGGAAATTAATAATATGTGTTAAATCAAATGACTTACAGTTCACGTTTAAAAACTCATCTGTTGGCAATAATCATGCAAATAACTTTTTAGACAAGGTAGTTTTTTAGTTTAGTTTTTAAAGGTGATTAGCATACATACACTATGCACATAGGAATTCAGAGGGAATTCTTTCTGGGATTCTTCTGTTATTTTCTATCATCTTATTTGTCTCAATTTTTCTTTATTGCAAAATTCCATTTAAAAATATAAGTATCATCCATTAGAATGGTGTAATTAATCTATAAATAGAATTTAGTCCTTCTAAATCACTGATGGTTGACAAATATTCACAAGTAGGTTGAATGTACTTTGTATGTCATGTTTTATTTCTATGTATGAGAATAATTGATTTTAAAATTCTCTTATTTAACTCAGCTTAAAGGTATGTGAAAAACTGTCTTAGCTTCCTAATCTGTAAGTTGGATCACTTCCAGATTATTCAGGAAAGCCATCTTCTAAAGCATACATATGCATTACTGATGATTATTTGCATGTATCCCTTGTGTAAATATTTTGGGAAGGCTAACTGATGTATGTATAATGAAAGCAACTTCTATTTTAGATTGATAAGCAAGAACTTGTATCTAACTTTATGCATAGTCAATCTTCCTCACTTCATAAATACATAAATTTTTCTTTTGTTAAGAACAGCAATGAAAATAAGAAAAAAACAATGAGATTAAAAATTCAGAAAAAGCTTGCCTGGGCTATTGGACATGATGTATGCAGGAAGATAAAACCCACGATATTATTAGTGAGGCATGCTGCTTTGTTTTAAAGATGCGTTCTTTTTTTCCCCCAATATAATAAGAAAGAACTATTAATAGCAACTGACTGTAGGCTGCTAAAGAGTTTTTCGAATTAATGAATTTTTTTCAATTACTTAGGATGTGAAGTTTCTTCTGGAGTTTCAGAACAATTGGCACATATGGAACTAATCACTGAGTGGCAAACCAATTTGAAATATTTTCTTTTAAAGAAATAATAGAGACAAAAATTCTAAGAAAGCCCAAACTCCTGAAACAGTTCACAGGATCACATATGAGGCACACAAAACAAGTATCCTCCAAGCCTGAGGGATGGAGATGGCTCACCCTAAAGGCAGGTAAATCAGCGCCCCTAGGGGAGAAATACTGACGGACAAACGGCAGAATGTCTTTTTTCACTTAATAAAATAAAATCTACACATCTCCAAATATAATTTGAATCATTGTTTCAACAATAAAGTGCTTATCCCTCTATTTCATTGTACACAGCCTGTTTCTCTTCTACATGCTTGTGTTCTTATTAGCACTGAGATTTCTGCAGGATAGTACACAAGTAGTGATTACCTGGGTGGCTGTATTCTTTTCTGGGTCATAGAAAAAAGTCTAACTGACCCTGTGCGTGACTTCTGATGGATTCGATTTCTATATAGAACCTCTGTCATACACTAGTTTCAGACCAAGAAATGTAACCAGCGAGAGGGTCACATTCCTTTATTTTTCCAAATCAAGAAAAACTGAGCTCCCTCTAGAGCCTTATTGTCTAAGAAGTCATTATCAGTCATTTAGGGATGACGGAAGACCCTCTGGCATGTAAGACCCAGTAAAAAGAAGGAGGACTCCAACCTGGTCCTTGCAAAGGCCCTGGGGATCATCTGTGCAGCGTTAAGAAGGAGTGCAGAGCACTGTGAGGGCAAATAGTAGGGTTGGTGAGCCACTCGGCGGGGTACAGGGAAAGCACCCTTGGATCAGTGGCATTTAACCAGAGACCTGAAGTAGAGTAGGATCTGGCTGGGCGGAGGGTAGGAGAGGAGGGAACAGGGGGCACATTCCAGGAGGAAAGACCATCACGAGAGAGACCTGGAGGCAGAACAGAGCCCGGAACTGAGAGAAGGCCAGGTCCTCTGAGCACATCGAAGCCAACAGCCAACGTGAACTGAACTCCCAGGGACGACAAAGATACAGGAGACCTGCCGCCTGTTCTCAAGAAGATCACAACCCAGGCGTGGGGGAGAAACAGGCGGAGGGTTTTAAAGAGGAAAGCAAGCAAAATGGGAGACACGCAGGGAGTATGAGCAAACTGCGGAGGCTTTGGACGGGCAGTGACGGCAAGCTCAGCCAGGAGAGGGGGTTCCCAGGCAGAGGGAAAGCCACAAGCACCTGCAAGGGAAGGCCCACTCGGTCAGGGAGTTTCTTGCGGTCTGAAACGCCAAACAGAGGGTGTCTGCTGCACGGTAGGAACGGAGAGGGAGGCAGGAGCCAGATCCCAAAGGACTGTGTGCAGAGCTCGAGTCTGAACTACGTCCATTAGGTCAACAGTTCTCAGTGGACGTGACACCACCTTCGTGGGGGCGTTCTAGTCTTTGTGTGTGTGGGGGGGTGGTTTGGTTGTTAAAATGATGGGAGAGGATGTGCAACCAGTATTTACTTAGTGACAAGAACCAAGGCCCCTGGGCATCCTGAAATGTGAGGGGCACTCCCACACAATGAAGAAATGTTCCTCTTCCAGGAGGATGCATGTGGGTCACACATCTGTTTATAGTGATCTGAGCCAAGACCCTAACTGTTCTTTTGTATAGAACCCCAAATTTGTTGTGGTGATGGTGGTGGAAGTGGTTGTGGTTTTGTTTTAGTATGAAATTTCATATACGAGAATTTTCAGGAATGAAGCTTCCTTATAAATCAGGAAACTTTGTCTTGTCTAGAACTTTACCAAGAGTTGTCTCCATTTTGGAAAACTTTATCACCAATGGCAATGCTTCCTGTGGGCTGAGCTGCCAGCAATACACAAATGCTCAGCTGTATGAGCTGTATGTGTGGCTGTCACGTCCATGGCGATTGGCACTAGCCCTTGACCACTCCACTGTGTCCTCCCCTCTAGACATTTGGAAGCATTTGTGATTGAAATGCATACAACTTTATTATAAGTCATTTTAAGGTATTGCATTTACATTACAGTTAAGGCACTAAGCTTAGTTTTTAAAATGTGTGTGTAGAATATTTATATTATCTACAAATTTTATTTCTGAGAAGTGAAGGGTTTGGGAATATACATATATTTGAGAGAATCATTAGTAGGTAACAAATGAAGCTATGTGTGTGGATAAAACCAGCCAGAGACCAACCAGAGACCACAGTACTCCCTGCATGTCTCCCACTTTGCTTACCTATTTAAATCCTCATTTTCTGCGGGGTTACAGACACCTTTGAGAATATAAGGGAAGTTATGAGCTCCTTTACCGTGAAAACAAATAAGCCACACATCTCAAACCATTCGCCCAGTGTCAGTGGTGTACTCAGAGGTCGGGGGCGCCTAAGCTCTGTATATTGCTGGAAACGAGTGTTTCTGGCCATGCTTTCTTCTCAGAGATGAAGAGCTATTCTGCGGATTGTATACATTACAGTATAGAGATTATCTTATCTTCCTAGAAAGAGAATCCCTTTTCCCTATTCACATGAGCAGAGGTAGTTTGTTTAAAGAATAATAATTACAATTGAGCAGGACCCTGTGGAGCCTTCCCAGGACAGACACCCCGCCACCCCATGTTTTTCACCTGCCTCTTGTTTCCTTCATCCCAGAACTGAAAGCACCATGGGCTGGCAGTGCCCGGTCAGTGGCAAACACTCAGGGCTCTCCCTGAGGCAGAGGTGCTCAGGTGGCTGCTGGACAGTATCCAAGAGCTGCGACTGGCCAGGGGCCAGTGTGCCGGAGCAAGACACCTGAGACTGCTGTCGCTTCTGGGGTGCCAAAATTTTTATCAAACACAACTGAGATCTCTTCCCTTCACCTGTGGGCAGTAGAGTCAACCTACCAGGTTGCGGTGAAGGAAAGTGTAGCATTTATTGCAGGGCACCAAGCAAGGAGTTAGCTGCTTGAGCTTCTCATCTGGTGCCCTGCAATAAATGCTGTACTTTCCTTCATTACAACCTGGTGTCAATAGATTGGCTTCATATGCCCGTGGGCGAAGGGATCCAAGTTTGGTTTGGTAACATAATCACCTTGAGTGGGGTTTGGAGGTCCGAATCCTCCTGGGAATGCTTTAGTGGCAGTGGATAGCCATTAGAAGGCTGAATTCCAATGACTGTTCACTACTACTGTTCACTAATTGGCTATTTTCCATTCAGCGATCCTCAGAAGACCCACTCACCTCTGAACCCTGCAGCCTTTTTACTGTCCAACCTCATTGCTGGCTTTGCTCTTTCCTTAGGATTTTTTTCTTCAGGAGGTCCCAAGTGCACCTTGTTAACAATCCTCCGGATGGAAATACCAGATGTATCTGAATTCCAGCACTGAACACCACTGAGGCTCAATCTGAAATCTTCCCCCACGTCCCCCCGTTCCCCCTTCTTTCCCACTGTGCCCTCTACAACCACCAAGATCATAGTTGTGATTTATTAAAGCATGTATGCCTGTGGAGGCTAGGAATTTTGGGGAAGATTTATAATGAGGATGTACAAATTTTTGTTTCCTGTCATGTTACATTGCCAACTATTTTTTCAAGTGAAAAAAAATTACTGACTAGAAAGCATTCTCCTAAATGATTCAGTTAGCATCAATAAAAATGAACATGATTTGACTGTCCATATACGACTCCAAATATTGTTAGATGGTTCATTTCTGTTGATTCACATCAATAATTTATAAAAAATCAATGCCAGTACCCCAAACTAAACAAAAACAAATCAAAATCATCATAACACAAGAAGAAAGAAGGACTTGTGATCTGAGGAGAGGCAGAGAGGGAGGATAGAGACAAATTACAGGTAATAATAGACAATTTAACTGTGTATCTTTAATCTCCTGAATACAGTTACTGTTTAAATGAAAACTTGAAGTAGCAAAAACATGAGAGAGTCAAATAGACTCTTTCCAACTGAGAACAAGAAAGTAACCAAGGGAGCTTCTTCCCTCCTGACAAAATAGATGCTAAAACAGCTGACAGTCACAGTGAGGAGAAAAGAGGGTGGATAGGCGATTTGGAACTACACAGGCTCCCCTAACTCTCCCGAATCTGATACTTCACTCCCCACCCCAACAACCTGCCCCTACTAGACGCCCTACAATGGAGAGCTCCTGTTACTCACGTAAATAAACGGACTCCTTTAGGCCCACTGGGACAGGAAAGGGAGCTGCCAGTCGCTGATCCACAGCATCTACTTTCCTTCCAGGAAAAAAAAAAAAAAAAATGAAGAGAAAAAAATAAATTCACTAGGAAGTAAAATAAGCCAGGACCAATATATATCTTTGAAACTTGTCATTATCAATTGATTTTGTTCTTGGATGTGTATCCCTTTAACCTAGATAATTTAGCATAGAATCTAGGACACAGCAGACGTTCAATAAGTATTTGTTGAATATCTGAATGATAAAAATACATAGCTGATATTCTTAAATTGAGGACATCAAGGTTATTATGTCTCTTCCAATGAATTAAGTGTTTTCTCCTGTCGGGGCAATTTTAACTTGCAGTCACTGCACTTGAGAACATGAGGAACTATGTTTATTATCTTTAAAGAAACCAAATCTGCATACAAAACGAACATATATCGGGCACCCAGCAGTCTAAGGCTCTGAGCTTGACCATGATGGGCCGCTACAGAAGCACACGACAAGGTCCTGCCCTCAAGTCACAAGTGCTCCAGGGGATGTAAAACATTGACCGAATCAGTGAGGCAGCTGAGCCCACAGCAAATGCCCTTCCTGTGAGAACATCCTTGGCTGTCTGGCTGTATCACAGGGGACCATGAGCCCAACCACAGGCGACAGCAGGAAGGACTGAAGGAGCACCAAATCAGATGAGGAGCTAAGAGAGCCAAATGGAAAGGAGAAATGTGATGCCCTGCCCTGAGTTAAAGGTTCATCCTGCTCTCCAGAGCCTCCATACGATCCGTCAGCCATCCACGGAGGCGACTGAGATGTCAGACTAGTTCTGAAAGGGGCAATGTGGCTTTTTAAAAAGGGATTCTCCTTTTAAAATATTATATAGTATTATTCTGTGTTAAATAATATACTTGTTATTTAATAATTTAATCATACTTATTCAATAATATATTCAGCAAATGTTACTGAGTACTATTTCATTATTTGTTTATTGCAATTTATCCATTTACCAGTTGATAAACATTTCTAATTTTTGACAAGTATGAATAAAGCCTCTATGAATATTTGTGAACAGGTTTTTGTGTGGATATTTATCTTACTTTTTCTTGGGTAAATATCTAGAAGTGGGGTTGCTGGGTCGTATGGTAAGTGCACATTTAACTTGTTAATAACTGCCAACCTGTTTGCTATACCGCTGGCTCTACCGTTTTACATTCCTACGAGTGACACATGTGAGTTCCCACTGTATCCTCACCGGCACCCAGTGTTATCAGTTGCTTCTGTGTTTTTTATTTGATGGGCAATGGTATGTTGCTGTGGTTTTAATTTGTATCTCTCTGATGACTAACTATGTTGAGCATCTTTTCAAATGCTAAGTGGATAGGTGGTTTAGAACTACATTCTTCACCATTTGTCTTGAATCTTCGTTTGCTTTATAATCTTCGATAGTTTTCTGGATGAATTAAAGTTACATTTGGTGATAATTCAAGACCCAGAATGATGATATTTTCCTCCACAAAATATTCTTCTTTTTTCCCCACGAAACGCCTGAGTAGATTAGCAGTCTAGGACCAAGACTGCAGGTTTTTTGCAGGCTGGAATAAAATCTAGACTCCAGGCCTCCAGGATGTAACTTTTGAGTGTTTCAAGTCAGAAAAGGGATATTGTATTAGGGCCCCTCTGTCTCTGAAGGAGATGAATGCCAGTCCCTAAATCTTCATGCATCTGAGTCCTCAAAGCTTAGCTCTGTATCTCAGCTGCTTCTAAAGACTTGCCAAAAAGCCTCAGAGCCAAATTTCCGCCCTTGGGTTCTGGGATACAGAGTGGGTCATTTTCCAAGTTCTCAGTGAAGCTCTGCCTTTCAGTTTTCTTTCCACTATCAGTAAATCATCCTGTCCAAAAAGGCTTTGGGTCATCTCTTTAACTCTAATTGTTTCCTTGTTCTAATTCCTTAGTATCTCATTAGGTCTCTGATGCTTGTAAAAATGTATGTGTGTGTATGTGTTTCAGCTTTTTAAATCATCTTCAAGTGGAAGGCTTGGTTGGAACCATCTAGTATGCCATTTCTGGAATCTGGAATATAAGCTAATATTCTTACAGGGAGACAGAAAATAAACAAATAAACAAGTGAATAAATATTGTGTCAGGTGGTGAAAAGAGCTATAGAGAAAAATAAGGCAGAATAAAGGACATAGATATACCAGGGAGGAGGGAAACAGTTCTCAAGAAAGATCTTTCCAAAATGGTAACATCTGAGCGAGGAACCTTGAAGAGTGACAGAGGTATCTGCTCTAGGAAATTTGGGGTGCCGCTGGAACGGAGTGTGTGCCGAGAGGGAGCAGGAGATAGAACTGTGAGGTGAGAGAGGAAGCTGAGGGCAAGGTCATGGAAGGCCTTGCAGGTCAGGTTGTCTTTGGATTTTACTCTGAATGAGATGAGGAGCCATTAAAAGTTTTGAGCAAAAGAGTAACTTGATTTTACCTTCAATTTAAATAGATCATTCTCACCTCTATGTGGAGAACAGACTGCAGTAGGGGAGGAGGAAGAGAGTCCATTTGGGAAGTTTTAGAAATATTTCAGGAGAGGAGGCTGAAATACAGTGGAAGCCTAGACCAGGAAAACAGCAATGGAAGTGGCGAAAAGTGCTCGGATTTTTGATAAACAGTATTTTGAAGGTAAAGCCAATAGGATTTACTGATGGACGTGGAGTGTCAGAGGAAGACAGAAGATAAAGTTTTCGGCTGGGCAACTAGAAAGACAGAGATGGCATTTCCTGAGATGTAGAAGACTGTGCAAAGAGAAGACTGTCCATGGAGGGGTGGAGGATATCGGGGGAGAATCAAGAGTTGATTTGGGGCAGGTTAAGTTGAAGACCTCTATTAGATATTTAAGTGAAGATATGAGTAGACGGTTGACCATGAGCCCACAATTTAGAAAAGAGGACTAGAAATTTAAAATTGGAAATCATTGGTGTATAGATGCTCCCAAAGATAAGCGAGTGGGGACGCTATCACAGAGGGAGTAAATAAAAGGCAAAGACATTTAGGGCTACGTTCTGAAGTTTTTAACGCTTAGCAGTCGGTAGATAAAGAGAACCTGACCAGCCAGTGGAACAGAAAGAGAAGCAAGGGAAAGTGATGTCTCAAGCCAAATGAAGACTGTGTTTCAAGAAGGAAGCATGACCATAGTTCTTAGAGGTACAAGTAAAGCCATGAAGTAAGCAATGTCCAGGTCACTGGGCTATTTCAGTAGAATAATGAGGCTGAAGAAGTGAAAATGGTCCTTCCCTTTCTTTAAAGAATAGCCTTTATCAAGCTTAATGGAAAAGGTGCTATTTATTATGCCAACATGAGATTTACTAATTTTCCTCTGAGGCAGTTCATGTGAGCTACATTGAGAAGCCAGATGCTCAAAGATGCCTTACTTATTCTGAATAATCTCATCATTAGTTAAACTGAGGCTTTTAGTAGCCTCGGGAGAGGCACATCTTTATTTAAGAAAAAGAGGGCAAATTTTAGAAAAGTAAATCTAAGCAATAAATGGCATTTGATAATATTGACATTAGAATGGCATTTGTTCTTTTGAGCAAAACCCAAGAAAAAGAATTCTAATAAAACCCTCTTGGCAGCAGCAAATAACACCCTTGCATGGTGTTAAATTGATGGGTAGAAGGGCCTCCCCACCTTCACCATGAAAAATGTTCAGTGGTTTGTCCCTTCATTTATTTGAAATATTACTTCTTTGGCCTCAGAAATAGCTTTGTCTACTTTAGTTTCTGAATTTTTTTCATTATCTCAAATTTCTCATATTTATCTAATATTCTTATATCTTGCAATATGGGAGCAGGTGGCATTATATAATTTTTGACTTATTATACAAATTTCTTATACCAAACAAAGGTCATATTTGGAATCTTTAAGATTCATGAATACAAACAAGCTTTCATGTCTACAAATTCTCAAACATTTTCATAAACCTTATCTCTAAATTGTGTACATCTATATAATTAGTCCTCTCAGACTTTGGTTTAAACATAATTTATTTTCTTTTCTCCACAGAATTACATTTATTCTCTAAAGTTCCATACAGAATAAGAAAACAATTTACTTTCATCAAAAATGATTTCCTGATTGTCTTTCAGTTAAAATTGTTCTTTCAGTAGATACCAAGTATGGCTAAATCACTAAAGATATTTAAAATTGGGAATGGTTCCTTTCTCAAGCACACTTTGATACCCTTTAAGATCACAGAAAATCTTTTTGTCTGAGGAAAATTAAGGTGATTTAATAGCATAGATACAATTTAACACAGTGGTTAAGAATGACAGTGTTGGAATCATACCTGGATTTAAATTCCAGGTTTTCTACTATCTAATTTTAAAACCTTGAGCAAGCCACTTCAACTTTCTCAACCTCATTCTTCACCCATTAATGGAGACATAATTGCCTGCCTTGTGGGGTTATTATGATGATTTTATGAGATAATATATGAAAAGCACTTAACAGAAGGCAAGTATTGAATAAAAGATAAGTATTCATCACCATCATCATCATTATCATAACCATCATCAAAATTGAACAATCTCCAAAGCTGATTTGTTAAATATATATATAGAGAGAGAGAGAGAGAAAAAGCATCATCATTACCAAAGGTTGGAATTTGGATTCACGGGGGAGATATTTTTTCATATTAAGGCTTTAACATTAAAATACACTAAGGGGGGAAAGTCTGGATGATTCATTGCATTCTTTCTGCTGGATGCCAGGCGTTTTTACACGCACATCTCAATTAGGCCTGACAACAACCCCAGAAGGGAGGTAGTATAGGCCCATTTTACAGATGAGGAAATTGAAGCTCAGCGAAGTAAAGTGATTTGGCCAAGATCTTGCAACTGTTAACTTCCAGAATCATGACTCAACTTCAATTCATTTGATTCCAAAGCCCTGTTTCAACGAAACTTCCAAATTAGAGTCACTCTGGGAACTCTTCAAACTGGACCACTCACCCTCATCCAAACTGAGCCGGAAGCAGGAGCTTATGGGTAGCACAAGCTTTACTACTTCTCAGCTTTTATTCTCTCTTTCATCCACAATCTAATCCCAGCAAAGGAACCCCAAACTTCAGAGCGCTACTAACCAAACCACACCTGCTGCCTGCATAGCCTGACTCTGCCAGCTCTTTTCTGCACAGAGTCGTAACATTTCACAACCCTGGCCTGAGCAAATCTGATGGAGCCAGCACTGGGCTGACTGTCCCTGCAGTCCCATGAATGCCACCATGAAAGCTACCAGTCAACTAGGGCTGAGGACGTTGCCTGACTCAGCAAGGCTGGCATTTCCTCCTGCACAATTCTTTCCAGCTCGTTGGCAATGGTCTCCAGGAGTGGCTGGAGAATTCTGGTAACAGCTTGCTGGTTGGATTCCAGAGGAATAGCCCAGATTCTGCTGAAGACTCTTTAGAGGGTGAAGAAACACTGACAAAAGGAAGTTAATGATGACCACCCTGGAAACTCTGGCTACCTCCACGGATGCCTTCACAATTATTTCAAGCATCACCTTGGAACTAACTGAGACACCAGAAAGTGAAACAAACCCTGTGAATGGAAATTAAGTCATGCTGTGACCCACTTAAATAGGTGTTATGCCTCTTGCCAACGGCCTGCCAGAGACCGCACCCTGGATCCACAGCTTGGTGCCTTTGTTTTCAGCACTTTCAGATGGAAATTACACAACTGTCTCCTAATCCCCTTGCAAAACTGTGCCTTCTTCTTTCCTCACCTTCATTCTTGGTAGCTGTCTCTAACTATTCAACTAATTCATAAAGCACAACAAAGAACTGAAAAGATGACTGGCTCAAATAATTGTGGATATTGACGTGGTAGAAGTTATACTTACCAGGCAATATAAAAGCTGTGAGCCTTGAGTGTAGACATTGAGTATTTCTGCAAGCTGTGCACAATATTTGGCACACTCAGGGTGACTCATAAATGTCCTTCAGGGCCTTCCAAGCTTGAGGGCCGATCAACTTCTCCAGCTGCATTTTCTCTGTTATTTAATCCCTTGTCTAGCACTGTCCAACAGAAACATAATGGGAGTGGCTTATGTCATTTTAAAGTTTCTAGTAGCCATCTTAAAACATTAACACAAACAGGTGAAATCAATATTAATAATATACTTTAATCCAATGTATCCAAAATATTATTTCAACATGTAATCAATATAAAAAGCTCAAACTTAGATGCAGGTGGTTTGCACAGGAGCCTGAAGTATTAGCTTTGGGTTTAGGGGGACCCAGGTCCTAGTTCAGCTCTCTCAGTTATAGGAATTGCAAATCTGGATGAGTATCTTAAACTCTCTACACACCATCTGCATGATGGAGATAATAATATCTACCACCCAAGCTTGGTGAAAGAATTTACTTAGGTAATATGCAAAGCTCCTGAAAAATCATCCATAAATGTTAGTAACTATACCTTGCCACTTCACACAGTTTTGATCATTCTAGTGCAGCCATTCTCATCTAGAAAAATCTTTGGAATGGCTGCTTCATGTCAGTGGAAATTTTCCTTATTGCAATAGCCAAATAAATGGCTATAGAAAATAGTATTTCTTCCAACTCCAAAGGGCTCCCTCCCAAAACAGCCACTTAGGAACAAGAGCTGCTGAAAACTGACTGATGCCCTCCCTTCTCAGCCCATAGGAGGAACTGGCTTGTGCAGCAGCATCAGCATGAAGAAGAATCAGGGACCAGACACATCCTTTGCCAGGGGCTCCCGGTGGAGTTCTTGCAGACTGTTCTACAGTGTGCTGCAGGTGAAATTCAACTCTAAGCTCTAGTTGTGTGACTAAAAGCCTAAAGGAGAAAGAAAAAAAAAAAAAAAAAGCCTGAGAGTCCTGCCTGCTTTGAAAGACCTGGCCATAGGAAATGTATGGCTATAGCTCCAGGAGGGCCAAAGGGGAACAGAGAGGCATTTCCATTTTGTAACTTTCTTACTAGCCAAACACAGAGGAGAAGTTTTCGAATAAATGAACATGAAGAATGAAAGATCATAGCAGAAAGAAAAAAAAAAAGAATCACAAAGTTGATTGGCCATCTCTGCTCAGCAACACACCTTTAGAGGTCTTA
The DNA here is from genome assembly GCF_036321535.1 of Camelus dromedarius. NCBI lineage: Eukaryota > Metazoa > Chordata > Mammalia > Artiodactyla > Camelidae > Camelus > Camelus dromedarius. The sequence continues at coordinate 8,212,902 of NC_087445.1, read as the reverse complement.
TCAGAAAATGGTACGTGCTCATAGGACCCACCTTCCTTGAAGTCACACCTTTACATCATAAGCTTATTCTGGGAACAATGTTGCTCGTCCCCACGGGGTGCTGAGCACTGCTAAGCTATCACACTGGCCACAGCACTTTGATAAGCTTTGTTGCTCAAGATCCTTGATCCTTGACTGATCAGGCTTCACCCAAAGAACTGGTGCACAAAATACAAAATTTAGAGGTCAAGGGCCTGGCTTTGACCATTAGAATTTTGGCCATGGTCATAATTAGCTTGTGATCGTGACAAACTATTCTCAAAGCCTCAGGTTCTTCTCCTATAAGCTATGGATTAATATAGACATCTACTTCATAGGATTGTTACAAGAATGCTTATAAAGTGCTTAGCGTAGTACCTGGAATATTCCAAGAAATGTTCGACGTTTTCCCACACAGCGCTAGCAGTGGGCGTGTGTCTTAGCAGTTCCCAGAAAATGAAACTAGAAAGTTGCCAAGCGATAGCAATCTACCCAACCCCAGCAAATTATACAACCAAAGCAAGATTGCAGCAGGACCACTTCCCTGGCTCCACACGATACTCCTGAAGAAGAAAAACACCTGTGACTGAAGAAGGACAGGCGGGTAGGGCTGGGAGGGCCCTTAGAGACCATTCAGTCCAAACTTTCGTTTTCCAAAGAAATGAAACCTCTGAGAGGTAAAGTAACCTGTCCCATGTCAAGAGCTAGAGGCAGGGTTGAAAAGCGAATCCAGGGTTCTTGACTCTTAATTCTGTGACCTGATAAGTTCAAGTGCTTTTGTGGTTAAACTGAGTCCTGAATCAAAAGCAAACAGAGAGCAAGTGATTATAAGAAGACGCCTTAGAGGGAAGTACCCCTGCAGGCCATCACCAGCATGGCAGTTTTGCCTAAACTCATTTGAGAAGAAGGCACCGTGTAATAAACACTTCATCAAACGCCAGTGACCATTTATGCCAAAGACCTGGGAGCAATCATAGAAATCTACACTGAGGCCTGTAACTCAAAAGGCATTCACGGCAAATGAAGAAGGTTGTGCCACATTCTCTCCAAGACAGCGCCCAACAATCTCTATTTCCTTCTGTTCACACCCTGGGGGTAATGTCCTCCCCCAGAGTGCAGACTGGATCTATCAACTTGCTCTTAACAGAGTACAGCAGAAGTGATAGGATGTCAATTCTGACATTGGGTTATAAAAAGACTGCGGCTTCCATCTTGGCACTCTCTTTTGCTCTCCCCCTGGGGGAGCCATATGCCATGTTGTAAGGGAGCCTGGGGGAGAGGACCACGTGAGTGAACTTGAAAGCAGAGCTTCTAAGGCCTGATAACAGCCATGAGAGTGAGTTTGGAAGTAGGTTTTCAGCCCCCTTCAAGTGTTGAGATGACTACAGCCCTGGCTGACAGCTCGATGGCACCCTTATGAGAGATCTCCATCAAAGGCACCCAGCTAAGCTGCTCCCAAATTCCTGACCCGCGGAAATTGTGAAATATTAAATGTTAGTCATTTTAATCTGCTAACTTTAGGAGTAATCTGTTACACAAAAGTAAATAATCAATACCAAATGCAGACAGGTGTAGATACAGCAGCTCTGAACACAGGGCTTGATGCAATGGCCCCTTAAAAAGCAAGTATCTTCACTCTCATTACAGACAGTCCAGAAAAATACCAGCTCATTTTTGGTGAGGTTCCTCCAAGGTTTTTTGAAAATCAGACAATTATATTTGTAGATGCTCTAAGTGCTACTGTCCGAGCTGTGGAAAGTGGGAAAGTCCAGCTTATTGTCATCTTCAACTGCTGGCCTAAATATTCACAAATGAATGAATGAAAGACCTTCACCAGGGTCATGGGGATATTGTATTTTAAGTATCTTCCATTATTTCCTCAGTGGTTTCCGAGTAACCCAGGCGTTATTTTTTTTCTTTCCCATGCACCCCATCTGCCCCAAAGATAAGCCAAGAGTCGTACTGTCCTAGGGAAGGAGGAGGTCAGTTGCACGTCAACAAATGTCTTTTTTTTTTTATTTCATAGCAATAAAGACTTGAAAACCAGATATTACAGAGAGAGAAAAAAATTGTTATAAATCCTGAAATCTTATTTTAAAGTAAGAATGCTTTTATGTCTGAAAATACACAGCTTTCCCCTAAGCCATGGGTAGAGTGGACTCAGAAGTAACTCAAGGAAAGTTCCTGTAAGACAGGAATAATGAAAGTTTTATGCCAAAAGGTGAAGAGAAGATTGGCCAGAGGTCAGACGCTAGGGCCCTGGCTTCCCTTCCCCATCTTCGCTTCTCCGTGGCACCTTAAGAGTGTGCAAAAGAAAACTCCAGAAAGTTTGGGAGAAGGAAAACCAGTGGCATTTGTGTCTCACTCTCAGTTTGGGATTTGAAAAGAGATTGCCTCATGCAGGGCAGCAGCACAGAGGAAGACAAAAGAGAAGTCACCCAAAATATAGAAGCTGGTCTTGCAGCCCTGTTTAGTGGTGATTTTGTTACATTTTAACCGCAGTTCACAGTGTGGTTGGCTTAGGTTTGACTGGTTTCAGGAGTGCCCCTGAGGCCCAGGTTTACAGCCTTTCTGTAACCTGTGGGAAGGATGGTTGTAGACGTGACGGATTCCCACTGCCTCCTGTCCCTGACCGACAAGGTGCTGCCCAGAACCCCCTGTTCCACCGCAGCTCCACAACACCAGGCGGCCAGTTCTGCCTCTGCTGGCGGTGCCCTCGGAGTAATTCTGCTCATTCCTCCTTTGCAGAAGTGTGTTATGATCACAGGCATATAGACCTGGGTGCTCAGCTGGGCCCTGCAGGCAGTCGTTAGCTGTCTGACCTTAGGCAATGTTCTCTGAGCCCCAATTTTTATTATTAATAACAATGACAAAATAACCATGAATAATTATAATACTTCAGGGCTTGCTTAGTGAAAATCCTTTACAAAGCATGTAATGTACGTGATCTCATTTAATTTCATATTCACCATGTGAGTGGTAGGTACTATTTTTATTCTCATGTTACAGAAAGGAAAACCTGCCCAAAGTCACACAGCTAGCAAGTAGCAGTAGGAATTGAATCTGGTTCTGGCTGACTGCAAAGCCCACGAGCTTGGTGGCCATAAAGGAGGATGGGGCAGACATCTCGAGCACCTCGAAGTGTAGGGACCCTTTGTAAGTAATTTCCCCGCTAGTCTGTGTCAACAGTTGGTCCTGAATAACATCAGCATTGATCCCTATGTGGTCAGGGTAATTCTTTTCTGCGTGTGTATATACAACTTTTAAACAAGTTTCCCATTTATTCTGACAAAAATATTGGGAACTGCAGCTATGATTCATCACTTTCCATTAGACTCCATATCGGGGCTGGGGTCACATCACTTGCAAGCTCCCCTAGATCTGGAAACAGACGCCTACTGGTAACTGCCTGCGGCAGCGTACCCTAAAACCCGTGACAGCCTGTGCAGGTTCCCAGCTGCTGAAATTAGCCTGCAGGATCCTTGTAGGCAAAGGGATTATTTTAGGACAGCACCACAGAACAGCAAGTGATCAGAACACAGCCCCTGCTACACTTCCTCTAATGTCTGAACAGCCCAAGCTCATATTTGACACTAACGCATAGATGGCTCATATAGACTGCATGCATCTATTTATTTGTTACATCAACAAACATTCATACAGTACAGTTCAGGAACTGAATGATAATAACCTTATTTTAACAAATTTTAATTATAATAAAACAAATTCTCTTCTTCACAGGACTGCACCTCGTTTTAGTTAGCAAATTCATTTATTGTCAGTGATTTTATCAGCTGCTAAATTCTTCCATTTAGAGTTAACAGTAACAGTGCTTCTTAATGGATTACTATGAGCAAACGTATGACTCAACAGCCCAGGATGGAAAAAACCTTCTCATCTACATTGTGAATATTCAAGACAGAAGGAAACTTAGAACGAACTTGTTCCACACCCTTACCTGCCCCGTGGCATAATTTATAAATCAGGAAGAAGGTTCAGAGAGTTACTATCATTTTCAAGGTCACTCAGTGGGTTAGAGGTGCAGCCAGGGGTCCTGCCTTCCAAGGCAGTGAAGTCACGTCACTTCACTGCCCCATACAGCTGGGGCAGTAACTGTGAACAGGTAACTCACTGCTCCACATTTGAGGGCTGGAACTTAGACATCATTACTCAGGTTATATTCACAGGAAGAATTCAAAATATTTATTGAGTAGAAAGTAAGATGTGTGAGGAATCCAAATTCAGGAGTAATTTATTGGCCCTTGAACATGCCAGAAACCCAGCATCTCATCTCATCTGTACAACAGTCTGTGAGATTGATGTAATTACCCCATTTCACAGTGCAAGAAATGGGCTTTGAGAGGGCACAGAGTGACCCAATTCACACAGTAAGTAATGGATCTCGGACTTGATATTGGACTTGGTGACTCCAGTCCAGGCCCTTTCTATTATTTTATGGTAACAGTTTATTAAAGTTTCCATAAGCACCCCCAAGGGGGAGACTTAAGGAGCTCCTTGGTTCTATAAATGTTGAGACATTGCACCATGTGATATTTCCAGTCCCATTTAAGGTAAAGGCACAGCATTCAGTTCATAGCCCTTTCCACTGAGGAATTATTCTTTCTTCTGGTTGATGAACTGACATTATTCAGAAAGATCTTGGGTAAAGTGTGACTGCTGGCAAGAAATACCGTGCTAAGTGGAATAATCATAAATTACAAACTCAAGCATCTTCCCTACTGCTCCCACTTGGAGAGCTTAATACCACATGGATAAATCCTCTAAGTAGCTCAGAGAAAATATAAACATCAGCTCCTGCATTTTACCCATATTGATAGCTGGTCACATGCCAAACAGGTTTGCAATCTAGTGTGCAATATTAAAATCTCTAAATCTACCATCTCTGGCTTGCATTTGATTCCCTCCAAATGCTCAAAGTATCCATCATTTATTCCGCTGCCCGCTGGGAATTTGTAACTCTTCACTAATCTCTCCTGCCTCTTACAGATCAGCTGCTTTTTTTTTTTTTTTTTTTTTGCATTTATTGTATCAGCTTGTTATGTATGCTGGAAATTTTTAAATATTTAAAGTTGTAATTTAGTCAACTACAGAGGAGCCAGAAATAGAAGTTTCGATTTAAAAATTTTTTCTTATAAGAGAGAGTTAGAAATGCACTAACTCAAAAGGGAAAAGATTGAATCTCCTGCACAAGCTTGGGGACTTGCTGGATACACTGTCCTTGTGAGGTGAACCCTGCTACCCGCTGCATGTAGAGGCAAAGGGCATATCATAGACATTGTGTCACTGCCCCTCCTTCAGAGTTTCTCCTGCCAGAGTCAACGCCCTTTTATTCCACTTTTTCTTCCTAACTTCCTATTCCCTCTGCACCCTCACTGCAGTATAGTTATGGCAGCATCGCCCTCCACTGGTACAGCTCTTAATATGACGACCAGTGACCTCTCAGTTGCTCAATCTATTGGGTATCTTTCAGTCTTTGTCATGCCTGACCTTTATGCCATACTGTTTATTGTTTCCTCCTTCCCAAAACTCTCCTCCTTTGACAAACCTCTAGCCAGGCTCACTAAGAACAAAAAAAGAGAGGACTCAAATAAACAAAATAAGAAAAGAAAGAGGAGAAATAATAACCGATACTTCAGAAATACAAAAAAATAAGAAATTACTATGAACAGTTATATGCCAACAAAAAAGCCAACCTTCCAGAAATGGACAAGTTTCTAGAAACACACAGACTGCCAAAACTGAGTCAAAAAGAAACAGATAATTTGAACTGACCAATCATTAGAAATGAAATAGTATCTGTAATTTAAAAAAAAAACAAAAACAAAAAATCCCTTCCTGCAAACAGAAGTCCAGCACCAGATGGCTTCACCAGGGAATTCTACCAAATATACAAAGAAGAGCTCATACTAATCCTTCTCAAACTCCTCCAAGAGACTGAAGAGGAGGGGACACTCCGAAAGTCATTCTATGAAGCCACCATCATCCTGATACCAAAACCAGAAAAAGACACTACAGAAAAATAATATTATAGGCCAATATCTCTGATGAATATACATGCAAAAATCCTCAACAAAATATTAGCAAACCAAATTCAACAAACATAAGAAGGCTCATACACCATGATCAAGTTGGATTCATTCCAGGGTCACAAGGATGCACTGCTGTTTTAAAACAATTAGTGTGAGTGTATGCATGTGTTTTTGTATGACTGAGCCCATTCATCGTGAGTCTAAACTTGTTAGAAACAATGTACCCAAGCAGACTAGCAAAATAATATGTAGATGTGGTCTCAGTTGTAAATAGAAAAATCTAATTCAATAAACTCTATTACCTCCCCCAAAAAAGTATGCAAATCAATGTGATACACCACATCAATGAGAGAAAAGACAAAAGCCACACGATCATCTCAATAGATGCAGGAAAATGCATTTGATAAAATTCAACATTCATTCATGATAAAAACTCTCACCAAAATGGGCATAGAGGGAACATATCCCAACTTAATAAAAGCCGTCTACTACAAACCCATAGCCAAGATAGTACTCAACTGTGAAAAGCTGAAAACCTTGCTGCTAAAATCTGGAACAAGACAAGGATGCCCACTCTCCCACTTCTACTCAACATAGTAGTACAAGTCCTGGCCAAGAAATCAGACAAGAAAAAGAAATAAAAAGTATCCAAATTGGGAGGGAAGAGGTAAAATTGTCATTGTATGCAAATGTTATGATAGGCTATATAGAAAACCCGAAAGCCTCCACACGAAAATTACTAGAACTGATCAACAAATTCAGCAAGGTAGCAGGGTACAAGATCAATACATAGAAATCTGTTGCATTTGTTTACACTAGCAATGAAATATCAGAAAGAGAAAGTAAAAAAAAAAAAAAATCCCATTTAAAATTGTGTCAAAAAAACCCCTAAGAATAAGCCTAATCAAGGATGTGAAAGACCCATACACTGCAAACTATAAAACATTATAAAGAAAATTGAAGATGATACAAAGAAATGGAAAAATATCCCCTATTCTTGGATTGGAAGAATTAATGTTGGTAAAAATGGCCATACTACCCAAAGCAACCTACAGATTTAATGCAATCCCTAACAAATTACCCAGGACATTTTTCACAGAACTAGAACAAATAATCCTAAAATTTATATGTAAACACAAAAGACCCAGAATTGCCAAAGCAATACTGAGAAAAAGAACAAAGCTGGAGGAATAACCCTCTAGGCAATAGACAACAAGAAGCTGGAGCCTCAGTCATACAATTGCAAGGAAATTAATTCTGCCCCAAATTGGAGTGAGCTTGGGCAGATTCTCCCCTAAACAAGCCTCCAGATGAGAATGCAGCCCAGACAATACCTTGAGTGCAGCCTGGTGAGACCCTGAGCAGAGGACACAGCTAAGTAGAGCTCGATTATAGAAGCTGTGATAATTAATGTGTATGGTTTTAAGCTGCTACACTTGTGGTAATTTGACACACAGCAATAGATGACTAATACAGAGCCTCATGGCCTTTCCCAAGTCTCAACAAAAATTCTTATGAAATGACAAAAAAAATGGAAAAAATTATGACAAGACTGAATGTCAGTCTAATCTCAGAATCTTAACAGGACAGCCTCTAACTACAAACAAATGAAATTGGGTTGAAAAAACCCTGGACCATGTCAGTTGTTCACGAAAAGAAGGATAATTGTTATCTGTTCCTGCATAATAAATTACCCCAACACTTTAGTAGTTTAAAAGATAAGTTAATATTTAATCTCAAAAAGTTAGAGTTACCATGTGACCCAGCAATTCTTCTTCTAGTATATACCCAAGAGAATTGAAAACATATCTTCATGTAAAAACTTGTACACAAATCTTCATAGCAGCATTATTCTTAATAGCCAAAAGGTGGAAACAACTCAAATGACAGAACGGCTCATCTGAAGATGATAAACGAAATGTGGTATATCCATACAATGGAATATTATTCAGCCATAAAAGGAATGAAGTACTGATACGTGCTGCAGCACGATGAAGCTTGAAAATATATTATGCTAAATGATAGAAGCCAGACACAAAGCGCCACATACTGTATGACTCCACTTTTATGAAATGTCCAGAATAGGTAAATCCATAAAGACAGAAAATAGATTAGTGATTTTCAGGAGATGGTGGTAGGGAGAATTAGGAGGTACAGGATTTATTTTCGGGGTGATCAAAGCATTCTGGAATTAGGTCATGGTAATGGGTGTACATAACCAAAATATTAAAAACCACTGAATCATATACTTTAAAATGGTGAAAATGTTAAATGGTATGTAATATGAATTTTACCTCAGTAAAAATTTAACTAAAATTTAAAATTTATTGTTTCTCATAGTTTCCATGGGTCAAGTATTTGAGAGTGAGTTGGCTGCGAGATTCTGACTAGGGGTCTCTCATAAGTCGTCAAGATGTCAGGTGGAGCTGCAAACATCTGAAGAAGCCTAGACTCAACTGGACTAGAGCTGGAGAATTCGCTTCAAAGGTAGTTCGCTCACAGGGCTATCAAATTGGTGCTGGGGGTTGGTGGGAGGCCTTGGTTCCTCTCAATGTGGGTTTCCTCACAGGAGTGCATGAGTGTACTCGCAACCTGGCAGCTGGCTTTCCCAGAACAAGTGGTCAAAAAGACAGCAAGGCAGAAGATGCCCTGCCTTTTATTTCCTGCCTCAGAACCCATGTGCCTTCATTTTTGCAGAACGTAAGAGGTTTTGTTTAGCTTCTTGTCACTTGTCTTTCTTGGTTAGGAAAACCAAGATCTTTACCAACTGGAATACTGAGAACACATCCATCCACTGTAGGAATTAAATATATGTGTGTGTGTATGTATATATATATATACATATATATACACACATATATATAATATGTAATAGTTACTATATATATAGTTACCTGAAGGTTACTATATATATATATATATATATATATTTTTTTTTTTACAAGAATGTTATTCTCTATCTCCTATTTATTCTACATTTTCTGTATTTGCAGCAACTGTAACCCCCACAAGCCATGTAAGCATGAAGTGGAGAATGGAGGGGATTAGGGTAGTAAATCAGGTAACGCCGTCAGGTAGAGGACAGCAGGTGGAGCTGGAGAAAGGTAAGCCTGGGAAACAGGTATACAGGAAGTTATAGATTTTCATGATATCATCTGTTTAGTTACCAGAGAGTCTGGCAGTAGGGGTAGGAGCCTATAGCATCTCAGTGGACTGGAGCAAAGGACAGTGAGAGAGTGCTGGATTCTGCCTTCTGAAAATTGAATGCAACCAGATTCAAGGGGACAAAGAATGAGACCAAAGACCATCCATTTGCCATATCTGTTGGTAATCATCAGTGCAGAAATAGCTCTTATTCAAGTGTAAGTTAGCAGGGAAAAAAGCATAAAGCTTATTTTAAAAATCCTGTAGAACAAGGAAGAGGGAAATGGATACTTAGTGGAAGAAGAAACCTCTGACCATAATCTAAGATTCAGAAAAATAAAATTCTAGAAATCCAATTGGCATTTTTAGCAGCCTATAAGAAAATGACTCCTCATAGGAAAAACTGTAAGAGGAGAACAGTATAAGATGGCAGTTAACAGGATGAGATGAAAATGGATATGAGTGAGTTAAGAAAAGATGTGAACCCAAATAATACTAGTATTTAAACCTACATGTAGAGATAAAATTCACACTATGAAAAATATGAGGGAAAAGAAAATGTGATTTTAAAAATGATAGATATAGAAGGCAAAGAAAGAGAATTGGACAGGAGAATTACTGATGTCCCTTCCAAAGAAGTAAGAAAACTTTGAAGGAAGGAAGGAAGGAAGGAAGGAAGGAAGGAAGGAAGGAAGGAAGGAAGGAAGGAAGAAAGAAAGAAAGAAAGAAAGAAAGAAAGAAAGAAAGAAAGAAAGAAAGAAAGAAAGAAAGAAGAATGCAAGGGAAAGAAAGGAAGGAAGGAAGGAAGAAAGAAACCTAATTACCTCCCACCATTTAAAAAACATAAAAACAAACAGAAAAAGAAGTAAGAAAACTTGAGACAGAAGCAGTAATCAAAGACAAATTTTAGGAAAAATTTTCTGAGTTAAAAAACACTGGAATGTGCAAGTTAGGAAGGAAAGGATTGATTCCTTCTCTGAGGGGTGTACATGATCTCAATCAGACCTCATTGTAAATATGCTGTTGGTATTTTTCCTGAGGAGTCTCCATCTATGTTTTCATCCAGACATGCCTGGTCTGTCTAGGTTGCTAATTGTGAATAGATCCAGAATGCCTGCATTTAAGTAGCACTGCTGACTGGAGAATAAGGTATGTCCTGTGAGCATTTTCCTGTCTGTGTAATAGATAGAATATAGATGAAATGGTACTTCAAAACAGAAATGGCTCTATTTGTGACTAAGATTTCCACACACACTGTTCAAAATGCATCGGTTAATATAAAACCAAAGCCAAAACCAAAGCCAAAACCAAAGCCAAAACCTAAACCCAATGTGTTAAAAGGGGACATTCTGGCCAACTTTTGCAAGCTTCAGCTTCCTCCAGGAGAAGATTCTTTGTTTCTGCCTGATGATTGCCTCTATCCATGGAACTATTAGGAAAATTTGATGAGGAGTAAGATCTACGATTCCTGCGAATCTATTTTGACTTTTGTGTTAGTACAAGGATTGAAAGGGTGAATCATGTTCCAGATGAGACTAATGATAATAATATCACTTACTGTGGGTCAGGTATCGTGCTGTGCACTTCACATCCAGGGTTTCACTGAATCCTAACAAAAACCTAAGCAGTGGGGTGGTATCCTCATTTGACTTCATGTTTAGGAGACTGAGGCTTAGAAAGGGTCATTTGACAAAGGTCTCAACTCAAGAGCAGAGGTGAGATTCAATTTATGCTACTTGATTTCCAAGCTTGAGTCCCTAGACAGTACATTTCCTGCCTCCCACTGAAGAAAGATACATGCACAGATATAGTCTGAAAAAGCTTTAGAACTTTACATGGGTACAGAAAAAAAACCTTACAGGTATTTAGTAAAAACAAACATGTTATACATAAAGGAACCAAGCCAGACTGGCACACCCACCCTCCTCCCCCGCTTACTTCTTTTGTTTTGCAACAAGTGCCAGGAGACAACTGAGTGACATCTTCAGAGTTTTTTGGAGAAAAATGCTCCAACCCAGATTTTTAAAATTCACTCAAATAGATGTGAGGGCAATCAAAGACAATTTCATGTCTGTGAGGGACTAAAAGTTTTTACTTACTTACCCTCTTAAAAAGCAAGCAAAGAAACAATAATCTTTACAAGTCAGAGGTGAATCAAGGTCAAAGGGGAAAAATAGAAAAGTGTAAAAAAAAATTGGCAACAGCATTGGAAACATTTGGAAACAAATCTAAAGAATTGAAAATTTTGCTACAAAATGGAATATGCTTGTTAAATTGTAATCCTAGAAGAAAAAAATGTAAAATATTTTTCAAATTCCATTAAATTCCAGATTACATTAACAAAGACTAGAAATGGAGATGAGAATAGGAAGCGAGTGCTAATTCCTTATACATAGATGAAAGAAAATCCAGAGATACCATTTCATTTCTTACTTTGATAATTAGAAAAATACAGGTTAACATTGTAAAAAAATTAAAGTGATCTTTAAAAACAAAGAAATTATAAAAAGACCATAAATATGTACACATTAATCTCTCTATGACTCAGTTCCTCCATCTATAAATGGGACCAATAAAACCCAACTGAGGAGTTATGAAAATCAAGTGGTTAATGTAAGTCAAGTGTTTAGAACGGTGTCAGGCATATTTTAATCACTATATAATATTAGCTATATTACAGTATTATACTGTATTTTAAAAAATTTACAGGGGGGGAAGGTATAGCTCAGTTGAAGAGCGCATGCTTAACATGTACAAGGTCCTGGGTTCAATCCCCAGTACCTCCATTAAATAAATAAATAAACCTAATTACCTCCCCAACATACATACTACATACATAAATCTCCAAAAAAATTTTACAGTAATATAATATTATCATTTTAAAAGTCCTCCACAATAAGCAGGTGTGAATTTTCAAATTGAAAGGAAAAATAAATGTTACTTTAAAAAAATAAGACAACAGTTTTAGGGCAGATATTCCTTTCCTTCTTCCTCTTTACCATACAAAAATAATCAACTTTGAGGGGAGACGGAGAAGATGGCGGAGTAGAAGGACGCTCGCAGGTCACCCTCTCCCACAAATACACCAAGACCCACATCTACAGACCCACTCAGCCAACCAGAGCACCTGTGGAACTCCGACAGAACATCGCCCTCTTCAAAAGATAAAGACGCCAAAAATCTGGTAGGAGAAAAGGAAAAAAGAAAGAACAAAAGGCAAAGCAGCACGGGACGGGTCCCGCGGGGAGGGAGTGGCAAAGGAGGACTGGCGCTCACTCGCTGGGTCTCCCCTCTCCAACTGAGAGGCCAGCGGGACAGACGGGGAGCCTCCGAGGCTCGGATCTGTACAGAGCAGCCCTTGACTGACAGAACTAAGTTAAACGGGCACAGAGCGTCCCCCCGACACCCAGCCTGAGACGCGGGCCGGCAGCGGCGGGCAGGGCCAGGCTGCACAAGCCGGGCGGAGGACGGGGGGGGGGGGGGGGGGCTGCACAGAGGCAGCCCCGAGGGCACGCAAGGGGCTGCACGCTGTGACTGTGGGTGCACAGGGCAGAACAACCTGGGCCCTCCATAAAACAGCAAGGTTGATGTGCTCTCGGGGGAAGGGTGCACACCCCCAATCTCTGAAAACCCGCGGAAAGTTTTCGGGGGAAGAGGGGCGGGGCTCAGGGACAGCCGCCATATCCTCCGCGCTGAGCACTCAGGCGGGGGCGGGGGCGAAACCTGCATCCTCACCGAAGGGCTTAGCAGCCTCAAAGGCCAGACTGAGACTAGCCTGCAGCCCGGGGCAGATAGGATCCTTCCATCCTGGTCCCTCAGAGAACTTGCTCCACAAAGACAAACAAGGAGCTGGGTTTTGGCTCGGAGCAGGGACAGGGCTGTCCCTCGGTCTTCCCCGAGCCCACCTGCGGAGCGCGACCAGGGCAGAGCGCGCAGCCGCACAGAGAGCGGAGCTACCGCGGCGCAGGTAGAGCGAGAGCGGCCCCCCGCCTTTCGGGCAGGAACACAGCCCCTGACCGCGGTGCTGGGAGGGGGCACGACCCGCCCTCCTACCTGGCCAGTCTGCAACATCTGACTGCAGCATCCGGAGGGGCAGCCACCCGCCCGCCCAGAGCAGAGAGCTGCACCTGACCCAGTGTTAGGAGGAGGCGCGATCTGCTTGCCGACAGGTGCTGGGAGCAGCACAGAAGAGGGCGCCAACGGAGGGCCTCTGAAAACAGCAAGCTGAGCTTCCAAAACAGGAGAAGACAGAAAGACTTCACATTAAAAGCACACAGAATCCAGGAGAACACCAACAACCCCCCCCCCCTTTTTTTTTAAATCTGTTTTTACCTGTTCTATTTTCTATTACTCTCTTAATCTTTACTTCTTAATTCATTTCCATTTCTCTTCGGTTTTGATGTCCTGCTATTGATTAGACACAGGTTTCAAATACATCTGTTCATCTCCCCCCCCCTTTTTTGTAAAGGTTTTAAAAGGACGTCTCAACCCGATTAATACTCTGCTTCAACTCACTCTTCTATTATTCATTATACACTGTTTTCAAACCCTCTTTCTCCCTTCTTTTAAAATTCTTTCTCTCTCTCTCTTATTTTTTTTTCTTTTTTTCCTAAGTTCTATTCCTAAATAGGCATCAGATAGATAAAATCCTTAAAGACCAAAATAAACAACTGATACTCCATAAACCACAGTGCCAAAGAGGTATGAGCAAGATGAAGAAGCAGAAAAACCTTTCCCAATTAAAAGAACAAGAGAAATCCCCTGAAAGAAAGATCAACGAAATAGACATCGATAGCCTACTAGATCAAGATTTCAAAAAAGGAGTGATCGAATTGCTGAAGGAATTAAAAGAGATAGTGTTTAGAGATATAAAATATGTCAAAAATGAAATTGAAGCTATAAAGAAGAGCCAAGTAGAATGGGTAAACTCATTGACAGAGATGAGGAATGATCTAATAGCTGTGCAAAGCCGACTAGATAATGCAGAGGAACGAATTAGTGATCTAGAAGACAGGGCAATAGAAAGCACCCATTCAGAAGAACTACAAGAGAAGCAAATAAAAAATAATGAAAATAGCATAAGGGACCTATGGGATAATATAAAGCGTCCCAATCTTCGCATAATAGGGGTCCCAGAAGGAGAAGAAAGATCAAAGGGGATTGAAAAGGTTTTTGAAGAAATCATGACTGAAAACTTCCCAAACTTAAAGAAGGAATCAGATATCCAAGTACAGGAAGCTCAGAGGGTCCCAAACAGGAAGAACCCAAATAGACCCACACCAAGACATATCATAATCAAGATGGCCAGAGTCAAGGATAAAGAAATGATTCTAAAGGCAGCAAAAGAAAAGCAAAGAGTAAGTTACAAGGGAACCCACATAAGGCTCTCAGCTGATTTCTCTACACAAACACTACAGGCCAGAAGGGAGTGGCAAGATATAGTCAAAGCCCTGAATGAAAAAAAGATGCAGCCTAGGATCCTTTATCCAGTAAGGCTATCCTTGAGGATAGAAGGAGAAATAAAGAGTTTCACAGACAAAAAAAAGCTGCAGGAGTTTAGCAACACTAAACCCATTCTAAAAGAAATATTGAAAGGGCTATTCTAAATAGAAAAGCAGCAGGATGCTACAGAAATGAGAAACACACAACTGGAAAGGTGGTAACTCATGAATTACAAATAAAGTAAACATGAAATTATAAAAGAAGACATACAAATCACTGAGAGTGGGAGAGGGAGGCAGGGAAATATAGAATATTTTTTTCTTTCTTTTTTAAATTTTTTTAACAGTAGGATGGGTTTGAGATTATGTTACTATCAGTTTAATAAAAAACAGTTATAGTAATGGGTTGACAGATTTACAAAAAAGGGTAACCACAAGCCAAAAATTTACAAAGGAGTCACAAAAATTAAATAAAATCCATGATAATACAAAGGAAAATTACCAAACCACAAAAGGAAGAAGAAAGGAACAAAGAGGATACACCAATTCAGCCACAAAGATAAATTCAAAATCGCAATAAACACACATCTATCATTAGTTACTGTAAATGTTAATGGACTAAATGCTCCAGTCAAAAGACACAGAGTGGCAGACTGGATAATAAAGCAAGAACCTTCAATATGGTGCATACAAGAGACCCAGTTTAGGGAGAAGGACACATATAGATTGAGAGTGAAAGGATGGAAAAGGATATTCCATGCAAATGGAAAAGCCAAAAAAGCAGGTGTTGCAGTACTGATTTCAGACAAAATAGACTTTAAAACAAAAGCCATAAAGAAAGATAAAGAAGGACATTTTATAATGATTAAAGGAGCGATACAAGATGAGGATTTTACACTCGTTAATATATATGCACCCAATATGGAGCACCTAAGTACATACAAGAATTACTAACAGAGATAAAGGGGGATATTGATGGGAATACAATCATAGTTGGAGATTTTAACACTGCATTAACATCACTAGACAGACCTTCCACACACAAAATAAACAAGGCAACAGAGAAATTAAATACTACAATAGAAAAACTAGATTTGGTGGATATTTTCAGAGCATTACACCCCCCAAAAATAGGATATACATTCTTTTCAAGTGCACATGGAACATTTTCCAGGATCGATCATGTACTTGGGCACAAAAGAAACCTCAACAATTTTAAGAAGATAGAAATTATCTCAAGCATCTTTACTGACCACACTGCCATGAAACTGGAAATCAACAACAGAGAAACAAAGGAGAAAAAAAGGAAAGCATGGAGATTAAACAATATGTTATTGAAAAAACAATGGATCAATGAGGAAATCAAAGCTGAAATTAAAAAATACCTTGAGACAAATGATAATGAAAGCACAACCCCTCAAAACCTATGGGACACAGCAAAGGCAGTGCTAAGAGGGAAGTTTATAGCGATACAGGCCTTCCTCAAAAAAGAAGAACAATCTCAAATAAACAATTTAACCCACCACCTGAATGAATTAGAAAAAGAAGAACAAAAAGCCCCAAAAAGCAGCAGAAGGAAGGAAATAATAAAGATCAGAGAGGAATTAAATACAATAGAGATTAACAAGACCATAGAAAAAATCAACCAAACCAAAAGCTGGTTTTTTGAAAAAGTAAATAAAATCGACGAACCTCTGGCCAAACTCACGAAGAAGAAAAAAGAGAGAGCACAAATTAGAAATAAGAAAGGAAAATGGAGAAATTACAACAAACAAGGAAAATAAGAAAGGAAAATGGAGAAATTACAACAAACAAAATAGAAATACAGAATATCATACGAGAATATTATGAAAAACTATATGGAACCAAACTGGATAACCTAGAGGAGATGGACAAGTTTCTGGAAACATACTGTCCACCAAAACTGAATCAAGAAGAATCTGAACACTTGAACAACCCGATCACTAGAAAGGAAATAGAAATAGCAATTAAAAACCTCCCTACAAATAAAAGTCCAGGACCGGACAGCTTCACCGGGGAATTCTACCAAACATACAAAGAAGAACTCATACCAGTCCTTCTCAAACTCTTCCAGACGATTGAAAAGGAGGGAATACTCCCAAACTCATTCTATGAAGCCACCATCACCCTGATACCAAAACCAGGCAAAGACACTACAAAAAAAGAGAATTATAGGCCAATATCACTGATGAACATAGACGCCAAAATCCTCACCAAAATTTTAGCAGATAGAATCCAACAACACATAAAAAAGATTATACATCATGACCAAGTGGGGGTTCATCCCAGGGACACAAGGCTGGTTCAACATATGCAAATCAGTCAGTGTAATACATCACATCAACAAGAGAAAGGACAAAAACCACATGATCATCTCAATCGATGCAGAAAAAGCATTTGATAAAATTCAACACCCATTTATGATAAAAATTCTCGCCAAAGTGGGTATAGAGGGAACATATCTCAACATAATAAAGGCTATATATGACAAACCTACAGCCAGCATAGTACTCAACGGGGAAAAACTCAAAAGCTTCCCACTAAAATCTGGGACAAGACAAGGATGCCCACTATCACCACTCCTATTCAACATAGTCCTGGAAGTCCTAGCCACAGCAGTCAGGCAAGAGAAAGAAATAAAAGGGATCCAAATTGGAAAAGAAGAGGTAAAAGTGTCATTATATGCTGATGACATGTTACTATATATAGAAAACCCTAAAAGGTCCGCACAAAAGCTACTAGAGCTGATTGAAGAATTCAGCAAGGTAGCAGGTTACAAAATTAACGTTCAAAAATCAGTTGCATTTCTTTACACTAATGATAAATCAACAGAAGAAGAAAGTAAAGAAACAATCCCCTTTAAAATAGCACCCAAAGTAATAAAATATCTGGGACTAAATCTAACCAAGGAGGTGAAAGAATTATACACAGAAAACTATAAACCATTGATGAAGGAAATTAAAGAAGACTTTAAAAAATGGAAAGATATTCCATGCTCTTGGATTGGAAGAATCAATATTGTTAAAATGGTCACACTGCCCAAGGCAATCTACAGATTTAATGCAATCCCTATCCAATTACCCAGGACATACTTCACAGAACTAGAAAAAATCATAATAAAATTCATATGGAACCATCAAAGACCTAGAATTGCCAAAGCATTACTGAAGAGAAAGAAAGAGGCTGGAGGAATAACTCTCCCAGACTTCAGACAATACTATAGAGCTACAGTCATCAAGACAGCATGGTATTGGTACCAAAACAGACATATAGACCAATGGAACAGAATAGAGAGCCTAGAAATGAACCCACAAACTTTTGGTCAACTCATCTTTGACAAAGGAGGCAAGAATATACATTGGAATAAAGACAGTCTCTTCAGCAAATGGTGCTGGGAAAACTGGACAGCAGCATGTAAAACAATGAAGCTAGAACACTCCCTTACACCATATACAAAAATCAACTCAAAATGGATTAAAGACTTAAACATAAGACAAGATACAATAAACCTCCTAGAGGAAAACATAGGCAAAACATTATCTGACATACATCTCAAAAATTTTCTCCTAGAAGAAATAAAAGCAAGAATAAACAAATGGGACCTAATGAAACTTACAAGCTTCTGCACAGCAAAGGAAACCAGAAGTAAAACAAGAAGAAAACCTACGGAATGGGAGAAAATTTTTGCAAGTGAAAAATTGGCTTGATCTCCAGAATATATAAGCAGCTCATACGACTCAATAAGAAAAAAATAAACAACCCTATCCAAAAATGGGCAGAAGACCTAAACAAGCAATTCTCCAAGGAAGACATACAAATGATCAAAAAGCACATGAAAAAATGCTCAATATCACTAATTATCAGAGAAATGCAAATCAAAACTACAATGAGGTATCACCTCACACCAATCAGAATGGCCGTCATTCAAAAATCCACAAATGACAAATGCTGGAGAGGCTGTGGAGAAAGGGGAACCCTCCTACACTGCTGGTGGGAATGCAGTTTGGTGCAGCCACTATGGAAAACAGTGTGGAGATTCCTCAAAAGACTAGGAATAGATTTACCATATGACCCAGGAATCCCACTCCTGGGCTTGTATCCAGAAGGAAATCTACTTCAGGATGACACCTGCACACCAATGTTCATAGCAGCACTATTTACAATAGCCAAAACATGGAAACAGCCTAAATGTCCATCAACAGGTGACTGGATAAAGAAGAGGTGGTATATGTATACAATGGAATACTACTCAGCCATAAAAACCGACAACATAATGCCATTTGCAGCAACATGGATGCTCATGGAGAATGTCATTCTAAGTGAAGTAAGCCAGAAAGAGAAAGAAAAATACCATATGAGATCGCTCATATGTGGAATCCAAAAAACAAAAACAAAAACAAACAAACAAACAAAAACAAAGCGTGAATAAAGGACAGAAATAGACTCACAGACAGAGAATACAGACTTGTGGTTACCAGGGGGGTGGAGGGTGGGAAGGGATAGACTGGGATTTCAAAATTGTAGAATAGACTACACTGTATAGCACAGGGAAATACACACAAAATGTTATGATAACTCACAGAGAAAAAAATGTGACAATGAGTGTGTATATGTCCATGAATAACTGAAAAATTGTGCTGAACACTGGAATTTGACACAACATTGTAAAATGATTATAAATCAATAAAAAATGTTAAAAAAATAATCAACTTTAAACATTATCATTCTATGTATAAATGTTAATATAGTGGCGCAAAATTTAGGTATTTTAAGAGACTCTTTTCCCATTGCAATTATAAACCTTCCATTTACAACTCCAAAGGTTCTACACTGCCCTTGGTTAGATTCCATTCTTCTTCGTCAAATTGCATCCCAGGGATTATAGGCACCAAATGTGACCTCATAAACTCCAAGAATTATAAAATATGCTTTAGTAATTCCAACAATTTGGGATTATGTTAGGGTTCCTCTCTACGAAATTTGCCACCTGCTAACATCAACTTTACTCAAAGAGTGTCCGAAGACTGAGCCCAGGAACTCACATTGTAGGGCAATTATAAATGCACGGAGAATCAGTTCGATAGCAATAATCATGGCAGAATTCACGTATTTTCCACACCTCTCTTTTTCAGAATAGGGACACAGAAATAAAGCAGGGGAATGTTCAGGCAATATGGATACAAATGTGTGTGCACCTATACTCCACCTTACCCAACCCAGGATCTTTGGATTGAGACAATGAATATTTGCAATGTGAACCCAGATCTCTCCTCTACTCCTGGCTGTGTTGCACACTTGGAGTTTTAGTTTCCAAAGTATGTAAAAGGAGCAATAATGGTGCAGGTGTGGGACAGTTTACACAACTCTGCCTATCACAGAAAACAGCCCCCTTGCAGACAGGGGCAGCCACCTGTTTTCCTAGTAAAGTAAATCTCAGATTTAGCGGGGCAGAGAATAAGGGGCAATTAAAGCCATTTTGTAACTTCATCACTAGGGAGCACATTCCTCAGTATTTCTGTTCATAGAAATTCCCTGTAGTAGACATTCCCCGAGACCACACCATTCGGTCTCCTGTTTTCTGATGTTGTCTTCTTTGCGCCTTTTCTTAGGCATTTTATTGGAAGGCTTTGGGAAGGCACCTCAAGCACTACTAACATGGACTCATGGAAATTCATGACTTCTTTCAAATCCTTTTTTCATGAGGCTAAAACTTCAAATGACACAAGCTGAATGCAAAATTGCTGTTTGGAATTACACCTCCCTTTTGGTTCGAAGCT
This sequence comes from Camelus dromedarius, assembly GCF_036321535.1. Taxonomy (NCBI): domain Eukaryota; kingdom Metazoa; phylum Chordata; class Mammalia; order Artiodactyla; family Camelidae; genus Camelus; species Camelus dromedarius. The sequence continues at coordinate 8,192,451 of NC_087445.1, read as the reverse complement.
TCAGCCTAGCTCTAACATCCTGGCATTAGGGAACTAGGCTAACATCCATGTACTCGCCATGCCTTTAATGCTTTTACTGACTTTTTTCTACATTTCCTCTCATCATCATCGTTTTTTCACATTGAATCCCAAGCTTGTTCTTCTTCGTCAACACCCCATTGCCTTTGATCACAAATGCACTTCTCCCTAAGACCTTCATACGTGGGTGCACTCAGGGGGCTAGTCATTGGGTGCTCAGAAAGATATTCTAAAATATTAGCTCAAAGTTTATGTAATGGCTGCGGGAAGAAACTGGCTTCTATTAATAAAAACCACTTGCTTTATATTAATAACCACTCACTTTATATTAAAAATGTAACACCGTCAAAAAATATCGAAGTGCCGCATCTGACAAAATATTGCTGCCTGAGTGTTCACAGCCTCTCCCACATCCTCCTCTAAGGGGGATGGGTTTGGCTTGCTGGCCTGGCGCCCAGGCTCCCCTTTGCTCTGCAGCACCTGAGAAACAGGCACAGTGGGGGAAAAAACCCTAAAGGAACCCGAGAGATTTCACTATGCTCTATAATAAAGGGCACCAGAAGAAAAGGAAGGAGAGAGGGGAGGAGCAATGACGTTGTTGGTATTAAAAAGGTTTGGGGGAGAAAATAGAGAGCAATCATTCACCACGGTAGCCACGGCGAGGGGTGTGTGTGCGTGTGCGTGTGTGTGTGCGTGCCTGTGTCTGCGTGAGAAGACGGAGAGAGAAGAATGCGCTCTCCCAGAACTTTTACTATTTATTAAGGATATTCTCCCACCTTAGCATTTTGTCAAAATCCTGAAAAAAAAAAAAAGATAAAGTGCATCCAATTATATTTTTCTTTCCTAACCCTGGGATGTATTTTTTCATTCGTGTGACACCACAGGCTGACAGGTCCAGGTGGGGCTCCAGATATATGCGTGTTACAAAGACAAGGCACTTATAAGATATACTGACCCCCCCCAAAAAAACCAACTGAATGTCTTTGGAATTGCCCTCAGTTCACTGTTTTTCCATCGCTGGTGATTAGATAGCCATTTGCCACTTGATCTTCACTACTCAGAGCAATAAAGGATAACTCAATGTAAACAAAGATGCAATTGTTCAAAATACGTTTAAAAACTTGCTTTTTCAGTTTTCTGATGGCAAAATATTTCCTAATTTTGGGGTCATTCTTTTTTTTTTTTTCTCTCTATAGATTTCCCTTGTGGCAGTTTGGAACCAGCAACTTGAGAGGCATCCTTAAAATGTATACATTTTCAAGGCAAGTTTACAATTTAAATAATAAAACAAATTACTTGTTCCAGATAAATAGCACCACGCCATGTGTCCTGGTTGAACTGTGTCCTCCCAGAAAGATATGCTGACGTCCTAACTTCCACTACCTCAGGATGTGACCTTATTTGGAAATAGGGTCTTTTCAGAGGTAGTGGAGTAAAAACAGGTCATTTGACTGGGCCCTGATCCAACATGACTGTTATCCGTATAAAAAAGGCAGATTTGGACATAGAAAGAGACGCACAGAGGGAAGACGATGTGAGCAGACACGGAGGATGCCGGAGGACTGCCGTGCTGCAGCCAGACACCAGGGGACGTCTTGGGCTACTGGAAGCTGGAAGAGGCCAAGGAGAATCCTTACCCTCCAGGTTTTAGGGGGGGTGAGGCCCTGCTGACACCCCAGTTTCAGTCCTTGTAGTGTCCAGGGCTGTGAGACAATACATTTTTGCTGTTTTAAACCAGTCAGCTTGTGATACTTTGTTACAGCAGCCCTGAGGAAGGAATACACTGTGTTTAAACAGCATTTTGGTAACTACAGTGACTGTCACAAGGGGACTATGGACTGGATGTTCTTAGGATTATTGTGGTCTCTCATTGCGCCAGGAAACTTGCGGTGCCTCTTTGTGACATTACTTGCCAGGTCAGCATCTTCTCTGTAAGGAGCTTTTTTCTTTTCTCTTCTCTTCTCCTTCCTTCCTTCCTCCCTTCCTGCATTCCTCCCTCCCTCCCTTCCTTCCTTCCTTCATTTTTAGGTTCAACTGGGTTATGCCATCTCCCTTAGCAAGAGTGGGTCAATTTGCATTTTTCTAGTTATGTAAGGAGTTGCTTATGGAACTCTGAGTTAATAGGAACCATATTTAAAATGTATTCTAATTTAATTTTAGCATTTCAGCCTGAAGCCCAGGTTAGACTCCTGGCTCTTTATCAACCACTTAACATGGCTTTTGACTTCACCCCCACCTCCTCATTTCAACTCCGAGGCAGGGCTGAAGGACAGGGTGAAAATGTCCATTCTCATATTACCAATTTTTTTTTAACTGAAATTTTAATTCTTGTAGTCTATGCCCCAGTAAAATGTTCCTGGCTTCAAAGTGCATATAGCACAATGGCTAAGTCAGAATAACTTGAGCAAAATGTCAAACACCTGCCCCAAACTAGCAGTACAACACCAAGATGGCGACACTGGTGTCCAGGTACACTGGGAGTGATGGAGTTTCCACCTCCACTGTGTCCACGGCCTGAGGGTCATGGAGGAAAACAGCACACGTGAAATGCCCTTCGGGGTCTTCCACTCCACCTCATCACACTCCCTCCCCGACCCCCAGACACACTCCAATCCTGACATCTGAAGGGAGGCCTTAGATGGGGCTGGAAATCTACAAATCTAAGTAGAAAAGATCAACACGTAGCACATGCCTTCCTCCAGCTGCACTCGCGGCTCGTGCTACGGGGCGGTCACACCAGAAGTGTTACGGACACTAAACCACTCAGTGTCAGATGGATGAATTGCATTGATTTGTACTCAGTCACTTGGGTTACAACTTCACAGTCTTTACCATAGTTTCCTACTATCTGTACTCTTCCTTAAATAAACTGTTGTAGTAAATCAACTTCGACGTATCCCTAGCTCATCTCCCCTCGCTGCATCCTTGCCCCTTACAATGTGACTGTGTATCTCCTCCCCCTGAGAGGGAGGGACTAGCCTTGGGACTTGCTTGACCCAATAAAATGCAGCAGAAATGATGGTGTGCTAGTTCTCAGTGGCCTCAAGAGGCTTTGCATGCTTCTGCTGTATCTCTTGGACCCCTGGCTCCACCACAGGAAAATCCTGGCAAGCCTAATGGGGGATGATGGATCACGTGAAGGAGAAGGGGCTCCAGCTGACAGCCAGCAATCTCCAGAGGCCCAACCATTTAGCAAACCTACATCTGACCACAGACACACGAAGGAACCCAGCTGACTTCAGTCCAACTGAATCCAGCCCAAATTACCAACCCATAGAATCTTGAGCTCAATAAAACACCCTTCTTTTAAGCCATTGTGTTGGATTAATTTGTTCTGCAGCAATAATGAACTGATACAACTTTTGATTGAATCACCTTTTAAAAAATAACTGTGAAATCATGAGTCTGATATGCTAGTAACCTGTTTTCCTAAAACACAATAAAATGAACGTTCAATTATTAAATTTTCTAATAAATGTTTCAAAAGTTAAGAAAAAGAAGAAATTACTTCAGGCAGGGCATGTGGTCAAGAGGACATTTAAAGAGGAGAGGAACTGAACTAGATTTGGAAGAACACATAGGATGTGACTGCACTGAGATCAGCCAGGATGAACACTGTGGAGCAGGGAGGAGAGAATGTCCTACAAATATGAAGTGTATGTGTGGCACCGTGAATAAATCAGCTTGGTTGAGACATTGTTTTGGTTTGTTTCTTTGTGAAGTTCTAAATGTAGAAAATAATTTGGTTGTGTGAAAAACTTTAATGGAGGCTAATGCTTTTAGTTGAATAGCAAAAATAAATAAATAAATAAAAAATCACTGCCTGTTTTTTCAAGCTGAGACCAATGCATTTCAACACACTCGAACCTCACTTTTAACCTAAAGGGGTTGATTTTTAAGGACTATAACTTTCTTTTAAAGTCCTTTTTGGTCATAAGGAACAGAGAATGACTTGCCATTCCTATGTGAAGTAATTTAAGATCCAGCATAAAGCAGACTCTAGAGCTGGTCATAAGGTAAACAGAAAACGCAGGTGACCAGAAATTAGGGCACCAGCTGATGCTCTTATTCAGCAACTAATGCACTGTGTTACTTTGGGCAAGCGACATATCTCTGGATTTCAGCCTCCTCATCCATCAAACATATGAGGTTAAACCAAATGATCTCTCAGATCCCTTCCAGCTCCGAAATTCTGTCGTTCTCTGTAGGTGATTTAGCAAGACAAGCAGTTATCAAGGGACAGTCAAATCTGGTGCTGATTCAGCCTACGGGGCAAGAAGTGCTCCTGAGTTCTTAAGGGCAGAACATAGCACAGAGCCCTGGTTTCCCAAGTGATGCTCCGTGTATAACAGATCAGTGTAACTCGGGCGCTTCCGTGTGCGTGTGTGTGTGTCTGTGTGTGTGTGTGTGTATGTGTGTGTTGGGGTGAGGATAAACAATGAAAGTTCAGGTCTTATGACTATATTATATTCAGTCAGTCTGAAAGACTAGTGTATCTCTAAGTAGCACTTAGGATATTACAGGAGGTTGATTCACATTTTGCCTGCAAATTCTGTGGCCAAGCTCAGCAAATTTCCAAACCCAGAATGTCTTTAAAGGGAGCTCCTGGTGATAATGTCTTGGGATAAAGCACAGCATTGAAAACAGCCTAGACACATGAAAAAATGCTCAATATCACTAATTATCAGAGATGTGCAAATCAAAACTACAATGAGGAATTACCTCACACCAGTCAGAATGGCCATAATTTAAAAATCCACAAATGAGAAATGCTGGAGAGGCTGTGGAGAAAAGGGAACCCTTCTACACTGTTGGTGGGAATATACTTTGGTGCAGCCATTATGGGAAATAGTATGGAGATTCCTTAAAAAAAAAAAACCTGAAAAATAGACTTAACCTGTGATCCAGCAATCTCACTCCTGGGCATATTTCCAGAGAAAATATAATTCAAAAAGACACATGCACCCCAATGTTCACAGCAGCACTATTTACAATAGCCAAGACATGGAAACAACCCAAATGTCCATCAACAGATGACTGGATAAAGAAGATTTGGTATGTAGACACAATGGAATACTACTCAGCCATAAAAAGAATAAAATAATGCCATTTGCAGCAACATGGATCGACCTGGAGATTGTCATGCTAAGTGAAGTAAGTCAGACAGAGAAAGACATATCTTATGATATCACTTATATGTGGAATCTAAAAAAATGACACAAATGAACTTATTTACAAAACACAAACAGACTCACAGACATAGAAAAGAAACTATGGTTACCAAAGGGAAAAGGAGGGGGAGCGATTAGGAGTTTGGGATTAGAAGATACTAACTACTATGTACAAAATAGACAAACAACAAGGTCTTACTGTATACCACAGGGAACTGTATTCAATAGCTTACAATAACCTATAATGAAAAAAATGTGTATGTATAACTGAATCACTATGCTGTATATCAGAAACTAACACAACATTGTAAATTAACTGTACTTCAATTTTAAAAACCAAATAAATAAGTAAATGGTGGGGGGAGAGCCAGTAAGAATAAAAGGAAGCTACCTTGTCTTCTTTCAGTGATGATCAAAATTCAGACAAAAATCATTCAAACACATCATTTTAAAAAGTATTACTAAGGAATCTTTAATTTTTAAGGTATGATAATGATATTTTGGCTGTGTATATGTGTTTTTAAGGAGTCCTAATCTTTTAGAAATAGATACTGAAACATACATGATGGAATTATATCACGTCTGGGATTTGCCTCAAAACAAGCTGTAGAGGAGGTGTTAGTGTGGGTGGATACAGATGAAATACCACTGGCTGTGAACCGTGAGGCTGGGGTGCATTATAATATTCTCTCCACTGTGAAGTTTGAAGTTTGGGATTTACTATCTTTTTTAAAAAACAAGGCAAGAAATACCATCTTGGAAAGACTAATACAAGTTGTTCAACAGCTGGAAGAACTCTTCCTGGCACCACAAAAAAACATAGTTCCTAACATACAGAGTCTCTTAGGTGGGCGCTACTCAGCGCCAATCTCTGCCGAGAACAAGAGTCAGCAACAATTCCTCTCACACACATAATCATATCTAATCCCTGAAATGGTCTGGAAAGTGGGCATCACTGCCAGGTTTGTAGATCAGAAAATTGAGGTTCAGAGAGATTAAGTAAGCTTTCTTTAAGGAGCCAGAGCCAGTGAATGGAAAGCTAGAACAGAAAGCAAAGTCCACATTCCGTTGTTATTTCAACAATAAAAATAAGTGATTATAGTAAATAGAGCATGTTACATCTTACAATTTCCTGACAAGAACCAGAAAATGCCTCTAATGCTTAGTGCCTCTGGATGAGTAGGACCAAGTGATATTAAGACCAAAGCCTTATGCAAAGGTGTATTTGGCAAAGGATTCCTACTCAAACTACATTAAGAACTCCTACAAATCAACAACAAAAAGATCAACGGGCCAATGAAAAACAGGCAACAGATTTGAACAGACGCTTCAAAAATAGAGATAGACTTAAGGCCAAACAAGCATGTGGAAAGTGTTCGACAGCGTTAGTCATCAGGAAAAGGCAAATTAAACCCACTTCACACAGAAGAAAAGCAAAAGTAAAGACTGTAACACCAAATGCCGGTGAGGAGTTGGAATAACCAAAACTCCCACACACCGCTGGTGGGAGTATAAGGTGGTATGCCCGATTTGAAGAAATGTTAGAAAGGGAAATACACATTTACCCTATAACCCTACCATTCTACTCATAGGTATTTACCCAGCAGAAATTTAAAAAATATATATGGCCATGAAGAGAATTACAGAAGAATGTTTATAGCAGCTCTCCTCCACCCCAGACTGGAAACAATTCACATCTCCATTCACAGAAGAATGGAGGAATTGTGACATGTTCATTCAATGGAATACTTCTCAGCAGCAGCAAAGAACAAACTACTGATACCTGCAACAGTGTGGAAGATCCTTATGAACATCAAATGCATATGTGTGATTCCATTTATACAAAGTTCCAGAACAGGAAAAACTAAATTATAGTGACAGAAGACTACAAGTTATGGTGGGGAGAGGGAACAGTTGACAGGAAAAGGAGCATAAGGGAACTCTCTAGGAGACAGAAATGTTTTACATCCTGTTTTGAATGATATTTACATAACAGTTGCCCAAACACATTGAACTAAATACTAAAATCTGTGCATTTTATTGTATTAAATTATACCAAAAAACCCACAAACAAACAAAAAACAGAGCCTGGAGTGACTGGAGTGAATGGTAAATGAGAAAGAACACAGAAATAAACCCAAAGACTTATGGCCAATTAATCTTCAACAAAGGAGGCAAGAATATACAATGGAGAAAAGAGTCTCTTCAGCAAGTGGTGCTGGGAAACCTGGACAGCCATATGTAAATCAAATTAGAACACTCCCTCACCCCACACACAAAAATAAACTCAAAATGGCTTAAAGACTTAAACATAAGACAAGACACTATAAACCTCTAGAAGAAAACATAGGCATAACATTTTCTGACATAAATCTTAGCAATGTTCTCCTAGGGCAGTCTACCCAAGCAATAGAAATAAAAGCAAAAGTTAAAAAATGGGACCTAATAAACTTACAAGCTTTTGCATAGCAAAGGAAACTATAAATAAAATAAGACAACCGATGGAATGGGAGAAAATATTTGCAAAAGATGAGACTGACAAGGGCTTAATTTCCCTTACATATAAACAGCTCATACAACTTAATAACAAAAAAACAAACAACCCAATCCAAAAATGGGCAGAAGACCTAAACAAGCAATTCTCCAGTAAAGACATACAAATGGCCAATAGGCACATGAAAAAATGCTCAATATCACTAATAATCAGAGAAATACAAATCAAAACTACAATGAGGAATCACCTCACACCAGTCAGAATGGCCGTCATTCAAAAATCCACAAATGATAAAGGCTAGAGAGGGTGTGGAGAAAAAGGAACCCTCTTACACTGTTGGTGGGAATGTAGTTTGGTGCAGCCATTATGGAAAACAGTATGGAGAGTCTTCAAAAAATTAAAAATAGACTTACCACATGATCCAGAAGTCACACTTCTGGGCATATATCCAGATGGAACTCAAATTAAAAAAGATACATGCACCCCGATTTTCAGAGCAGCACTATTTATAATAGCCAAGACATGCAAGCAACCTAAATGTCCATTGACAGATGACTAGGAAGAGAAGTTGTGGTATATTTATACAATGGAATACTACTCAACCATAAAAAAGAATAAAATAATGCCATTTGCAGCAACATGGATGGACCTGGAGATCGTCTAAGTGAAATAAGTCAAAAAGAGAAAGAAAATACCATATGATAACACTTATATGTGGAATCTTTAAAAAAGGACACAAATGAACTTATTTACAAAACAGAAACACACTCACAGAAAACAAACTTACGGTTACCAGTGGGGAGAAAGGGTAGGAAGGGAAAAAATGGGAGTTCGAGATTTGCAGATACTAACTACTATATATAAAATAGATAAACAACAAGTTTCTACTGTACAGCACAGGCAACTATATTCAATGTCTTGTAGTAACCTATAATGAAAAAGAATATGAAAAGGAATATATATGTATATGTATGACTGAAACATTATGCTGTACACCAGAAATTGACACAGTGTTGTAAACTGACCATACTACAATAAAAAAATGAGAAAGGAGGAGGAGAAAAGAAAACTGTCTTACAATCACCACATATTCAACATTCTCTCATTCCATCTAGTCCTTTCTAGATGCCAGGCCCTGTGCCAGGCACTGGGGATACAGCAAAGAACAAAACCAACAGAAATTCCTGCCCTTACGGATCTTACAATCTGTTCCCAAACATTTCTTCTGAGACAGCCAAGACTTGTACATTGTGCACACATCTGTTCTGGGCTGTTTGTTGTTTGCATGTTTGCTTTCTTCTGTTTCCTTCGGGTGGATGGTAAAGAGTTGGCAGGGTTGGGGGTAATTTTCTGGTGGAGATGATTAGGGGACTGAGAACGTCTGAAGGATGCTTACTTGGTTCTCCAAGCTTGACAACTCATTTGCACATTCAGTCACCCACAGAGCTACAGAGAACCAGATATAGAGAACCAACTGTACAAAAACTAGGCTCCACAGATTTAAAAAGTAAATAAGCCGGGTTCCCCACCCCAAAGATATTCACAGCTTAGTTTTCCCTCATGAGAGAAAGAGCCATAAAAATACATGATTACAACTCGATGTGATCTGCCGACAACACGGTGCACAAAAAGCAGACCCCAAAGATGGGAGCAGTTAACTCTGCTGGGGAAAACTGAAGGGACCTCTTCCCAGAGGAGGTTTGGGAGCATGGGTTTTGAAGAAGAAGGAAAAGTTTTGCTGCAGGGTGAGGGGAGAGCAGGTGCAGAATAACAACAGGGGTGCGGCTGCATTAAGATTAAAGTGCCGTGGTGGTTCCATGTGGCCAAGGCAATCGTTCTCCATCCTGCTGCGTATGAAGATCACCTGGAGAGCTTTTAACACTACAGATTCCTTGACCCGACCACCAGCTTGATTAAATCAGAATCTTTAGGGCTGGAGTGGAGCCTGCATGAAATTTTAAAATTAAAATTTCAAAGCTCTCCAGGTGATTATAAGGTACAGCCAGGATTGGGAAGTATTAGGCTAGAACAGTACTTCTCAAATGTTAATGTCCTATGAGTTACCTGAATCAGTAGGGCTGGTGTGTGCCTGGGAACCTGTGCTTCTGACTAGCCCCCAGATGCTGCTGCTGCCGGCCCACAGAACAATCGAGCACGTGGCTGGAACAGTAGTTTTCAGAGTATGGTGCCCATACGCTCAGCATCACCTGGGAACACGGAAAAAATAACAAAATTTCAGGACCCACCCCAGATATGCTGAATTAGAAACTCCAGGATGGGGATCCAAAAATCTGTGTTTTCAAGCCCGCTAGACAATTCTGATGCACCTTCATTCAAGTCACAATACTGTTGGAAAACCACTGGGCTAGGGCATTAAAAGATTGGGTAATGGTGTTGAAAAATACTAGAAATGTACATGGGGGACATGGTTATAAAGAAGCTGGTAATATAACGACTTAGAACTTTATCCCATAGGCAACGGGAAGCCCTTGGACAGTGTTAAGAAGGGGAGTAATCTAACTCCAAGTTATGTTTTGAGAAAGCTCTCTCAGGTAAACATGTACCTTTGAGGCACCTCCTAACCACAGTATAAAGTGTCCCCGTTGCCTTGATGCCACTGATGGTCCTTTCCACACACCTACCCAGAGGCTCGGACCCTTACAGAAAGCCCAGTGTTGCGTGAAGGGTCTTGATCCTGCCTGCTGCTTGCAAATTTCTGCGTAGCCCGACTTCCTGGTGTCTGACCTACCACTTGTCCAGGCATTCTCCGTCTCTCCTGAGCCCCTTTTGATGATTACTGCCTCTGGCTGTTGGTCCCCTTTGCCTTGACTTCTCCTGGGGCCATCGCCTCTTGGGTCTTCCCTCCTTGAGGTTAAGCGCTGCCTGCCAGCACCACCCCCACTCCCATGCCACACCCTCCTCCCACCCCAAGCAGAGTGCAGTGCCTGGG